>NC_067484.1:4590008-4915008 GCF_947179515.1 Apodemus sylvaticus
GCTGATCATACAAGTTTCTCTATGAGGAATTTAAATTATTTTCCTAATTCTGACCTATTTTTATGTAATTTGCTTTTATTTCTTTTAGTCCTAAATGTTTTGCATCACTTAAAGTCTCCTTAGATGCAAATCTACTTGGAAATGGGCTCTTGCCAAAGCAGCAATCTAACACATCTATGTGGTTCAATAGCCATTTATCAATTGATCATTATCTCTATCTGTTTTATTAACTCTGTTTTCACTAGAGGGAAAAACCTAAAGCAATCTAACCTTTCACAGCATGCATGTACATACACACAACTCAAGGAAAACCCGGATTGGTGATATCTAAATTTTAAAGTGGGGCACAAGTTATTAGATTCTAAGGTTAGTGAAAACACACTCTGTTCCAACCACAAGAGAGCCACCCAGTCAGAAAAGTGCTTCAGAAAAACATCTCGAAAAGTGTTCTGCAGAGACAAGCAGCATCTCTGTCAGACAAGAAAGGAACTTTTCAGTGTGAAAAAAAAAAAAAAAAGGATTGCACATAAAGAGTTGCTTACTGGGCTTATGTTGATTGCATTTAAATGTCAGCTTCCTGGATCAGTAGTTATCAGGGTCCCTCTGCAGGATGTCAAATACACCTTATTCAAATACATTTCTCCTATCTAAAACTGGCTGATAAAACTGTTTACCAATTAAATGTTCAAGAGCAGGGCTTTATGCACTTTCTTGGGCAATTGTTATTTCTAAACTTGTGGCAGTTTACAGCCTTTAAAGTAGTTTTATTTCATTACCAAACATTTTAAAATCTACCCCAAAGTATTCAATTTCCACGAACTCTTACATACAAAAGAGCAGTTGCAGTTATTTTAAACCAGTGGGGCAAGACCAATCTTTAAACAACTGCCATCTACTTAACATCCCAGTATATTTGTTAGTACTACTTTGGTGCTGCATGGAAGATAAACTAACTCTTGCTTTGTATGGGTTTGGGGTAGGCTTCTGAAAAGAGGAAAGTTTCTGGGTTGTTTCCCCTTTGCCTCCAGTTAACCCTCGCTCCCCCGCGGAGCCTGAGAGCCTGCAATTGTGCAAGAGGAGCCGGGCAAGCAGGGCGCAAATCACCTAGCACTGCGGGTGATTAATGATCCTTCTGCTGCTGCCCTGGTGCTCTCCAGGCAGCTCTCCCTGCAGGGCAGCAGCAGAGCTGCCAGTGGCTAAGCGAGAAGCAGCTCTGGGAGAACGCAGGGGCTGCGCCCAGTGTGAGAGCACCATGCCAGGCAGTGGGCGGCAGGCGGCGGGCAGGTGACAAGCCGAGCTGGCTGCACCGGGGCCAGGGGAGCACAGGGGAGAGTGAAGGCACCGAGCCACTGAGAGCCGGAATGGAGGCCAAGAGCAAGCCTGACTGCAGCCTGCCGCCCTTCAGCTTGACCCGGCCAGCAAGGAAGCCTGCACAGCCTCGCTCGGGTCTGAGTCCAGCTGCTCCAGACACCAGAAGTCAAACCCGCTGCTGTGAGGGGCCCGCGCTTTATGACTGTTCAGTTGCAAGACCTACTTCGAGACAGCAGACACTTTGACCAAGTCTTTCACAGTCAGAAAGATATATTTGTTGAGTGGCCTTTTCTCTTTTTCGCGGGAAACAAATAAATTAAGGCAGGGCTCAGGCTGCACAAGGTGAAACTTTGCAACAAATGCCTTTGCTTTCTCTAACTTCGATGTCCTTTCTCCCCTTTTCCTTAAAGAGCCCTTGGGGAAGCCATGAAGTAACACTGCACATTCCAGTAACACAGAAATGACAATATATATGTATTTTTAATTTCAAAAACATTTAGAAAGAAAAGTAGCAGGAAGAAAAGGGCACATAACAACTCGAGGTTTCTTTAAAAAAAAAAAATGAAAGAAAAAGTAACTTACCTGTTGGGACATTCTGAATAAGAGGTTAGTATCAGCGTTTTGCCATGTCCCCATGAACCCTGGTCCAGCCGCAGTCGTTCTGGTTCCGAACTGCATGGAGTTGTCAGTACAGGAGTCTCTTAAAGTCAAGTCTCTTGCCCTCTTTGGCTCTCTGTCTCTCTGTGTGTCTCTTTCTCTCACATCCACTTCTGCCTCTTCTGACTGAAAAGTGAAGGTGGATTTTTTGAGCTTCTTGGCAGCCAGTAGCAGGAGTACAGTGTAGGTAAGAAGCTGGCTGAACTGTGCATTTCATTCGGGAAGGGGGAGATCTGGGGGAGGGAGGGTCAGAGCTTCCTTCGCACCTTCTGCACAGATATCCCTTTCATTTATGCATAGATTGTGACTCCCCTAGCTTGCCTCTGCTCAGTTTCACAGCTGCCTGTCAGATGCGCAGGCAGCACTGGAGACCCAACCATCAGCTTCAAACCCTCAGCCACTGCATGTCATTGGACAGCAGAGCTAGGAGTCAACTGCACTGTTCCACTGTCAGGCACCAAATGACACTGTACTAACCCCCCTCCAGATACACAGATAGACACACACACTGGTGCATACTCCACGGACTGCCACGATCACCACCCACAAGGCCAGGGAAAGCCAGGGCTCCTCCCTGGGAATTTTCGCCAACAATGCTTTCTGCTGTAACATGTTATATCCAGCACCAGTCCTTTCTTTAACACTTGCAAAACTATGACACTTAAATATTTTTAATTAAACTGGAAGCAAGTAAAGATTCATCTGGAGGAGAACATAAAGTTTGCTTAGTGGCTTTTTAAATATTAGCTGCCACTAGTCACACCGTAATGCTGGGGCTATTTATAACCACATATAAACTCATAGGGAAAATAATATACAGAGATTTGACCTTATATTATAAAGGGTGAACAAGCAAAGCTACCAGTTAAACATGGAAGATGTACACTAAACATATGCAAAAATAAATATATATCACTTAATACCCAGCACCTCAGGCCATTAATTACCAAATGGAAGGTTAAGTAAAGAGACACTGAAGGAAGAGAAGAAAAATGAATACCTTTTCTTAAAGCTCACATGCAGAATAAAATCCTTTGTTAAAGTTCCAAGGTAAGACATCTACATCAACCTTTTAAATCATAAAAAAAGGGCAAAAGATGAAGAAAAAAAGAAACCTGTCCTATTTCAGGCAAAAAGTAATGCATATAAAAATGCCATTTTTCATTTAGGACCTCTATGGAAAATTCTATAATGTTTCCCTGCCTGATGAAATATAACCCTGATAGCAGGTCATATTTTTAATTAAACCAGTTTTAAAACAAAACAACCATTTGTTAGATAGTATTTATCTCCCTTATTTATGGAAAAAGCAGAACTGAACAAAATCCGCTGTACATAAACACTGTAACTTCAAAATGGAAAGCTAAATTCATGCCATCTCATAAAAGTAGTCAGCAGGAAAAAGTCATCCTTCCTAAACTTAAAATGTAAGGAACATTAATCTTCAGCCACTTACAAATACTGAGGACAAATGTAGCACTCTGTTCGCTCCTTCTTAACGGAAGAATAACAATAAACCTTCCTCTCAGAAACAACAAAAGAAACAGAAAAGCGTTTCGATGGCAGCCTGTGTCATTAGTGGACAATGAGAAAAGATGAGCAACCGTACACTATGTTGACACAAATGTGCCTTCCCTTCTAGAACTGACATCTCCTGAAAGCTTTTCTGTTAAACTTCCCTCTAGTTCACCACCATTAAGCACAAAAAAGTCTCAAAAGAAGCAAATTCAATATCTGAAAGGAGACAAACAAGAACCCAAAGAATTGTTGCCTTAAAATATATTAAGTCTACCTGTGGTCAATAAAAATATTCTTTCGAGGGGGAGGGCGGGAAAAGCCCCTATGAGTCAATTGTCAACGGTGACTGTACCTTTACTATTACCCACTTAACTCCCTCTAAAATTTGCTAGCCTCTTGATTTCTGAAGTGGCACTCAGTGCCTCAGTCAAGCTGCCTGCTCAGCTCCTGACCTTCCCACTAATGGCTGTTATTTGTGGGAGGCTTAAGGACACTGTCAACAGCAAGCTTCCTCCTTGCTCCCCTCAAGCACTGTTGTATCCTCTCCCTGCATGTTCTCTCTGGCCTCTTCTGCTTCCTCTCCCTCTCTCCTAGTCCGTCCCCCTCCTTCCCCACTCTCCCTCACTCCCTCTTCCTATTTTTCCAGCCCCGCCCCTTTTTCTCAGTTCTGAGATCCTCTTCTTTCCCAGGTATTTCCCCTAACCCCCACATATGCGGGCATGAACGAACGAGCACACACACACACACACACACCATACCACACCACACCACAAGACAAAAATCAATTTTCATGCAGCAGCAAGCACCTGCAGTAATAGACTCTTTTATTAAAACTGTTATTCTACAAGACTTGAAATTCCCCAGGGATCGGGCCATGTCAAAGCCGATATAATTAACTAGAGGCTCAGCAACGGATCAATTACCAGACAAGCAAGTGATAGTGAAATCAATGAAAGATCATCAGCCACATTATCAGTGTTGCAACTCATTAGGGCAAAACTGAGAAATGTGCTCAACGCGAGCCCAAGCAAGGTGGCATTACAAAACAAAGGGCTAATTTGGAGAGCCCGCTGTGAACAATCTGTAACTGAATTAGCCCTTTTCCCCCCTAAACTGCACAGCTCCATAATTAAATGTGACAGACTGAGAGAAGCAGTTTATTAAGACACCAACCCCAAGTTTTTTTAGTTCATAAACTCTCTCCTAGAAAATCAAACCCAGTCTGTACAGGGTTATCAGGTTGACTAGCTAATACATCCAAATCTGCTATGCCCAGCCACAGTCCTCTGACAAAATGCTACCCAGAGTATGCAAACCTGTCTCTCTGACTGCAAGGTCTAACCGAACAAGTCTGCAGCAAAACTATTACCTAAATATTCCTGCTGTAGCCACGCCTTAAAAACATCAGGATAGGGCTGGAGAGATGGCTCAGCAGTTAAGAGCACTGAGTGTTCTTTCAAAGGTCCAGAGTTCAAATCCCAGCAACCACATGGTGGCTCACAACCATCCTTAATGAGATCTGATGCCCTCCTATGGGGAGTCTGAAGACAGATACAGTGTACTTACATATAATAAATAAATAAATCTTTAAAAAAAAAACCATCAGGATAGCCTCGTAAGATTCACAAGAAAAATCACAACAATTACACAGTACTGTACCTCCTAGATGGATTTTGTCAAACAAAATTTTAGTTAATTCCTAAAATCAGTTAAAAAAAAAGTAAAAGCTTCATTATAACAACAGACACCAGTCCAAAGAGTTAGCTATATATAAACATGCTAAAGTACAAACCTTGAATGTTTATGTTTTGTTTATTATGTTTAAAACCATTTTTTAATAAATTTTAGAACATAAAATTCTGACTCCTATAGAAAGTCCCAAAATATGTTATGTGAACTTGCCATCCATTTCCATAGGGAAATGTAGAACCTTGATGCTTTTCTAGCCAGTAAGAGACTTGAATTGTTTTTTAGAGACTCAGGTCAATGACTAACAAAAAAACCAAGGCACCAAGACATCTCCTGAGGCTTTCCATTGGCTTAACATTCTGTAGATTACAGAATAACCCTCTGAAATCCTTTGTATCCAAGTTATTTACAACTAGGCCATGGGGATAAACATCGTTTTCACAATTATTGTTTTCTTCCTGATTCAAAGTCATGTACTTCAGATTAGGGGATCACAAATCTGAAAGGTCACGTGACGCTCCTCACAGTCCCTGAGACTGAGAGTTAGGCTGTGTACACTGAGAGGTCCACCAAGGAGCTCTCAAGGTCCTGAAGAAACTGTAGAACTAGGAGTAACTAGCTCTTCTTCATAACACACAGCAGTAACACACACACACACACACACACACACACACACATACACACATACAACTCTGAAATACTTTTACAACATTAACATAAGACCAGGAGAGTGGACAAGGTAAGCAGCTCTGGAAATAACTAATGATGTTTTAACACTTACAATGTTTATTTATTTATTTATTTATTTATTTATTTATTTAAAAAAAAAACCTGTACTATTAACATGCCATCAGTATACTCAACTGGCTTCAAATTCTAAATCCTAAATGTTAATTTTAAAAAATAGTTTAAATTCAATTTACAGATGCTACAATTACACATTTGTTTTTATCTGGTATTTATCAAACATTTCACCAGTCATGCTTCTAATAATATTTTTTAAAGTTAAGCATATATACTAACCCTGCACTAACTGCACACTTTGGATAGTAATTATAAGTTGTAATTACAGGAAATTCATACTTTTGAAAACCTTTTTGCACATAACTACACACTGTGCATGTACCCTCAATGAGATCCAATTAGTTACAAAGAATTTGCATTTCAGTTAGTGTAGGATAACAAGACTACAGAGAGGTGCAGTGCAATCCCACCAACAGAGGAAGGCAGTGTGTTCTTTCCTGTTCGCTCTGTAAGCAGTAATTCCCACAAGTGATTGCTTAGAATGTTACTATCTTTTTAATATTTTGTAGTGAGGTGAATTTGGGTCTTTTCTTTTATTTTCTCAAAAATTACACAGTGATGGAAAAGTTAGTCACAGTTACTGACTACTGACAGGCCAAAGAATGCTCTTTTGCATATACTTTTGGAATAAACTAGTTTATTTATTGTGTTGCTTTTTGTTTGTGTGTTTGTTTGTTTGTTTGTTTATGGGAATATAACCCATCATTTCTTTATATATATTACAATTATTTTTTTTTAAAGACAGAGTATCATCATGTAGCCCTGGCTGGCCTGGAACTCACTTTATTGACCAGGTTGATTTCGAAAGAACTGCCTGCCTCTGCCTCTCCAGTGCTAGGATTAAGGGTGTGCTCCACCATACCCAACTTTACTTTTCTTCACTGGATTTAATTTCTTCAAAACACAGGGCTTTCTTAAGGTCATTCTGTGACTGGGAACATAGCAGCTATATAAAGGTCGTGGTTCTGTGCTAAGAAACTCAGGCCCTGCACTAAGAAAGCACTTGAAGGCTTTCTTTCTTTCTCTCTCTCTCTCCCTCCCTCCCTCTCTCTCTCTTTCTTTTTTTTTTTCAGTTTTTTTTACCTCCCTAGCTAGAGCTACAACGTAAATCCTGAACAAATATAAAATAAATGTATGGCTTGTGCACACAGTTTAAGAAGCATCCGCAGGACTACTGACAGCTTACAGAACCGCACCTGTGACTCCCTGGGCCTGTCAGTTCTCTCGCTGTTAGCAGACTCTGTAATCTGTAATGACAGTGTACTGGCCTTTGCTCTTCCTTCAGTCACAATTTACTTCCAAAGCTTGGTTAAGTACAGAGCTGGGTTAAAGATCAGTGGTTTTTCATGTGACACACGCTGGTATTCATCTAATGGCTTGTCAAGACAAAACTGTCCCTGTTCTTGCCAAAATAATAAAAATGATGCTTCACATCGCATGACAATCAGCACTTCCTCGTGGTGGGACAGCTCGAGCTTTCTGTAACTCATCTATTTTATAGAAAAAAATATTGCTAACTGGCTATCCACTCTCAGTGTACAGAATCAGGTTGCCATCCTCAAATCTCTTTCCTTCTCAGAACTCTAAGGCAGCCTGTAAACTAGTCACTAATGACATGCGACCTTAACATATAAAGGAATGCTGAAGCTCAGGTTCCTAATGCATTAAGGCACATAACTTAATATATGCAAATTATGCAGGAGCAGCAGGCTGGTCTCAGTCACAGAGGTGGGGCAGGCAACTGAGGAAATGTCATTTTTCTTGAGAACGAAGTGTAGGACTTGCTTTGCAACATCTGTTGGTTTGTGTGGAATGCTAACAGATGTGTTAAGTGGGAAAAAAAGGAGAAAGAACTAATGAAGGAAAACTCCTCTGAACAGATATTTCCCTCACTTCCATACTCCTAAGGAAGAAGGTTGACAGCCACCCTTTCCCCTAGTGAAGCCTGCCACCCTTTCCCCTTGTGAAGCCTGACACCCCTACTTTATTGTGCCATTTCTTTTCAGACACAAAGTTAAGGAGGAACAAATTTGGTTCAATATAAAGAATAGGAAAAAGTAAAGCTAATAATAATT
Organism: Apodemus sylvaticus; assembly: GCF_947179515.1. Classification (NCBI taxonomy): domain Eukaryota; kingdom Metazoa; phylum Chordata; class Mammalia; order Rodentia; family Muridae; genus Apodemus; species Apodemus sylvaticus. The sequence goes on from NC_067484.1 coordinate 4,598,063, forward strand.
TCAATTTTAAATTTTAAATAATAATTTCAATTTTAAATTTTAATTTCCACTTTTTTGTTTGCTTTATAATTGTATAGTTATCTATGTTTATACAATTTGATGAGAGGACAGTAAAATATTTGTTTCCCTTAACACATATAAACCCAAACATAATGAGTACACAAGCACATCTATGTGCACTCTGTGGAGAAAAGAAGAAATGACATTTAAAAGTACTTCTTAAGATCAAGAGCTGCTTGGTTGATAATGTTGTTCATTTGAAATGTAAATAAGTAAAATAACCAAAAAAGATCATAAAAATAAAAAATGATAAATAAAAGATCAAGATCTGAATTATCTTTTCGGTTTTGTTTGGTTGTTACAGGTGTTTTTGTTTGTGCTTTGTATCGTTTTGTTTTTGAGACAGGGTTTTTTCCACATAGCTCTGACTGTCCTGGAACTTACTATGTAGCTCAGCCTGGCCTCAACTCGAACTCACAGAGATCTGCCTGCCTCTATGAATTATCTTCCTTAATGTAAAGATACTCATTGTTACAATTAAGATTCACCTAATATTTACACCTAAATCTTTGCTTGCCAACTGATTTCCAATTTCTTTCTTTCCATTTCGATCTCTGTAAGAGATGGACAACTGTGTCTCGATTGCCAATGTTCCCAAACAGTAACATCTGGTAATCATGGGTCCTCATGTTTAAATTTTAAGGAACCAGGAAAATTTTTCGTATTTAGCAATTGTTTTTCTTGTTTCAGTTTATTCGGTGACTGAGCTGTAAGTAGCAGACTGACATGTATGTAGCAGTCTTTAATTCAGGTTAAAAGGATGACGCATGGCAGGGGGTACATGGGGGTACATGGGGGTTCAGATTTTAATCCCAGCCCTTGGGAGGCAGAGGCAGGCAGACCTCTGTGAATCCCAGGCCACTTTGATCTCTATAGTGAGTTTCAAAGCAGATAGGAGTGAGATCCTATCCTCAAAAAGATATATGATTCATGCACGCCAACAACTAAATGTAACCAAGTGTCATATGTAAACGATCTAAACTACACAGTCTATTACTCTTTCTATTAAAATCTTTATGGTAAGAATTTAGGTTTAGAGTCCATGAATTAGCTAATTTAAAATTAGCTTAAAGGGTCTTTATGAAAAGGAGAAGAAAAATCTAAATTCATGTTATCATCTTTGATTGGCATCTCAATCCTTCTCCTCCAAGAGTCTGTGTTAGAATTCACTTGTTCCTTCATATTTATAATATTCATATATAACTATATATAAATGCCAGATGGCTTTGACAACCTAGTTGGACATTTCAACATATAGTAGCTTCAGCCAAAACAGCCCAAAGATTCTGAGGAATAAGACCATTGTTCAATTTTTAAGTAAGAGTACCCATGCCTTCATTTATAATCAGCTTTCTGCCAAACCATTATAGACATACTAAATACTCAGATGTGAACTCACAGGAACACCAATCACATCAGTGCACGAGACATATATAACAGCTGCTATGCACTGAGAGAAGAAAATGGTGACCAATACTGACAGAGAAAACCTTATGCAGTAAAAATATCTTTATGTGACCAGAAAAGGAACACAAGCCCCTTAAACAAGGTTCGAGCTACTTCAGAGAGTGACATTAACATTCCACTTAGGAAAATATTGCCTAAACGCTTTACTGAAAAGGAGAAAATGCTCCAATTGACACTTGTCTAACTTGCCTGAGATGCTGTGTCTGACACCCTAGTCAGGGCTGAGCACCGGAATACACTTCCAGGAAATGTTAAAAGGCTATAATCCATAGATGCAAAAGATCAGAAAATGGACAGATGTGGTTAGGTACAGTAGATCAGGTAGCTTACAAAATGCTAAGGAAATGAGAATCCCTTGGAATCAAGATTCACATTTCAAAAAAGCATCTTCAGTCAGTACAAATCTTATGCCTACAAAAGATCAAACATTTTCCTATTTTGTTTTGATCTAAAAAGTAAAAAAGTGACTTTAATTTTTTTGTGTGTACAAGCAGTGACAAAAGCTGTCTTACTATCACAAGCTTCAGTTGATGTCCTGTGAGAAAAATCTTCTGAAAGAATCAGTGGTATCTTTCCTTAAATGACTATGAGGATAAAAATAAAAAGCAAAAGACAAAAATCCAACAGGCTGGGGCACGGAAGTGCACTGGGGAATTACTTTCATATGACCACGAAAGTTGTGGGATTGTAAAGATAATATTAATGCTTTTATTTACTTCCTTCTAAAAACTGTAGCCTGAGATGCTGGCAGCTCTAGTAAAAATGTCACAGTAATAGTTTAAATTACTGTCAAGAAGGAAGATTGAGATTCACTTCTGCACAAGAAAACCCTGTTACAAGGCTCAATACACACAAACACACACAAACACACACATACATACATACATACAAACACATATACAAGTACTCACAAACACACACACATACATACATAAATACACACAAACGCACACATACATGCACAAACACATGCACACATACTAACAAACACATATACAAGAACATACACACATATACATACATGCATACATACACAAACATACACAAGCCCTTACAAACTACTTAGACACAAAAACATGCTTACACACAAAATCATGCATATGCCCACACAAACATACATTTAAGTGAAAAATATTGATGCAAAGAAAATTTGTATGATTTCTGGATTGTTTTTCAAATTAAAAAAACTTAAATGGGAGAGTGGGGGCCTTTGGTGTAGGACCTCGGCTGGACGCAAGCAGGCAGGAAGCTTTTCACACACAACTGCACTGTCTGTCCATCAGCTGATGTCCTGGTTATGATCATCTTAGGGAAACTCATTAGTCTGCACGTGTATGTGTGTGTCTCTGTGTGTGTGTGTCTGTGTGTGTGTTACATATGTGTTACATTTCAATTCTCAAAGATTACTACCCTAACACATCCATTTTAAAAACAGTGACAATTACAATAAATCTTCCCTAGAACTACGTGTAAAAAATGAAAAGGGGAAAAAGGGGATGAAATAAAAGAAGACACTTTATCACAATCAAAATCATTCGAATTATTGCCACAAAATTCTATTTCATGCAGTATCTTCAGAGGTTAAAAACTGTTGAGAAGCAAGTAAACACATTCATTTCCTAGCGTGCACATGAGTGTGAAAGACAGTAAGAGGGTGGAACAAAGAATAATTATGTGGGAACAAACCTCAATAGGACAGTCAGAGAATGTGAGCATATTTAAGTGACTTAAATAAGAAAGAACAACATACCTCAAGTTGAGATGGATCAACTCCACAGCATGGGACTTTAAAATGTGCTTGCCAGTCCTGGTCACCAAGCCTGCCTTCTGATTTGTAACTGAGGCAATTTGGAGGCGGGGAGGGCACAAAATGTGCCTGTTGAGAGATTAGAAGAGGAAATTTTATATAGTCTGCAGGCAGTATTTTACAGAAATCCTGGTTGCATCAAGATACTTTATCTTAAAAACTACAGATATAATATACTCCTCTGACCACTCAAACACTTGTAAAAAAGAGTTAATTACTAAGGTGTATAGCAACCAACAGTTAAATATATGAACCATAAGAAAACAACAATGAGGAATAACAGAATAGCTCACTGAAGGGTAACAGGACAGGGGAGCCACTCAGGGCTTCTTGAGTGCAAGCCTGTGTGCTAAGAAGCCAAACCAGCATTGCACTTAAGATTCTTTCTTTAAGGAGGAACTGGACAGTCGGGTGGGTATCTGACACCGGGGCTGCCAAACACAAGTTCTACCACTGAGTCACACTCCAGTCAATACCCCAACTTACTCCATTTTCTTCTACTAATCATCAAGAAAATCATTATAAAACTTTTTACTCACTGTTGAAGAACTATTTATCAAGCTTCACATACCAAGTACAAGAAGCTGTGGGGACACCAAAATAAGACATGGTCCCTGCTCACAGGTTTATAATCTACTACAGAATAAAAGCCATGCGCGAAAACGACCTAACATAAATAGAGATAGTGTTAAGGCAAGCACAGTAGATCCTTATGATTTAGAGAAGGATGCCTTCCCACTGATATGTGAAAGAAGCATCTAAGAAAAGGCTGCCTTTGTTCTAGGCCCTGAGAGACCACCAATATTCCTCTAGAGAAGTGATCTAGTTTCACTAGGGCGCAGGGAGGATGATGGATAAAGCAGTAATAAATGGGAAGATGCGTGGGTAATGGAACTATGGGTAAGAGTCCCACAGTCCACTCAGTTGCTATTCTGTTATCCACCAAGTGATCAGCCAACTCTACAAAAAGACTACCTCAACACAGGGTAAATATTAATATTTTTAAAGAAAGTACATCTATGACAACAAATTAAAACATAACTAAAAGGAAGCTAAGAGATCAATCAGGGAACTATTATAATAAACAGGTAAAATAAGCAGATAAGGCTGATGAAAAAAAAAAAGCAAAACACAAAAGACACCGTGGGAATGAAATTAAAGCCCTAGGAATGACAGACAGGACATGTGTAAGGACATGGGACAGATAGCTCACTGGTTAAGAGCACGCTGCTCTTGTGGAGAGCCCAAGTTAGTTTTCATGTTGGGTGGCTCACATCTGACTGTAATCTTGTTAATTCCAACTCCAGGGGATCCAATGTCCTCTTCCAGCCTCTGTAGGCACTTGCATGTATGTGCACACACAAGCTCCCCTCCCAAGATGCAGACACATACACACGATTAAACATGTAGATCACAAGAGCCAGTGTGACACTAGGGATCTGGCTGGCAGCACTTTCTAGAGAAAGGAGAATACAGTTTAGCTCAGTCTGAGGAGCAAAGGAATGTGTAATTTGGGGCAGGAACAGTAAAATAACCTTGGGGCTTGAAAAGCTAGCAGGGTTTAAAGAAGTGTCCCTAGGAACAGACAGCTTGTTTTCCACTATGGGAGGTTTAAAAAGAAAAATCTAGAGTGAGCGAAGGGTACCAAGACAGTTAAGAGGATATTGAAGATCTAAGCCAGAGGGAAAATGATATAAAGGGTCCTAGGAGAGAATGTGGTAAGAACACAAATGAAAAGGTTCTCTGAAGAGAGGAAAAAAATCCCTCAGTCACAAAGGAATGATATAGAAATTTTTCCCTGGTAAGAAATTCAGGCATTAAGGCCAGGCAGTGATGAATACCCCTTTAACCCCAGCACTCAGGAGGCAGAGGCAAGTAGATCTCTGAATTTGAAGCTAGCCTGGTCTACAGAGTGAGTTCTAGACAGCCATGGCTACCCAGAGAAACCCTATCTCAACCCAACAAAAACAAAGAAATTCAGGAATTGGTGTGTGTGTGTGTGTGTGTGTGTGTGTGTGTGTGTGTAAATAGGACCTACTCAGTCTACTCAGTTGCTTGCATATGCATGCTTTGAGGACCAGACACTTGGCATTGAATAACCAATGAGAGGGCATCTTCCATAGGGAAGACAACCTCTCTCAGCATCCCTTAGTTGCCTGTAGTTCTTATCTGAGGTTGGGGTCCCATGGGATTTCCCTCTTCCACTTTTCCCCCCTCATTGTCCTTGTTCAGGCCCTGCCATATTGTAACAATTAAAGAAGATGAGGCCAGAAACTTGAGAAGGAGCAAGGGTGGGCCATGGAAGTTGTTAGACTAAGGAAAGGGAATGGAGAGAAATGATGTAATTATATTTTACTTAAAACAATAATAAATACACTTAATGTTTTTAAAAAGAAACACAGATATTACAACTCCAGTTAAGAGCACAAACTAGAGAACAACTGGAGAAGAGAAAAGGAACAGTCTACTTAAAAAGGCACAATGAAAGAACCCAGGTATCCCTCAACAGAAGAGTGGATGCAAAAAATGTGGTATATCTACACAATGGAGTACTATTCAGCCATTAGAAACAATGAATTCATGAAATTCTTAGGCAAATGAATGGAGCTAGAGAATATCATACTAAGTGAGGTAACCCAGACTCAAAAGGTGAATCATGGTATGCACTCACTAATAAGTGGATATTAACCTAGAAAACTGGAATACCCAAAACATAATCCACACATCAAATGAGGTACAAGAAGAAAGGAGGAGTGGCCCCTGGTTCTGGAAAGACTCAGTGAAACAGTATTCAGCAAAACCAGAACGGAGAAGTGGGAAGGGGTGGATGGGAGGACAGGGGAAGACAAGGGGGCTTACGGGACTTTCGGGGAGTGGGGGGGCTAGAAAAGGGGAAATCATTTGAAATGTAAATAAATTATATCGAATAAAAAAAAAAGGCACAATGAAGGTCAGAATCCATGAGTGGTGATCAGAAGACAGGTCAACTGCAGAGAGGGCTGCCCCTGAAAGTACTTAGGAAGTCTCCTCCCAGTCAAGACAATGTTGGCTTTAAGACAACGCATTGGGCTTAGTAGTTAAGAACATGTACAATTTTTTTTTTTTTGCATGGGATCCAAGTTTAGTTCCCAGTACCTACATGAGATGGCTCACACCTGCTGTAACTATAGCTCCAGGGGATTTGATAATCAGGTGCATACATACATACATACATACATACGTATGTACATAGGTGCATTCGTTTTCTCTCTCTCTCTCTAAGATTTATTTATCTTTTAAAATTTAAAGAATTTTTTTTAAAGGCAGTGTAGTTAGGAGTTGGAAATACTGACACTGAAATCTGAAATACTGAAAACCAATAAAGGGTTCTGAATGCAGAGAGTAATGCCTTGCTCCAGAACATATAGCCCAGGAAAGAAAAAGAACTTTGGGAACTACAGTGATCACATACATTCCCACACTGATGAGTTCATGTAAAAGAATTAAAATGCCAAGAATACATTTTAGACCAAATTATTTGATCTTTATTTATTCATAAACCCAATTCTAAATATATACAGAGCATTTTTTTAAAAAGAAAATGGCTGCAAGTTTACTCCTGGCTAAAGAAATTCCCCAAAGCAAATAAAAACTGGAAATATTTTGAACTATATCACATATATGATTTGAATTAAGGAGAGAGGAGATGTCTAAGAATATTGCTTCATTAGCAGACATGAGACAAAGCTGAGGAGGTAAGCCCCCCATCCCTTACTGCTGACTCCTACCTCCAGGCCCATGTGATCCAAAGTCACATCAACTCTCTACCCAATTAGTGAGGATTGCATTAGGAGAACTCAGCACTTTTAGTCCAGAATCCCTCTAGAGACCAGGGAAAAGATGAGTTCCATCACATGGCCAGTATCAACAGCCACTGAACAAATATCTCAGGGACATGGACAAAGACATTTATCTCCTGTGCTGGCAGCCACTACAACCAGCCTTCCTAACAGAGTCCTTTCTGTAAGGACCGCTGTCTAAGTGACCTGTCATATAGCTTTATAAAGTAGCATTAATACTGTGGGCCAAAATGAGATTGATCTTTGAGCTTCGTGGTCTCCTGTTGTCAACAGTGCATTATAAAACCAATACTAAATACTTTATAAACAAGTCTCCCTACAGTGTATTAGAGAAACAGTGCATATTTCATGCTCCATAGTTAGGTAGCCACATATCCATCAAGCTAATAAATTATTTATTAGATACCCCGAAGTGCAATAAGAGTCAATAAACTAACTTCTGAATACTTGTATGCGATGAGAAAACATTCTCACTAACAATGGCAGATGGAAGACCCTCTCTCAAGTATACCATTAGAAGGGAGCACATACGTTGAGAGAGAGAGAGAGAGAGAGAGAGAGAGAGAGAGAGAGAGAGAGAGAGAGAAGAAATTCCTGTCTAGAAGATAATTTTTGTTACTGAACTTTAAGCGATACCCCACACCATACACATTTCTTCTGTTTGTATATACAGGCCTCTGATTCCCCCATCCTCAGGGAAATAATAATTGGTAGAAACATGTCTATCATACCTCAACTCAGATGACAGCTCCTACTAATGCTTTGCAGTTGTGATTTCAAAGAAACTATGCAATGCCTTGAGAGTGTATACAACAAGGTCTGTGATATACATGCAGTAAGGAATGCAGAAGTTATTAACCAAAGATTTAAAGGAACTTTAATTTATTTTTTCGTTTCTTTTTTTCTCCCCTTGTACTTTTGGTTAAAGCTGCCAAGCCCTTAGATACATGTGATGCAGTCCCCAATGCCCAGTCCAACATCACCAGACTAGAATTAATCAGTGGTTAATTCTACCATTTATGAAAGAGGACCTTCTGTTCTGGAATGTATTCCAGCCCTCCAAAGAAAACATTTCTTCAGCTGGGAGTTATTTCTCAAACTATCAGAGGCCTGGACCTCTGTGTAGTATTGCGGTGCCATGGTTTCACATGCTGGCCACATTAATAGTGAAGAGCAAGCATCTGTAACCCACAGCTGTGTGTGCTCCAGCCCCAAAGCACCCGCAGGGCCGGTGCCAATGTAAACCACTCTTCCCGTCCCACATCAGAACCACACTGGTTTTCTTCAGGAGCCAGAGACTCGAGATACAGTTCTGAAAATGGGTTTTTTGGTACTTTCCACTCACGTGATGGGTATGGACTGTCAAGAAGAATACTGTCAGGGTCACTGGCTCTTTCCTTCTCCCCACCCCACATCAAGTGGATAAGCTAGAAAGGGGAAAGTGAGGGGGGAGTGCAGTGGAGGACAGGCTCAATGAATAGCAGATACATCTATAAAATGTGCGTATATGCACAATGAATATATACAGTGAAAATATTTTTTTTCAGAGAAGGAAAAACAAAAGTTATAGTGTTGAAGTATCCTAAAAAGCCCCTGGGAAACAACCTAAACAGATAAACATATAGGGTTTTTTCCCCCACAGTATTTTTATTTTTCTTCCTAATATCTTATAGTTTTATTCCTATAGGCAAGAGTTGTGAGGGTTGAAACACATTTTATGAGGGTTAGGTGAAAAAAGCAGAAATAAAGGAGGAACATGAGAGGGATGATTTCACATTACTTTCTCAAAAGACACATCCCTGAGTCCTAGGCATCATGAAAGCGGATAGCAAAGCACAGACTGAGACTAACTTCTTTGTATTATTTTCGCTACTACAACCACTACTGCTAAGATGACTCTTCATATTAATGACTTTGGTATGTAGACAAACTATAAAAGATGCAGTCTCTGACCTCAAGTACTTATCGATGTCTGTGGGGATTTACCACTCCTGCTAGATTTACATTCTTCTTCATACTCTAGCCCAGAGGAAGTGATCATCACTCAAGACTTGGAGCCTTTCCATGAGTGGGGCTTATATATGGCAAGGAGAAGGGGTATTTGCCCTTGGACACAGATGGTACTAGATCCAAAGCTCAGTGAGTCTGGTTTGCTTGCAGCAAAGAGAAAGACTAAAATTTCTTTTTAAAAAATGACAATGATCTAACTGAGCTTTATTAAAAAATCATAAAGTATAAAAGTACACAGTACTCAGTATTTTATCCTATCACGCACATGTATGCACTGAACTGGTATCATACAGCTATCTCCATATGACTCCGCAGCTTCTGCCATACAGCAGTCCATGTGCCATTTATTCACATTGCATGCCCAGCAGTCAACTGTGTATGTGGTTAGAACTCCAGCAAGGAGACTTTTTTTAAACATAGGATTGACTATCTGTAGAAGCTTTTACTTACTGACCAAATCACTTAACCCAAATTTTCTACCTCCAAATGGTAGTAGTAGAAGTAATTCATAGAATCATTGTGAAAACCAAATACTTTGGTTAGTACAAAAGGTTTACCTAGTTTCTAGACATAGATACTCAACAAATATGAATCTCTCTCTCTCTCTCTCTCTCTCTCTCTCTCACACACACACACACACACACATATGCACAGTATATGTGTGTGTGTGTGTGTGTGTGTGTGTGTGTGTGTATAGATTTCAAACTAGATGGCTTTGGGCATTTTTGTTTGGCCTGTGTTTTAATTAATGGCCAACATATAAAGTTCACATATAAAGGGTGAGTTAGACAGAGACAAAAGGTAAGTGTTGGGAAACTAAAGGTATAGCATAAATATTCCTTTTCAACAACTCTAAACTGGGGTGGAACAGAAGCTACTGTCTTTTTAGCAGGCACCCCTCCCCCACCAGTCTCTTCAACCATCACCTGTTTTCCTCATTTTGTTGTTTGCCTGGCTACTTGAGCCTTTCAAGTACTACATATGGAGAGTTCATTCCCACACACAAAGGAAAATAGTATTTAAACAAGGCTGGCCTTGAACTCACTGAGATCCACCTTCCTCTGCCTCCTGAGTGCTGGGATTAAAGGTGTGCACCACCATGCACAGCTCCACATGTTTTCCATTGCATTTTCTTTCAATCAATGGAAATCTTTTCTTTGAAAAATGAAGATATGAATTCTGAACATGGGGGAAGAGCAGTGCAGAGCCTGGGTGTCTTAGCCTTTGTAATTTGAGGCATCCCGCGGGGAGGTTGGGGGTGACTAATTTAATATGATTGCTTTACAACCAAGGAAACTGAGGCTGAACACAAAATGAGTTGGTAAGAGAACCAGGACCATTTTCTGGGCTTGGGTCTACCATATTGCTTTGACAGCAGAGTTTAAAGCAGTGGCCATATATTGAAAACTCATGGTATACCAGAGTTTCTCCTACTGACCTGACAAAACCAAATATTAAACTTTCAAGAAACTTCCCAGGCAAATTGTATTTAAACTGAGAACTTAAAATAGGTAAGACTGGAAGTCATCAACAGTTGGACAGATTCTAGCTCTTTGCATATAGCCCCATGAGCCAGACAATGAACTTTTCTAAGCACAAGCCCTGGTAGATACTCTGACTCGTGGCTAACTCCAGCACTGGGCATTCTATATATGGTACATAGAAAAAACAGTGTTTCCATGCCCTGCTTTCCAGAGATTGCAAAGCCAAGCCATATCCTAAGAGTTAAGGAAGAAAGCAAATATGTCCATTGACTAAGATCACTCACTCTATAAGGCATAGTGACAAGTTACATAAAGATGGAATTGGTCAAAAATCCAGCAACTAGAATTCTTACCTTAATCATTATAAATAGACATTTATTGCATTCAGTGTTCACCTGCTGTATGCCAGATACTGTGAAAAGGATTAAAATTCCCCTACATACATTCCGTTTTTCTTTTCATAAGCCTTATTATAAAAATGCAAATGTCCCCAGAGTCCCAGACTGCCCGCCGCTCACCTAAGGCGCGGGGAAGCCCTCGCTCCCGTCGCCCGCCCGCAGGCGCCTCGAAAACTTGGGGCCAAGTTGAGGGGTGGGGGTGGATTTCGGGAGCGCTGCCGGCTGCCCGCCTCCTCGCTGAGCGGCGCTAGAGGAGAACGCGGTCCACCGCGCCGCCCGGGGGCTTCCCGCCCGGCTCTGTCCCGACCCAGTGCAGCCACAAGCGGAGAGGAGGTGGAAACTTCTTACCTTCTCGGCGCGCTGGTTGTCGAGTGCAGCCCCGCCTCTTGGTCTCCTCTTAGCGGCGGTGCCTGGACCCGCCCCTCGGCCTCCTCAGCTCTCCGCTCCGCCTGCTCCCCCCCCCCCCCCCCCCCCCCCGCCCAGGTGCTCTGGCTGTGCTCGCTGCCTGCGCCACTCCCCATTCGCCCCAGCGCCCTCGCCGCGGCCCCTCAGGTGATGGATTTATTTACACCCGCGCCCAGGGTCGCGCTAGCTCGGAGTTGTCCCGCTCCTCCCCGGGCCGAGGGAGAAAAGAAAAAAGGGAACGGACTGTCCGGGAGGGGGGCTGCTGGCGAGGCACAAATGCTATCCACATATTAAGTACACTGTGTGTGGTTTCCTAAATGTAGCTTTATATAATGGTATCCTGTTTGCTTTTAATTCCTAGATTTATAATAGGCAAAATAAATCTTGTATTTCTCTGCATCTATGAAGGAAGATAAAATGTTTCCCTCCTATCAAACCTTGATAATTTTATTTTAGATTTTTTTAAATTTTTTTTTGAAAAGTGCTTTTTGGCAAGGCAGGAGAAAGCAATGTGGAGCCTGTGTGATGGCTGTTCACACTTGGTAATGAATAAACTCTGTTGGCTTTCATGGAAGTCAGAAGGGAGTCATTGGTTTACTAGAGATGTGGCCTGCAAACACCAAGCCAGCTCATCCAGGCTCTTGATCTCCTGCCCTTCCTCTGGCAAACCATGTGCAGGATGTGGTAGGAGAAAGAATCTCCCTTTCAGCAGCAGAATATGTGCAAACTACACCCTGAATGGTCCTGTGATGACCTTGCAAATGTAGCACATGCCCTTGTGACCACACGACCCAACAACTGTAATTTCCTCTGCTTTTCATTAGAACTCTCCTGTTGCTGGCAGCAGGCATAGCTTGCTCAGATATAGCTGCTCTGGGACACCCAGGACACCTGCCCTCCCCCACTTAATGCATATGTGCAAAAGAAGGGTTCAGTAGGACACCAGCCACACTGGTTATGTAAACTCGGAGTCTGTCCTCCTGAATGAACTGAGAGGACTTGCCGATGTGTTCTGCAAAGCCAATGGAAGTTTTTTAGGCATTATCTAATGCACTTGCTGAAGTCATTACAAAGCTCAAGATTAGGCAATTTCTTGGGGCCGTGCAGTGCACATGTGGAAGAGGATTTCCCCCAGTGATTTCACCAAGGTTGCTTCATTTGTGTATGCACCTTTTCTGCTTGCTAGGCTCCAGACATTGCTCTAAAGTGCTGGTGATAAGCCTCTGAATAAGGTGCTGCTTTCTCCTCCTAGCATACATTTAGTTGGGAAGACAATGAAGAAGTTAGCAAATTAAACGTGTAGATGGCGATAAATTTCACCAATTTATTTTATGAAAAGAAACTATGGTCTGTGAACTCTGGTGCCTCAGGGCTGTTGATGTCACAAAACTCTAGGTAGACCAACCTAGTCACATGTTTAAGAAGTGATGCGTTCTGAGAAAGACTCAGGTATGGATCTTCCAAGTAGAGACCTCTATTGAATCGAAGTTACAGTGGACCCTTGGGTACATCCTTCTAAACTGTATCTGGTGGCCAGATTTCTGCCCATTGAAAATCTCCAATTCCAGTTTGATCAGCACTACCTTTCAAGGTCTCTGTAAAAAGCTTGTAGTGACTTTTACAATATATATTCTCTCTCTCTATCTCTATCTCTCTCTCTCCCTCCTTCTCTCTCTCTCTGTCTCCCAAAATTATACTAAGAGTAAGACATGTACATGAAGAAATAGCTATTTCCATAAACATGAAGTGGCTCAACATTCAAAATAAAGACCCTCAGACCCAGTTAAGTGCTAGCTAGCCATGTGTTTTCTAAACTGTATTCAGAATGTTCACCTGGCCTTCCACAGTCACTGGTTTTTATTCTGCCTCTCTGGTCCTCTGAAGCCTCCCATGTGCCTTCATCTTCCCAAGCTAATGGGCATCCTTTCCAAGGAACACTATGTGGCCTTAGCAAAAGAGCAACATACCTGTGGTTGGGTACTGAGTGAGCTGGGCCAGGAGACTGGGGAGCCAGCCTTTGTTCCCATCATTGCCAGTCACTCTGGGAACCCAAGCTAATCAAGTCCTCTCTGTGCTTTAATTTATGCCCATGCAAAATGGAAAACATAATACCGTAATAGTGAGCTGAACATGCACAGCCAAATAAGTTGGGAACAGAATGTTTGGAGTATTTGATTTGCTCCAAACTCAAAGACATGATGACCGGATATCTCTGGCCGCAGAGACCAGGCACTCTTTTTTTCTTTCTTTTTTCTTTTTTATATTTTTTGTTTACATTCCAAATGCTTTCCCCTTTCCCAGTTCTCTACTCCCCATATGTCCCATCAGCTCTCTTCTCTCCACCCATTCTCCAATCACCCTCTCCCTTTTCTCTGTCCTGGTACTCCCCTACAATGCTGGATCAAGCCTTTCCAGGAGCATGGCCTTCTCCTTCCTTCTTCATGCTCCCATGAACATGAAGATATGCTAATTTTATGTCTTGAGTATTCAGAGCTTGTCCCTCAATGGAGAAATGGATACGGAAAATGTGGTGTATTTACACATTGGAATACTATTCAGCAATTAAAAACAATGAATTCATGAAATTTTTAGGCAAATGGTTGGAAATGGAAAATATCGTCCTAAGTGAGGTAACCCAGTCACAAAAGAATACACATGGAATGCAATCACTGATAAGTGGAAATTAATTAGTCCAGAAGCTCTGAGACCAGGTACTCTTAAGGGAACCTAACATAAGATAGGATAAGGAAAAATTAAGCCCTGAACTACTTTGGATATAAGCATTTAAATCTGATCATTATGCCTTATGCCTGAATATTGAGAATATTGAGAATATTGAGAAAGTTAATCAAAGACTAGGTTGCATAAATATCCTCCCAGCAAAGGTTGCCATTCACTTATGTATGCCCATAATCTCATTAAATTCAACAATCTGCTTTCACTTAAACTCTCTCTTAACTGACCTAGGCCCACAGAGAAAGGTTCCATTTAAATGCATTCTTATTTTAGGGCCGGCCTGATGGTACATAGTTGTAATCCCACAAATCTGGGAGGTGGAGGCAAGAGAGTGTCAAATTCAAGGCTAGTAGTGTGGGCTGTGTAGTAAGACCCTGCCTCAAACACATCAAACACAAAAGTCTTGACTTAAACTGGACCATTGTGGTCCCCACTGGGGGACAAATGTTGTCCTATACTATGGTTGTTTACAGTGTATAGGATATGGGGCAGTACAAAAGAAGTGTCATCAAAAGAAGACCCGAGCATGGATTTATAGTAAATCTAGGGAAATGAGATATTCTTATGCTCAGGGAATAAGTAGAGGGACCCAGTAAGATGTCAGTAACAAGGGCTGATTCTAGATAGAAAAAAAAGTGTTGTTTAAAAAAAGTGTTTGAGAAGTGATGGGGGAAGAACAGAAAGTTATAGAAAATAGCAGTTACTTCTCAACCTGTTCTGAAGAATGAACATGGGAAAGTTAATAAAAAAACACAGGTTTCTGGGCACCTCCCCGCCTTTTTCAAAGGAAGAAATAAAGATTTTTATGCCTCTTAAATTAATAAATGTAATTTTAGTTTTGAAAATGATTTTTACAAACAGGCTTGAGTTATGCTACAGGAAGATTTGTGGGAATTGCAGAAACTTACTGTACTGGATGGCTTTATGTCATTTTGACACAAGTTAAAGTCATTGGAAAGGAGGGAACCTCAATTAAGAAGATGCCTCCACAAGATCTGGCTATAAAGCATTTTCCTAATTAGTGATCAGTGGGGGAAGGCCCAGTCCATTGTGGGTGGTACCATTGCTGGGTTGGTGGTCCTGGGCTCTATAAGAAAGTAAGGTGAGCAAGTCGTGGGGAGCAAGCCAGTAAGCAGCATCCTCTATGGCATAGGATCTTCTGCCTCCAGCTCCCTGCCTTTGTGAGTCCCTGCCCTCATAGCTTTTGATGATTGTACTGTTAGATTGACTGAACTGTGAGCAAAACAAAGCCTTTCCTTCCTAAGTTGCTCTGACCATGGTGTTTCACCACAGCAATAGTAACCCTAACTCACCATATTTGAACATGTTTCAGAGTGACATTGTATAAGTCTTACTTATGAAATTGTGTATCTTATCATGAACAGCTGCATCCTAAGCAGACATAAGGCCTGGATCCCAGTCCCAGAACTGCCCAAACTGAAACAAACAACACAATGAACTAACTTAGTAACATGTAAAAAGAAAGAAATCTTATTTGTTTCTGGGTGAACGTGTGCTTATTTGCATGATTTCTGTGTATATATGTCTGTTCTAGGTTATCATACAAACTATCTCTTAGTAATTTCTTAAGTGAAAATAATGAAAACATTTTGAAGATGGTACATATATACATATATATGTACATATACACACATATACATACATACAAACATACATGTGTATACACACACACACACTCACACACATTGATTTTCTGAGACTAGGTTTCTCTATGTAGCTCTGGCTGTCCTGGAACTCATTATGTAAACCAAGCTGGCCTCTAACTCACAGATATCTGCCTGCTTCTGCCTTCTAGTTGGTTGGATTAAAGGTATATGCCACCACCAACTGGCCTTGAAGATGGTATTTATTTTTGATGGTAATTGGAAAGATAAAGAAGGTTTTAAGATAGAATGGAACATGATCAGATTTACTCTATTGAAAAATATGTAGGCAAAGCTTATAGGGTGGATTTAAGTGAAGAAGAACAGCATGTCAAAGTTAAAAAGACTATATCCATCACCAATTTCTAAGAATCAGACTAAATATTCATAATTTCTAAAAAATATCTATATTACTAATAATTATAGATGATGATTTTCTTCAATGGGTTTGAAAGCATACCAGGTTGAACAGGCTATTGTTACCATCTGTTAGAACATAGGTTATTAGGTTTACATCTCCAAGGAAGATGGGCCCAGGGTAATTATTACATTATGGACAGTGTCTTAGCCCATCTGACTCAACACCACAGAATACCACAATTGATTTATAAAAATCAGATATTAATTTCCTACAGTTGGGGATGCTGGGAATGTCAAGGCCGTAAAATGTAGTGCATAATAACGACAGTCTTGTGGAGTCCCCATATGGTCGAAGAGACAGAAGAGCAAAGGAATGAAAGGAAGTACTGTCCTTACCTGGTGCTACTCCTATTCAGGAAGACTCTCTCCTCAGTACTTACTAACCTCGTAATGGCCCCCAAGGTCATTTCAATCTCTTAGCCACTGAGTTTTGCTTGTTTTTGTGTTTCTGTGATGGAGACTTCGACTCTTGTGTTTCCCTGGTTGGTCTCTAAAACCTAGGCTCAAATGGTCCCTTTATGTCAGCCTCTCTACTAGATGGGATTCCGTGTTTGTGCATGTACTACTCAGAGCAAATATTAACACACTTAACGCATGAACTCCAGGGGTCACATTCAGACCATTTAGCAAGGAAACAAAGAGATTTAAGAAAATAGTTTTAGGGAAAGGCAGGCAATATACAAATGACCAATGAATGCATATATATCATTGGCCATAAGAGAAGTGTCAATAAACACACACACACACACATGCACTGAGAGAGAGAGACAGAGACAGAGAGAGAGAGAGAGAGAGACAGAGAGAGAGAATGTATTATAGCATATGCCAGACCTGAGGAAAATTGCCCAGTGAATAAACCAATAACACAAGAATGAATACTGAATGGTCTGCTTACATGAGGTACTTGGACTTACTAAACACTTATGGTGAATCCACTTTAGGAAACCATCTTGACAATTCTTCAAAAAGTTAAATACAAAGTTAATTTTTAGGTATATTCAAGATAATTATGAACCTATGTCCACAAAAATTTACAAGGGAATATTTGTAAGACATGTTTCATAATATTCAAAAGGTCAAAACAACCTCAATATTCTTCAATTAGTAAATGCATTAAAGGTGTCCAAGTACAGAGTCTGAAGTTGTGTGTCACCATGCTTGGCTAAAATAAATCGTAAAAGACATTGAGGGAGGGACTTGAAGGGGTGAGTTCTATAGATATAAATCATATCTCATTTTAGAATTGGAAGAAAACTTACCCTTAGGTAAAAAAAAGAAAATACGGAAATTTATACTTGCTGATTAAGAGTACATGCTTAGAAATCAGACTCCTTGAGTTCAGAGCCTCAGTTGAGGGATTCATTATGGAAAGCATAATGAAGTGGTTTGCTATAGAAAATGTATTTAGTTTCTGTGTGCTAGAGTTGATCTGAAACAAAGTAATAGCCGTACCCCTTAATAGAGACCTTGTAAGAGCCAGTTTGTAAGTCAAAGAAAACAGCTTTCTACCCCATACATTAAGACCTCAGTAAATGGTGGCTAATGTTAAGAGTTTTAAATTTATTTCAAAAGTATAGAACAATGTTGTCTGCATCATGAAGGACTAGGCTAAAAGGATCCATGACTTCTGAAACTAATATTTGTTTACATCTCCACATGGGGATGAAAGCTTTCTTGGTGCAGAGTTGGTACTATTCCTTCTTGCTCTTCCTGACTTCTAGGAAGCAGAGGTTGCCCCACAACAGGTGTTCCACGAGAGAAAACAACTAGACAGCCTCCTTCTGGTGTATATTCAAGTCCATGTTTGAATCTAGTGTGTGCTACTGTGTCATCAATGACTTTTCTGTGGACACAGAGGAATGAATATTCAGAATCCAGTTAGACATTATGGTGTTTTGGGAAAATGGCAGGAGTAGGTTCTCTTGTAGGTTCTATGACCACTCCAGTCATTGGTAGCTGGATAGGTTTACAGTATCAGGTATGAATTCCCTATTATTAAATGGGCCTAGAGTCCAATTAGATGCCTTTAGTTATCCTGTAGATGTAAGTTACATATTGTACTTTTGGGGGTATCTGATGCTTAATAATCTTAAAATGTAAAGTCATGTTGGCACAACCATGTGTTCACAGCTAATGGGAGTGCTAAGTCAGGAACCCATTTTAAGTCCAGGCCTTTGAGAGCAGTCTACACTGGCCCTTACCTTCAAAGTAAAGCCAATCTTAGGCGCCATATAATTATAGATGCAAGAAGTTTAGCATCTGGCAAATGTTACAGATGCTTTATTTGACTACCAAAAGTTCTAGGTCAGAGCTGGAGACTGGAGCTCCAGACCCAGTACTAATTTTATTTATTTGCTACATGACATTAGACAGATAGCACAAGTGAGTTTCCAGGCCCTAACCAAGGAAATTGTGATGCTAAATCATTACCCACCATTGTTTGCACTCAGAGTGTGACAAAATGTGCTTTCTTCTTAAGACATTATAGAAAAGCAACTTGGAATAATAGTTACTGAAGTCAATAATTACCATTTTAATACTTTCCTGCACAAAAGTGTGGAGAGCAGCCACACCCATGTACTGCTGTGGAAAGTATAAACTGGTCCATCTGAGTGGTAATTCAGGTAAGAGACATCTTTCTGCTGTACTTTGTGGTGCTATTTGTGGGGGGAGGTGCTATTGAGTCTTCAGGAGTAGAACTTTCCTGGAGGAAACACATCCCTAGGGACCCCACATCCTGGTCCCTGTCTCCCTCTCCTTCTCCCTATCCCTCCTCTCCCCCTCTCTCTGCTTCCTGTGTGTGGATAAAGCATAACCAGACAACTTCCGGTTCCTGTTGCCATGTTTTCCGGGCCATAATGGTCAGAAAACCATTTGGCAGCATGTGTAGTAATTACAAAAGCATGTACCCTTTGAATTTCTAGAAAAGCATAGGTGTATTTCTATTTGAGGAAAGCAGCACTGTCATTCCTGGGAGCTTTGTTTAAAACGACAAAAGACAGGAAACCAGCCTGGCAGTTGTGGCTCACACCTTTGATCCCAGCACTGACAAAAACAGGCAGATCTCTTTGAGTTCTAGGCCACACAGAGAAATTCGGTCTTAGAAACAAAACCAAAACCAAAAAAAAAAAAAAAAAAAAAAAAAAACAAAAAAAAACTAGGATCCTAGCCAATGTCAGTTCAACAGTGTTTAAAGACATTAGGATAAAAGAAATAATAATAGGTTGCACTGGTCATGGTGTCTCCGCATAGTAATAGAAAAGTAGCTAAGACAGAGTTGTGCCTGCTGCATTCCTGCCCCCCCCCACTCTGATACACACACACACACACACACACACACACACACAGCCTCTCCTTTTGTCTCTCCAGGGGCAATGTGCTGCAGAATAAATGTGGTGAGGAAGAACACCTTCAGCCTTTGCACAAACTACAGTCTGTACCAGCTAGGAGTGGGCCTGTGAATAAGTTCTCAATGATAATAATTCTCCCCAATCTGGGACACCTTGCAATTCTTTCACCTTGAGTGTTCAAACTTGGGAAGAGCATTGGAGATCTGGAAGCTGCCTTTGACCCCAGCAAGTATGGTTTTCTAATCTAATTATACTCTCGATATCCAAGTGTGAATGCCACTGAATTGTGTGGTACAGAGTTTAAGTCACTTACATCCCTACACCACCCTTGCTCTAGTTAATATTTGGCTGCATACAGCAGACTTTGCAGAACCAAAGAGTTGATATGACCTTCTTGCTAGATTATTAAGAAGTTTTAAGACAAAACCAAAACAGCAATAACAGCAAAACAAGCCTTCAGGCAGGCATTCATCGTATTAAATAGGGTAACCTTCATCAGGTGACCCACGCGTACCAGAGATATTTAATAAGGCCTGGAGGAACGTAGCTGCTTGTACCAGGGACATGTGAGTTTTCAATGTCTGTCAAAAGACTGTTGAGTAGAGCTACAGTGCATTTGAGTCTTGTCCCCCTCAACACCAAGCCAGTGTCTAGCATATAACTGGCTCTCAACAACTGCTGGTTAAATTATTGACTGACCAAATAAAGACTCCATTGAAATAAATTCCTGGGATCTACTGAGGAACCTTCAAACATTTTGTGGAAAATGAACATTTGAATATCTTGACGCTAAAGTGTTTTTGTAATGGTGTAAATTAATAGAGAGAGTAGGACTAACCTTTGAGAGAAAAAATTACAAGCAACTGTTGTAATAGACTATTGGTGTAATATTTTCCTTTAAAAAATGCTTAAATTTTATTTTATGCTTGGGGTCTGTAAAGGAGCAGGAGAGGGCTCTTGTCTGTTTGCAGAAATAGGTTATTTAAAGCCAGGCATAGTGGTGCTTGGCTGTAATTTCCAGACGTGAGGGGAAGAGGCAGGAGGGTCGAGAGATCAAGGTCATTCTCAGCTACCTAGTTGAAGGCTAGTCTGGGCTACATGATATTCTGCCTGAATTTGTTTTAAAGGATAAACTATTTAAAATTTAAAATAAGTTTTCACTAGATTGCCACTGGAGTGGGGGAGGTATGCTTTTATAGACAGGGTTTCTCTGTGCAGCCCTGGCTGTCCTGGAACTCAATCTGTAGACAAGGCTGGCCTTGAACTCAGAGATCCACTTGCCTTTGTGTCAGAGTGCTGGGATTAAAGACTTGCACTACCACTGCTCGACTAGATTGCTGGTTAAATTTACCCAAAACAATAAACAGACAAACAAACCATGAAACCCTCCTGTCTGCCTTTTCTTTAGGGGAGTACAATTAAAACAGCTGCCATGCTCTGGAGAGAGACTGGAGCAGTGCCCACCAGCGAGACAGGCACTGTGCTCCTGAGTGAAGCCCACAGCCTCCAACCCAAGAGGCCTGCACTTGATTGTGTGCCCTGGGCATCAAGAAATCACTACAAAATTAAACCTTATATTTTTTGGGTTTTGACTCTTAAACTACAGAAATATAACACTTAGATATTATTACATAGTTTCTTATACTTTGACAGTATCTATGAACACATATACTCTGGTATCAGTACACTTTAAATATTTCTTTATGATAGCAAACAGTATGTGTTCCTGGTGTTCCAGTATTTCAGTACAGACTGCCTACTAAATGCTAATTCTGTGTTCTGAGCACAGAGTCTAAGACCCATCTTGACCAGAGAGACAGTGGAAGAAAATGAGAAAAAGAGACAATCCATGCCAACTGTGGCTGAGAGTGAATAGTGGCTCTGTGCTGTCCTAAAAAGAAAGCTCAAAGCCAATCTGGGTTCAAATTCCAATTCTTCTACCAACTAGTCCTGAAAACTTAAGGAAGCCATATAGCCTCTGGAGAGCAGAACCCTCTGCAGGCGGCTGAAAAGCACAGGCTTCCTGATTAAAACCAGCATAGCAGCTAGAAAGACAAAGTATCAAAACGCTGTATGCCACCCTGCTGTATGCCATGAGAATTTCACACAACAGCATGCGTACACCCACACAAACATAGATACAGACACAACACACACAATATACACAGTATATTCATAAAAGATACCAACTGTGAAAAAGTTGCAGATATCATTTCCAATAAACAAAAACTGAAAGATATGTTTATTTTCCAAAAACAAATTTACAGGGCTGCTAAGTACTTGTAGTCTCAGTCTCCTGGCAGGTTGACATAGTAGGATCCCACAAGTTAAAGACTACCTTAGGCAACATAGTGAGATACCACCCATGGAAAAATTAAACAAAATCCAGTAACAGTATTGACAAGAACGACCATGGGCGTGGTAGCATCCTAAAGAACCTGTATATTGCTGTCCCTCATATCATTTCCATATTTAATGCTGTAAGTATCCTCTTCAAGTCAATGACTCAACTTCAAAATCCTGAAGGAAAATACCTAAGTTCCCCTTCCCCTTCCCTCCCCTTCCCCTCCCCCCTCCCTTCCCCTCCCCTCCCCCACCCTTCCACTCCCCTCCTCTCCCCTCCCCTCCTCTCCCCTCCCCTCCCCCACCCTTCCACTCCCCTCCTCTCCCCTCCCCTCCTCTCCCTTCCCCTCCCCTCCCCTCCCTTCCCCTCCACTCCCCTCCCTTCCCCTCCCCTCCCCTTCCCTTCCCTTCCCTTCCCTTTCTAAGTGCACACACCTGAAGACTAGACAGCTTCTCAGGAACTGCAGGGCCTTAGCATGGGAGTAACTCTTAAAAGGATCAGTTTAACTACTTGTGACTCAAGATTCCTTCAGGATGACTTCTGGTTAGAAGGCCGACCCAGGCAAACTTCCCCCTGCCTATTCTAATTTGTGGTCCAGTGATCCGGTCTATCTTTGTGTCTGTCTGCTCCAGACCTGCTTAACAATGTTAAGAGTGAGGAAGCCTTGGCCACTTACTAACTTCTGAGTTGTGGTTTTCCTAGTGAGCTAGACATGAGAAATGATAACTTCACAAAATGAAGCAGGAGAGAGTTAGTCTTTTTGGAACGGGGACAGCATATGGGTTAGATATAGCTGCTACAGTTTCCTGGTATCATGGCAGATCCCCAAGGATTCACCACTGGAGAAATCATGTATTAATAGGGCTTGCAAGATTAGAGTCTAGTTGTGGCACCCAGAGATTGAGTTATCAGTTGTTTCTGAACTAAATTTGTGCTGCATTTTCCTTCACTCAGCAGCTCATCTGGGTTTAAGAGAGAAAGCTACAGCAGGAAAGCTTGGGTTTGCCACATGTGCACCACAAAGGCCATGGGGGATTTGAAGCACGGATTGGCATGGTAGTGACTTGCCAGTGGGAACCTAGCGAGCTGGGTGGAGACATTTCCGGAGCTCCAGGCCAGTGAATCCCAACAAGATAAGAACAGGTTGTCCAGACAGTAGCAGGGCAAGAGCGGGAACATGACGGTTCTACTTTTTTAATATTTCACTAAACATACACATATATATCAAGATAGATATATATGTACACACACACACACACACACACACACACACACACATATTAAGAATGCTTTCACCTTTCAATCATCAGATCTAGCTTATGTCACCCAAACATCGTTAGCTATTGGTAGTTAAGACACTTGTTATGTCCTTTCTTACTGTGCATCCATTCTCTGTTCCTTAACTGATGATGGAGATTCAGAAACAATATACATATAGTTATGTATCTATAAAGAAAAGGATAGTACAGGTTGTAATGTTAATTTTTTCAAACCTTACTTTTAGTAATGGTTCTTAAACACTTTAACCTCCTTTTAGCCCACCACCTACCAGAGGTAGCAGGGGTGGTGGGGGTGGGGGAAGGATACAGGGGAAGTGGACCTGGTTAGAAATGGTTCTTTGGAGCAACTCCTGTCTGTGTTGTCTGGAAATCGGCAGTTTACTTCATGGTTAGAGATGGCAGCTCCATTCATACCCGAACACTTTATAGGTGTACCAGCAGTCTGGTTTGGTAGAGTAGGGACAGCAAACATAAATCAACTGTGGTGGCACTACCTAGCAGGGACAGCCAGGCTTCAGTCTCAGCACAAGTTAACAGGAGGGACCAGGGAGGACCAGGAGAAGTTCTGGGCTGTGCCTCTCTGGGTAGTGAAGATCAGTGAAGACACGAGACCCACAAGATTTGCACTAACTGGTGCTGTAAGCAAGTCAAGCTCATCCTCCGCCACTGTCTGTGAGACCTATTTATTTTAAAGATTATATTTATTATATGTAAGTACACTGTAGCTGTCTTCAGACACAGCAGAAGAGGGCATCTGATCTTATTATGGATGGTTGTGATCCACCATGTGGTTGCTGGGATTTGAACTCAGGATCTCCCAAAGAGCAGTCAATGCTCTTAACCACTGAGCCATTTCTCCAGGCCCTGTGAGACCTATTTATATCCTCCAAGCATATCCTGTCCCCCACGGGTCTTGCTTCAGCTGACATCACACTGCCAGTAAGCCCGAGTCTGCAGAAGTGGTAAGAAAATATGGCATGCCACCAGATGGTTTTTGGTGCATTTCTCTCCATGGAGTCCTGACAAATGCAGTTCAGCTATGCAATATAAGGCCGACCAATACATGTATGTTGTTAGCAAAGAATCGTTCATCATGTGTCTAATTAGATTTAACAGATATATATAGAACATTCTATCCTAAAGCAAAAGAATATACCTTTTTCTCAGCACCTCATGGTACCTTCTCCAAAATCGACCATATAATTGGTCACAAGACAGACCTCAACAAATATAAGAAGATTGAACTAATCCCATGCCTCCTATCAGATCACTATGGAGTAAGAGTGGTCTTCAATAGCAACAAAAACAACAGAAAACCCACATACACGTGGAAATTGAACAATATTCTACTCAATGATACCTTGGTCAAGGAAGAAATAAAGGAAGAAATTAAAGACTTTTTAGAACACAATGAAAATGAAGACACAACATACCCAAATCTATGGGACACAATGAAAGCAGTGCTAAGAGGAAAACTCATAGCCCTGAGTGCCTCCAAAAAGAAAATGGAGAGAGCATACATTACCAGCTTAATGACACACCTGAAAGCCCTGGAACAAAAAGAAGCTATTTCACCCAGGAGGAGTAGAAGGCAGGAAATCATCAAACTCAGGGCTGAAATCAATCAAGTAGAAACAAAGAGAACCATACAAAGAATCAACAAAACCAGGAGCTGGTTCTTCGAGAAAATCAACAAGATAGATAAACCCTTAGCCAGACTGACCAAAGGGCACAGAGAAAGTATCCAAATTAACAAACTTAGAAATGAAAAGGGAGATACAACAACAGAAACTGAGGAAATCCAAAAAATCATCAGATCCTACTACAAGAGCCTGTACTCAACACAACTGGAGAATCTGGAGGAAATAGACAATTTCCTTGACAGATACCAAATACCAAAATTAAATCAGGACCAAATAGATCATCTAAACAGTCCATAACGCCTAAAGAAATTGAAGGAGTCATTGAAAGTCTTCCAACCAAAAAAAGCACAGGACCAGATGGTTTCAGTGCAGAATTCTATCAGACCTTCAAAGAAGAGTTAACACCAATACTCTTCAAATTATTCCATAAAATAGAAAAAGAAGGAACACTACCCAATTCCTTCTATGAAGCCACAATTACACTGATACCAAAACCACACAAAGATCCAACAAAGAAAGAGAACTTCAGACCAATTTCCCTTATGAACATCGATGCAAAAATACTCAATAAAATTCTTGCCAACAGAATCCATGAACATTTCTTTAGGTCTTTCTCAGCCTTTCGATATTCCTCAGGTAAGAATTCTTTGTTTAACTTTGTATCCCAGTTTTTAATTGGGATATTTGGCTCTCTGGAGTCTAACTTCTTGATTTCTTTGTATATATTGGATATTAGTCCTCTGTTGGATGTAAGGTTGTTAAAGATGTTTTCCCAACTTGTTGGTTGCCATTTTGTGCAATTGACACTGTCCTTTGCCTTACAGAAACTGTACATTTATGAATTCCCATTTGTCAATTCTTCATCTTACAGAATAAGCTATAAGTGTTCTGTTCAGGAAATTTTCCCCTGTGCCCATGTGCTCAAGGCTCTTCCCAGTTTCTTTTCTATTAGTTTCTGTCTGTCTGGTTTTATGTAGGGACTCTTGATTTACTTGACTTAAGCTTAGTACAAGGTGATAAGAATGGATCAATTTGCATTCTTCTGCATGCTGACCTCCAGTTGAACCAGCACCATTTGTTAAAAAGGCTACCACTACTTGGCATATACCCTAAGGATTCCCCAGCATGTAATAAGGACACATGTTCCACTATGTTCGTAGCAGCCTCATTTGTAATAGAATATGGAAAGAACACAGATGTCCCTCAATGGAACTATGGCTACAGACAATGTGGCCTAATTACACTATGGAATACGACTCAGCTATTAAAACAATGAATTCATGAAATTCTTAGGCAAAAAGGTGGAACTGAAAATATCGCCCTAAGTGAGGTAACCCAGTCACCAAAGAACCCGCATGGTATGCACTCACTGATAAGTGGATATAGCCCAGAAGCTTGGAATACCCAAGACACAATTCACATATCAAATGATGTCCAAGAAGAAAGAATGAGTGGGCCCTGGTCCTAGCAAAGCTCGATGCAGCAGTGTAGGGGATACCAGGACAGGGAAGCAGGAGGGGTTTGACTGGTGAACAGGGGGAGGGAAGAGGGCTTATGTGACTTTCAGGGAGGGGAACCAGGAAACAGGAAATGAGATGCTGATTGCCAGCAAAAAGAATGCAAACAGGCAACCTTGGGAAGTTGGAAGTTGAGGGGAACCTCTAGAATGTATCAGAGACCTGAGAGGAGGGACTCTCAAGACTAAAACCTAGGGACCTTAGATAAGTCTTAGTGTTTACTGACTCTATTGAATACAATGAATTAACTGTTTGTATATGATTTGTCAGAAAACAGATTCCCCAAATAAGAGATACCTGTGAAAGTATTAAAAGCATACAGATCATCAAGTAGACACATAATACTCAAATATTACATGTGCAGAGGAATCAAAATAGTAAAAGCTATGAAGAAAAGCAACAATGTCACATATAAAGGCTGATTAGAACAATGCCTGACTTTTTATTTACATAGAAATATACTTATATAAATAGTATATATATATATATATATGCCACATAATCAACAGATAGATGGTGTTTCTTAGTCTTAAGTCAGGCTGAGGAGTGAACGACTTCTCTGATCAATTAGTGAATTAGTTTTGGGGACACTGGCAGCTGTGGGAATGAATGACTCCAAGTACTACCCTAGAGCTATAAGGAAAGGAAGCTGGTCCCTTCTTGATTCACCCCATTCCTTATGTTGAACAAGCAGGTAGGCAATAGAAAAGCCAGGATTGTCTCTACACTTGTCTATCTCTGGACACTGGGGGGCAGGAGGATGATTCAATTAAAACTGCAGGTTTACTTTCTGTTTACACTTTACACATTTTGCACTTGGGAGAAGGAAAACTACAGCTGGGTCCTCCCTCTGAGGTTTCTCTGGTGGCAATGTAATGCATTTCTTTGTTCCTGTTTCTCTGCTCAAGCCCTGGCTTTGAGCCCAGAGGGCTAATATCCAATATATACAAAGAACTCAAGAAGCTAGACTCCAGAGAGCCAAATAACCCTATTAAAATGGGGGTACAGAGCTTAACAAAGAATTTTTACCTGAAGAACTTTGAATGGCTGAGAAGCACCTTAAGAAATGTTCAACAGCATTAGTCATTAGTGAAATGTAAATCAAAACAACCCTGAGATTTCACCTCACACCAGTCAGAATGGCTAAGATTAAAAACTCAGGAGACAACAGGTGTTGGCAAGGATGTGGAGAAAGAGGAACACTCCTCCACTGCTGGTGGGACTGCAAAATGGTACAACCACTCTGGAAATCAGTCTGGTGGTTCCTAAGAAAATAGATAGAATATCTATCTATTTTTGCACTCCAGATTTTATTCTCATCATCTGCACTCTGACTGTTCCACTTCACATACCTCCTCCCCCTCAACCC
Source organism: Apodemus sylvaticus (assembly GCF_947179515.1). NCBI lineage: Eukaryota > Metazoa > Chordata > Mammalia > Rodentia > Muridae > Apodemus > Apodemus sylvaticus. The sequence continues at coordinate 4,625,856 of NC_067484.1, forward strand.
CAGTCTCCACAAGGATGTGCCTAACACCCTCACCACACCCCCGCTCCATCCCACCAGATCTCTAAATCCCCTGGGGCAGCACCTTCTCTGACTGAAACCAGACCCAGCTGTCCTCTGCTGTACATGTGTGGGGAGCCTCGTATCAGCTGCTGTATGTTGCCTGGTTGGTTGGTGGTTTAGTGTTTTGAGAGACCTCGGGGTCCAAGTTAATTGTGAGTGCTTTTTCTCCTACTGAGTCGCCCTCCTGTTCTCATTCTTCTAACTTTCCTCTAATTCAGCCATGGGAGTCAGCAGCTTCTGTCCATTGGTTGGGTGCAAATATCTGCATCTGACTCTTTCAGCTGCTTATTGGGTCTTTCGGAGGCCAGTCATGATGGCACCCTTATTCTTAAATCTCCATAGCCTCAGGAGAGTGTCAGGCCTTGGGGCCTCCACTTGAGCTGGATCCCACTTTGGGCCTGTCCCTGGTCCTTCTTTTCCTCAGTCTCCTCTTCATGTCCATCCCTGCAGTTCTTTCAGACAGGAACAATTGTGGGTCAGAGTTTGTCTGTGGGGTGGCAACCCTATCCCTCACTTGATGCCCTGTCTTCTTGCTGGAGGCAGGCTCTATAAGTTTCCTCTCTCTACTGTAGGGATTTCATCTGAGGTCCTGCCCTTTGAGTCCTGAAAGCCTCTCACCTCCCATCTCTGGTACATTCTGCAAGCTCCCCCCACAACATCCTACTTCCTGAGGTTGCCTGTTACCATTTTTTTCTGCTGGCCCTCAGGGCTTCAGTCCTTTTCTGTCACCCAATAACAGACCAGGATCCCCTCCCCCCACCCAAGCTCCCATCTGTCCACGTTCCCTCCCAGTTCTTTCCCTACCCCCTTGTGATTGCTTTCTTCTTACTCTGGTGGTACTGAGCCATCCTCACCTTCAGCTTGTTTAACTTCTTGAGTTCTGTGGACTGTATCTTTGGTATTCTGTATTTCTTTGTCTTTTTTGTTAATATCCACTTATTACTGATTACATACCATGTGTGTCATTTTGTGTCTGAGTTACCTCACTCAGGATGATATTTTCTAATTTCATCCATTTGCTTGCAAAACTCAGGATATATATAATGTATTAACGTCTCTGCTTAAGGAACTGATATGGGCAAACTAACAATGTAACTGGGTTCTACAATTCCTTTCATGGTTCTTCGAATGTATAAAAGGAAGAAGCTTACTGAATATGAATATTCATCATCCTCTGCTTCTCAACTAGGTAAAGGATTTCACTATTTACAACCTCCTGACATCCCAAGTGCTCTTTGATGATATCTTGAGCCCTCAAATAATGAGCTATTTTTCCTAATGTAAACAATTTTCTAGAGCACCATTTTACAGAAATAGGAATACTATTTTCTTTTAAAAAAGTGTTGCTCCAATGCACAGGAGTGAGTCTGATTTTATTGTACAACTAAATAGTTGACACTTAGCCATGGGGAGTATTTTATAGTGACAATATGGAAGAATTTGGGTAGATAAATCCCTACCTTTCATTTATTGAGCAGTACATAGAATGCCCATTTTTGGAACTTTGGAAGAAACAAATACTAACATGAATCTGTCACAGGAATACAGGTGCCTAAGTAACAGAGGTGAAGGAGAATACTGAAAATGCCATTTTCCAAAGACTATGGAGAATCATGAATCAGACAAATTGGAGTCTAAGCAATAACATAATTTAATACCATTTATTAATATTAATAGATAAGAATGTGTAATACACAACATAAAATAAATATAGTGAGTGAAACTATGTAACAATATGGTTAAATATAAAACTGAAGTTGTTTCTCATAATAATCTCTTCTGCTGTGGTTAAGAGGGAGGTAGAAGGGAACATTGAAATAAAATGACCAGCAACTTCTTCAGTCATGAGGAAATTTCCATTGTGAAAAGATATATGTTGAAGTTGTTTCATTTTCCCCTGCTAAAGGAAACATAAAAATTTCATTGTACAAACATTCTCAGATGATAGATTCACCCCATTTCAGATAAGACTCGTTTTTCAGTATATTTTATGAACAAAGAATCTACACAAAGAATTACTTGAGTTAACACTATATCTGAATTTGAATAATATTGCAGGTTAAGATTCTCACATATGTGTTGTGGTAGATCCCATGCAAATTAATATTTATACCAAATGCTAGGCATTTGGCAAGATCATCTCTCAGACATCATTGTTTTTGTACAAGGATAGCACAGCTTGCTGTCACATGGTTTAATCTTGTAGTAAGTAAGTTTAGGGCATTTTTAAATCAAATAATTGTTTCTAAGTGAACTTTTTTAAAAATAATTTCATATCTAAGTTATTCTAAATGACTTATGGACCATGGGAAGAAAAGGATAGAAATATAGCAAGTAATATTCTGGAATTCTTACAGGGTTTAAACAAAGAATTCCCTTATCATACATGTATGTATGTATGTATGTATGTATGTACATATGTATGTCTGTATGCTTACCTATGTATATATACATATAACCACATAATTTAAGTGTTGTTTAAAATATTTTCCAATGCTTTAATACCATGATATGCTAAAATGCTGTTCTGATATTTACACATTTATGAAATCAAGGAATGATATTATTGTTCGTTCCCTGTGATAATTAATTAAAAGTTCTCTTAACTTGTAGGACCTTCCACCTGAGGAGCATCAGATGAAATCTTTACTTCTGTAGTATGAGCATCTGTGGTTTCCCACTGTGGCCATTCATGTTTTTTTATCATAACAAGTGACTTACCAGCAGTATTTACTGATGTCTTTATGTCATCTGACCTCTTTTGGTTATGGTCACAACGATATTGTTATTCTATCCAAATATATCTACACAGTTGTCAATCATGATATGTATGATAGATATCTGTAACACCACATGGCCAAAAAAAGATTGGATAATAAAAAATTGGTATCCAAAATGATAAGGAAAGTAGCAGTAACTACAAGCAGATATGAAACTGTAAAATGAAGTCTATGTCTGAAATGGAGACTCTAAGTTCTTTGCAACTAACTTAACCTAGTTAAAATTTCATATATATTGCAAAGAATGGGGAAACTACTAAAGCAATGTAACATTTCAGAACTGATATGCTGCCATAATGACTGGTGAATCACAGCAATGACTTCCAAGGTTTCTTGAATTGGTGATTTTTTTGCAGGGGTTTGGGGACAGAGGCAAAGTTTTATTTTGATGCTTTGAATGGGGTGGCCGTGTAACTGCAGGCATCACAATATATGACACCATCTTTGTGACAACTTTTGGGTGGTTGAAGTGGCTTGGCCTCCTCATAGGAGGTTTGTCATTGATTAAATTTAAGGTCACAGAAGGCAGGTGCCATTTGCAGTGTACTCTCTGTGCTTTGTGTTTGCTGCCTAAGATGAGAGCCACCAGCTCTCTGCTTCCTGTTGGTTGTCCTACCTTCCTGCAGCTATGCTCCTCTGTCATGACTGTGAAGGACATTAATCTCTCTGGATATCTAATTCCCAAATAAGTATTTCATTCTATGAGCTGCTTTAATCTCAGTGCTTTATTAAAGCAATAGAAAATGAATAAGACAAGTTGGTGAGAAGAGGAATTTTAGTTGAGAAACTGTAACACCAGATTGGCCGATTGTCTAGAGAAGTCTATGGGATATTGTCCTGATTAACAATGGAGTTTGTAAGGACAAGATCTGCAGGATGGTGCCACCCTTGAGCTATATTGAGATAAAGGAAGGTATGAGGTGCAGGTCATGAGCCAGCACTCCTACACAGCCTCTGCTTCAGTTCTTTCCTCTAGATTCCTGCATTGCTTCAGTTTGGGCCCTGACATTCCTCAGTAGTTAACTGTAACAAGGAGTATATTGTGAAGTGTTAACCTGTCCTCTGTACGTTGCTTTTCATCAGTGTTTTATCATAGCAACAGTAATAAATTAAGACACTTTCTAAATTTAGGAACCTATTTCTTGGCCTATCTTCCTCTTTTTTGAGTAATACTAGTATGACTTTCTTCCTGTGGACGTTATTTCTGGAAGCTAGTTGTTAAAGAGAATCCTAGCTTTCTTTTCTTCTTTTGTTATTGTCTTTTTTGGGTTGTCTAACTTTTTTCCTTTTCAAAACATATGGTATTTATTGATTCTCTGTGAATTTCCATCGTGCCACCCAGTAACACTCCTTTTCTAGTCTGACCACATCTACTCTTTCCCCTGGAAACTTCCACCCAAAATTAAAAATTAAATATAAATTAAGTAATGTTTTAAATTAAAATTAAACCGATAGAAGAAGGGGTTTTGAGGATGGGACTTAGAGGAGGGTACTGCAATCAGTCTGCTGCCCGGGCATGCGCAGTCTGCCTAGAATCTTGCTTTCCACATATACTTTCATTTTAACGTCTCATTGAGGTTATGCTTTAAACAAATATGGACTAGAGATGCAATTTTACACATTTAGGCAGATAGGAAGTTTACATAGCAAAGATATTACCAGAATTATTTCATATGTATACCAGTACCCTAAAAGTGACAGAGTCCTAAGTAGAAAGTCCCAGAGGATGAGAAAGATAGTAAACGTAAAGATGTAAAATATACAGTGCTTTCCTTGTCCTGTGCCTCCTTTCTTCTCGGATATAATCCAGTGGCCATGAGCATCTTCTGGAAGCTGAGCAAGAGGCACGCAGTCTTATGCACTGCCCCATACCTGGGTCTTCTGGATTTCAGCAGAGAGCCTTTCAGGAAAGAGCCTCATTCTTATACTAGAAGATTGTCACTGGGCAAGGCAGAGAGAGGCCTTCACTGTCAGCAGGTCTAGACAGCTACTTGTCTCTCTCAGTGGCCTGGAGGAATATCCAGAAATGTCTCATAGAAGCCTCCAAATGAGTAGCTCCTAATTCTGGTAACTCTCCTTGCAAGTTTCATAAAATACCTTCTCTTGGTGTTACACCGCAGCCAGATTCCACTTCTCAGGGAAGTATGCACAGGTGACATTTGACATCAGGTTCCCAGAAACTTTTCCATGGAGGACAAAGGACTAACTGCCTCTAGATAGAGAGGAGACAGAGGTGATGCATAGGAAAATGGAGATTATAAAGGTAAAATGGAGAACACTCCTCACATATTCTCTCTACCTCTCTAGCCACGCAGATTTATATTCTCCATTTTTTAAGAATAACACACACACACACACACATGAAAATCAAAACAAACAAAAAACAATAATATAAACAACGTTTTAAAAAATGAAGGAAAGTGTTCCCACAAAAATTCATGAATTCTATATTCTCTGGTTTTCTAATTCTGCGCAGCAAACCTGCCCTGAAATATAGATGCTATACTAAGTGAAACTCTATTGGAGAAAACTGATTTTCCCTATGCCAGCTTATGTCAATGGCAGATAATTTCTTAGTTACGGCGTGGGACCCATGTCTATGACCAGTTCAGACTCAGACATGGTGATAGAGTGCCCCAGGGATCTAGGTTCTAGCTATTTTAACTACCTGAAAGCTACCTAGTCTGACCATAACCCTCTCAGTGTTGGGGTGCCTGTGTGGGTCATGTGCATGACTCCACAGTCACTCTGATTTCATATGTGCATCAGTTTCTATTGTGTATGGAAGACACTGTTTCCTTAGAGTCAACAGTCAACACAGGTTCTTACAATGTTTCTGCCTCCTCTTTGTTGCAGAACCCTGAGCCGTGAGGGCTGCATCACTCCCTGCACAGTACTAGTCGTGAATCTCTTTGTCTGTTAACATCTTCTAAAAGAAGCTCCTCTGATGTGAATTGATCAAGGAACCAATCTATGGGGAGAACAATATGTCATTAGGATTGTCTTATTGTTATGTTCCTTAGCAGAATAAGAGCACTGTGCTTTCACAAGATTCCAGACCTATCTAGTCTCAGGTTCCTGGTCATCTCCAAAGGACAGAGGTGCCTATAAGGGGGACGGAAGGAGCTTTAACTTCTCTACCCCTGCGCAGCAGGGAAGTGCAGAGGCAGGCTCCTTGTGTCTCTTCACATTGACTATACTATTGGTGTCTTCAACAACAAGGATTCACCATCAGGTTATGAGCAGTGTGATGGTGGACATACTGTTTAAATGATAATTTACTGGGCTGTAAAGGCTTGTGAAAACAAAATTGCTTTTAGCTTGTATAATCCATGAGGATATTGTCCCTATCTTTTTTTTTTTATTTGATATAATTTATTTACATTTCAAATGATTTCCCCTTTTCTAGCCCCCCCCACTCCCCGAAAGTCCCGTAAGCCCCCTTCTCTTCCCCTGTCCTCCCTCCCACCCCTTCCCAGTTCCCCGTTCTGGTTTTGCCAAATACTGTTTCACTGAGTCTTTCCAGAACCAGGGACCACTCCTGCTTTCTTCTTGTATCTCATTTGATGTGTGGATTATGTTTTGGGTATTCCAGTTTTCTAGGTTAATAACCACTTATTAGTGAGTGCATACCATGATTCACCTTTTGAGTCTGGGTTACCTCACTTAGTATGATGTTCTCTAGCTCCATCCATTTGCCTAAGAATTTCATGAATTCATTGTTTCTAATGGCTGAATAGTACTCCATTGTGTAGATATACCACATTTTTTGTATCCACTCTTCTGTTGAGGGATACCTGGGTTCTTTCCAGCATCTGGCAATTATAAATAGGGCTGCTATGAACATAGTAGAGCATGTATCCTTATTACATGGTGGGGAATCCTCTGGGTATATGCCCAGGAGTGGTATAGCAGGATCTTCTGGAAGTGAGGTGCCCAGTTTTCGGAGGAACCGCCAGACTGCTTTCCAGAGTGGTTGTACCAATTTGCAACCCCACCAGCAGTGGAGGAGTGTTCCTCTTTCTCCGCACCCTCTCCAACACCTGCTGTCTCCTGAATTTTTAATCTTAGCCATTCTGACTGGTGTAAGATGAAATCTTAGGGTTGTTTTGATTTGCATTTCCCTAATGACTAATGAAGTTGAGCATTTTTTAAGATGCTTCTCCGCCATCCGAAGTTCTTCAGGTGAGAATTCTTTGTTTAACTCTGTACCCCATTTTTTAATAGGGTTGTTCGGTTTTCTGGAGTCTAACTTCTTGAGTTCTTTATATATATTGGATATTAGCCCTCTATCTGATGTAGGATTGGTGAAGATCTTTTCCCAATTTGTTGGTCGCCGATCTGTCCTCTTGATGGTGTCCTTTGCCTTACAGAAACTCTGTAACCTTATGAGGTCCCATTTGTCAATTCTTGCTCTTAGAGCATACGCTATTGGTGTTCTGTTCAGAAACTTTCTCCCTGTACCGATGTCCTCAAGGGTCTTCCCCAGTTTCTTTTCTATTAGCTTCAGAGTGTCTGGCTTTATGTGGAGGTCCTTGATCCATTTGGATTTGAGCTTAGTACAAGGAGACAAGGATGGATCAATTCGCATTCTTCTGCATGCTGACCTCCAGTTGAACCAGCACCATTTGTTGAAAAGGCTATCTTTTTTCCATTGGATGTTTTCAGCCTCTTTGTCGAGGATCAAGTGGCCATAGGTGTGTGGGTTCATTTCTGGATCTTCAATCCTGTTCCATTGATCCTCCTGCCTGTCACTGTACCAATACCATGCAGTTTTTAACACTATTGCTCTGTAGTATTGCTTGAGGTCAGGGATACTGATTCCCCCAGATTTTCTTTTGTTGCTGAGAATAGTTTTAGCTATCCTGGGTTTTTTGTTGTTCCAGATGAATTTGATAATTGCTCTTTCTAACTCTGTGAAGAATTGAGTTGGGATTTTGATGGGTATTGCATTGAATCTGTATAGTGCTTTAGGCAAAATGGCCATTTTAACTATATTGATTCTACCGATCCATGAGCATGGGAGGTTTTCCCATTTTTTGAGGTCTTCTTCCATTTCCTTCTTCAGAGTCTTGAAGTTCTTGCCATACAGATCTTTCGCATGTTTGGTAAGAGTCACCCCAAGATACTTTATACTGTTTGTGGCTATTGTGAAGGGGGTCATTTCCCTAATTTCTTTCTCAGCCTGCTTATCCTTTGAGTATAGGAAGGCCACTGATTTGCTTGAGTTGATTTTGTAACCTGCCACTTTGCTGAAGTTGTTTATCAGCTGTAGGAGCTCTCTAGTGGAGTTCTTTGGGTCACTTAGGTAGACGATCATGTCGTCTGCAAATAATGATAGTTTGACTTCCTCCTTTCCAATTTGTATCCCTTTGACCTCCTTATGTTGTCGAATTGCCCGAGCTAGTACCTCAAGTACAATATTGAAAAGATAAGGAGAAAGGGGGCAGCCTTGTCTGGTCCCTGATTTCAGTGGGATTGCTTCAAGTTTCTCTCCGTTTAGTTTGATGCTGGCTACCGGTTTGCTGTATATTGCTTTTACTATGTTTAGGTATGGGCCTTGAATTCCTGTTCTCTCCAAGACTTTAAGCATGAAAGGATGCTGAATTTTGTCAAATGCTTTTTCAGCATCCAATGAAATGACCATGTGGTTTTGTTCTTTGAGTTTGTTTATGTAGTGGATTGTATTGATGGATTTCCGTATATTGAACCAACCCTGCATTCCCGGGATAAAGCCTACTTGATCATGGTGGATGATCGTTTTGATGTGTTCTTGGATTCGGTTGGCAAGAATTTTGTTGAGTATTTTTGCATCGATGTTCATAAGGAAAATTGGTCTGAAGTTCTCTTTCTTTGTTGGATCTTTGTGTGGCTTTGGTATCAGCGTAATTGTGGCTTCGTAGAAGGAATTGGGTAGTGTTCCTTCTGTTTCTATTTTGTGGAATAGTTTGAAGAGTATTGGTGTTAACTCTTCTTTGAAGGTCTGGTAGAATTCTGCACTGAAACCATCTGGTCCTGTGCTTTTTTTGGTTGGAAGACTTTCTATGACTCCTTCTATTTCTTTAGGCTTTATGGGACTGTTTAGATGGTCTAGTTGGTCCTGATTTAATTTTGGTATTTGGTATCTGTCAAGGAAATTGTCCATTTCCTCCAGATTCTCCAGTTGTGTTGAGTACAGGCTCTTGTAGTAGGATCTGATGATTTTTTGGATTTCCTCAGTTTCCGTTGTTATGTCTCCCTTTTCATTTCTAAGTTTGTTAATTTGGATACTTTCTCTGTGCCCTTTGGTCAGTCTGGCTAAGGGTTTATCTATCTTGTTGATTTTCTCAAAGAACCAGCTCCTAGTTTTGTTGATTTTTTGTATGGTTCTCTTTGTTTCTACTTGATTGATTTCGGCCCTGAGTTTGATGATTTCCTGCCTTCTACTCCTCCTGGGTGAAATAGCTTCTTTTTGTTCTAGGGCTTTCAGGTGTGTCATTAAGTTGGTAATGTATGCTCTCTCCATTTTCTTTTTGGAGGCACTCAGGGCTATGAGTTTTCCTCTTAGCACTGCTTTCATTGTGTCCCATAGATTTGGGTATGTTGTGTTTTCATTTTCATTGTGTTCTAAAAAGTCTTTAATTTCTTTCTTTATTTCTTCCTTGACCAAGGTATCATTGAGTAGAGTATTGTTCAATCTCCACGTGTTTGTGGGTTTTCTGTTGTTTCTGTTGCTATTGAAGACCACTTTTATTCCATAGTGATCAGATAGAAGGCATGGGATTAGTTCTATCTTTTTATATTTGTTGAGGTCTGTCTTGTGACCAATTATATGGTCGATTTTGGAGAAGGTACCATGAGGTGCTGAAAAAAAGGTATATTCTTTTGTTTTAGGATAGAATGTTCTATATATATCAGTTAAATCTAATTGGTCCAAAGCTTCAATTAGTTTCATTGTGTCCTTGTTTAGTTTCTGTTTTCCTGATCGGTCCATTGAGGAAAGTGCAGTGTTGAAGTCACCCACAATTATTGTGTTAGGTGCAATGTGTGCTTTGAGTTTTAATAAAGTTTCTTTTATGAAAGAGGGTGCCCTTGCATTTGGAGCATAGATGTTCAGGATTGAGAGTTCTTCTTGTTGTATTTTTCCTTTGACCAGCAAGAAGTGTCCCTCAGAGTCTCTTTTGATGACTTTGGGTTGAAAGTCAATTTTATCTGATATTAAAATGGCTACTCCAGCTTGTTTCCTGAGACCATTTGCTTGTAAAATTGTCTTCCAGCCTTTTACTCTAAGGTAGTGTTTGTCTTTGACCCTGAGGTGTGTTTCCTGTAAGCAGCAAAATGTAGGGTCCTGTTTACGTATCCAGTCAGTTAGTCTGTGTCTTTTTATTGGGGCATTGAGTCCATTGATGTTAAGAGATATTAAGGAATAGTGATTGTTACTTCCTATCATTTTTGACGTTATTTTTTAAATTTGATTGCTTAACTTATTTGGGTTTGATGAAAGGTTACTATCTTGCTTTTTTCAGGGTGGAGTTTCCCTCCTTGTATTGGTGTTGTCCTCCTATTATCCTTTTTAGGGCTGGGTTTGTGGATAGATATTGGGTGAACTTGGTTTTGTCGTGAAATATCTTAGTTTCTCCATCTATGGTGATTGAGAGTTTTGCTGGATATAGTAGTTTTGGTTGGCATTTGTGTTCTCTTAGAGTCTGCATGAGATCTGCCCAGGACCTTCTAGCCTTCATAGTCTCAGGTGAAAAGTCTGCTGTGATTCTGATAGGTCTTCCTTTATATGTTACTTGGCCTTTTTCTCTTCCTGCTGAAAAAGAGAGTTCCTGTGGACTAGAAAGCTTCAGTCTCAGAGGAAACTGTTACAGAGTAACAGTGCAAAGCTAGAAGGAGGGTTATCTGAGGTTTCTTGTGAGACAGTGCTTTAGAAAGGGTGGACACAACTTAAGTTAGTAATCTAAATAACAAGTACAAAGAACACACATCCATGGTGATTCGAAGAAAATGTCCTTTTATATAACCATGCATGCCACAGATAGATGGGTTGAAATCAATCCTGAGAATAATGATTTCACAGTTATCACTGTCCATTTTCATTTAAGAAATTTTCTCCAGATTTATTAGTCCTTTTGAAATGTATAAATGAAATGCATAGTCTTTCCCTATAGTCCCTATAGTCCTTATAGTCAGTGGAACATCATTTAAAAAATAAACTAATGATTTTTTTACATATATACAGATTCTTTTGACAACTGTTATTGTCAATATTTTCAAACTGGAGACTGCTATAAGCCCTTCAAATGTAAGATATTTAAAATTAAATATAGAAGAATATGTTACATGGGTATGAGCATACCTACAAATAATACACAGTAAAATTGGTCACTAAATGAACCTCCAGTAATGATTATTGGAAAGAAAATCCAAAAGCCCAAATACAGCTTATGCTCCTCAATATACAATATCCACAGAAATAAACCACAACAGAAATGGAAAATGGGTTGATAATGGGTTGAAATGGGTTGAAAATGGCTGTATCTGACTCTTGGTTAGGGGGTGTGAACTAGTTTTAAGAAAATAATCTACCACTGATAAAATACTTACTTTGAGATATATGTAAGTGATGCCAATAGCACCTTTTCTGCTACATTAATTACTGGTAAATTATACCTCCTTCAAGGGAGGATGTCATCAAACCACAAGTTTTTATATGCTTCAAATCTACCTAAAAATAAATGTAGTAAATAATAGAGCTTTGAATAAAGAATATCTAATATAAAGATTTAGAGAACTTGGTAATTTCAAGTACTGTTTCAATGTACTTGGGATTTAAAGAGTTTCTACCAAATTCAGCTGTAGATGAGGGTATTGTAAAGTTTTGGAAATTCATATTTTCCTAACATCTCAACCACAACATACCCCTATAGAAGCGGTAAACACCCTGCCTGGACAGCTTTCTTACACCAGAGTGAGAAGGTTAGTCTCTGCAGCAAGCGTTCCTTCATCTTCTCCTCTGCTGTGCTCCAGCGAGGATCAGTGTAGTCCCCTGGCGCCTTTTACTTGTGGATCTCTGCTGACACTACTTGCCTAAAGTCTGTACTTCTAGCTCCCTGTCTGCTCCGTCCATCCACCCCTGCATTCTCCTATCTCTCTCATTCTGAGGGCCACTCAGAAATAAGGAAGTCGTGACAGCCTTTACCCCTGAGTGCTTTGCTATCCATACCCCGTTCTCCCACAGTTATCTCAGCAATGTCTATGCACAGGAGTCCTGAGTCGTGCATTGCTTTTATCAGGTTCACAGTTTCAAACAGCAGGGAACCAATAAAATGTACTCAGTTTAGGTGTCCCTAATTCTTCCTCATGATTAGATTCAAACTATGAATTTTTATAGAAATATTAGGTCTCATGTCAGAAGGTGCATGATAATGAATTTTCCTGTTGTTGGTGACATTAATCTTATCTGTTTTGAAATGCTGACTCTCAGGTTGCTCCTAGCAAAGTAACAACTTTGCTATTTGTAACTAGTAAGCATCTTGTGGAGAAGTGCCTATGACTACAGACACCTTCCAGCAAACCTCAGATTTCTCCTAAAGTAAGGGTCAAAAAATTATTTCATAATGGTATTTTTTATATATTTATTGTCTTGCCTTGTACTTTAATTTAAAATCTTTAACTTTCTTTTCTTTTTTTTTCTACATGGGCTCATCCTATAGCCCAGTCTAACCTAGAAATGTGTGTAGTATAGCTGAAACACTTGTGAGCAAAAGAATGTAAAACACAACTACTATACAATATAAAAATATGATTTATCTAATGATGTTGGTCAGAGTTCAACAGCCAAAATATTACTATAAAATTGTTGTGTGTGTGTGTGTGTGTGTGTGTGTGTGTACTGAGAGGCCAGAAAATAATATGAGATCCCTCAGAGCTGGAGTTCCAGGCATTTTCAAGATACTCAGCTTGTTACCTGGTGCTAGAATCAGAATTCTAGTTGTCATGGTAGATTAGTAAGCCCTTTTAGCAACTGAATTATCTTTCCAGCCCAATAAAAATGTTACTGAAGCAAAAGATGAGAAGCAGCATAACTAGAAAAGAAAGAGGATAGGAAAATGACTTATTTGAGATGTAATGCTGGATGAAATTTATTTCAGTAAATAGCTAAGGTAATGCAAGTGTATAGCTCATTCAGTATGTTTATCTGCTGTGTATATAATATTGAGTACAAAGCAAGAACAGGGCCACATCCAGTCTATTGTTATATTTTTAAGGTTGACAGTATATTTTAAAAATTAAACTATCAATGCATTCCTTCCCCATTATCCTTTCCTCCCTTCAGCTTCTACTATACCCACCTCAAAGGGACTAGTCTTCTTTAAATGTGATTATCACACACACACAATTTAAATTTCTTTGGGTTTTGTTGTTGTTTGTGTATTTGCTGGTGCACACCTTTAATTGAAGCATTCACGAGAAAGAGTCAGGTAGATCTCATGTCAGTCAAGTTCACATACTGAAGTTTAAACTACTCAGGGCTACACAGTGAGAACCTGTTTCAAAAAAAAATACACACACACACACACACAATAATTTAATATAATGTAGTTTATTTGTTTGTAGCATGTGGGATGGGAGAGGCACACATGAGGAATTAAGATGTCAAGTCGTAGGAGTCTGTTCCATCCAGCTACCTCGTGGGATTCCAGGGCCAAACACAGTTACTCTGGCCTGCTTTGAAATGCCTTTTCCTGCCAAGGCTTGCTAGTCATAAAGCACTTTTTTCTTGAAGAATTTCTTTTGTTTTTTTCCATTTTTATTTAAGTTCCAAGTAAGGTTAGCCCAGAATCCCTAAATACCCAAGGCACAAATCACATAACAAATGACTCCCATGAAGAAGTATGGAGAGGGTCCTGATCCTGGAAAGGATTGATCTAGCATTGGAGGGGAATATAAGAACAGAGTTAAAGGAGGGAGGTAATTGGAGAATGGGTGGAGAGAAGAAGGTTTATGGGACATATGGTGAGGAGGGATCCTGGAAAGGGGAAATCATTTGGAATGTAAACAAAGAATGTAGAAAATAAAAATATTAAGAGAGAGAGAAGAAAGAGAAAGAGAGAGAGAGAGAGAGAGAGAGAGAGAGAGAGAGAGAGAGAGAGAGAGAGAGAGAGAGAATCTCTTATAAGCATCACCTGACACTAAAAAAACCTATGGCCAATGAGCTGAGGTAGGAAATCGGAGGTGGGGCACAGGCAGGAGAAGAGAGGATTCTGGGAAATAGTGAGACAATGAAGAGAGATTCAAGAGACACACTGGGAGAGATGCTGAAGGAAGACAGTAAGGAAGAAGCAGTCAGGGACTGAAGGAGCTGTAACTAACCAGCAGGTAGATGAATTCAGGATAAAGGGAGATTCGCCAGGGAACACTGTGGAGGCCCAAAGCATGAGATCTGAGCAGAGCTTGAGGAGATGTACATAAGCCAGCAGGTGGCTGAACTCAGGATAGAATAAAGAAGGTTAGCACCAGGCTTGGACATACGAGGCTGAGGACCGGTAAGTAACTGTGTGGTAGAGAGAATAGTTTCATTGGGTTACATAAGTTATGAGTTAGTAAGGAAATGAACTAAAGCTTACAGCCTAGGAATCTATTAATAAATGATTAGTTTCAAAGTCATCATTGTGGGAGCAGGGGCTAGGAGGAAAAATTGAATTTTTTAATCATTTCTGTATTATTGTTAAATTTCAAAACTGTTGGAGGAGCTGACAAGATGGTTCAGCTGGTAAATTAGGCATTTGTCACCAAGTTTGATGACTTGAATTTAATCCTGGCAGGGATTAAAGTAATCTAATATTTTCTAAACCCCTCCCCCCAAAAGAATAGATTGCATTGGATTTGAGGTATGCAGTCTCAGAATTGATTGTTTTTTATACCCTTGTGGCTCTGGGCCGATCTCTATCACCCCAAACCATTAAGAAGCCCCTTTTATCTAACTAGTAGTTTAGCCTGCTTAGGGCTAAGAAGCAAAGAAGAGGGCCTCCTCTCCGCCTGTGCCTGGCCGATCCCCACTCCTGGGCTGAAAGCTCTCTTGAGGCCAGTGAAACCAAGAATTGGGGCGCAGGGGTGGAGGGAGTAACTTCAGAGAGTTCTCAGAGAGTTCAGAGCTAGAGTGGCTCTGGAAGCTTAGCACCACCTTAGACCATTCTCTGATCTTCCCCTGACTCGCAGGATAATGACTGAGAAACCAAGTGGACTCAGAACAGGGGCTTGAGACCTATTATTGACTTCAGCTACCTCAGGTTCTGAAGGATCGCCCTGGGACAACTTTGCCTTGGGTGCAGATCACAGGGTCCAGGGACTTTGACCTCAGCCAAAAAGTGAAAGAGCGCTAAGAACAACCCTGGGAGGCCTGGGAACTTTCCTACCTCAGTCAGGAAGGGCAGGAAGGAGAGCCTGGTGCACATGCTGAAGCCTGCAAGGACCGGTCCTTCCCAGTCTTTGTGCCCTGCTGCTTTCCAGCCTGGCAGTGGGGTTGCCAATATCAATGTGACCTGAGCCAGGTAGCTCTTAGGGCCTCTCTCTCCTCAGATTTACCCTTGGTCTGTGTCATCTCTGGAGGTCCCAGCTCAGTTGTAGCTACTCAGGACTCTCCTGCTTATATTGGGATTAGTGTTCATTCCTTGTTAAGATGATATTTTTTTCTTTTTTCTCTGGGGGGTGTTGTTTGTGTTTATGTGTGAGGAACTGTTGACTGGCTGTGCACAGGAATGGAACGCTGGTGCCCATAGACTGCAGCCTGCTCCATCTTCCCTAGCTGTGCCTGAGGCAGCTTGCTGGGGATTCTGGCTTCTGAGAGAACAGGTGTCTTCCCCCCCCCCTCGCTCTATACTTGTTCCTGTTCTTTGACATAATTTTAGTGAAGCTGAAAGCACAGTTCAGTAATAGATTCCTACCTAGTTGTGTAGGAGTCTGCAGAGTTAGGACTTGTTTATTCTTGGCAGGAAGGCTACTCCTGTGGGCTGGGAAAAGAATACAATGAAACATTCTTCTGGTAGTCTCTCAAGGCCTGCTTAAGCACTGCAAAAGCATCCAAGAAAATCTACTGAGAGTGTTTAAGTATAAAATGGACCTAAAACATAATGAAATTTGCCTTACTTTTATCAGAGTTTTGGGTCAAAGCACAAAATAAAACTTAGGGAGAATCCACTTGAGTGCTGGGAGCTCTGTAGCAGCATGGGAGTGAGGGACCACAGCAGGTGTGGTGGCTTGGGGTTCAGGTACAGGTGTGAGGCCATATGATTTCCCCATTGCTCACTCCCCATTGATCACCCCAGTAAAATTATGCTCTCATCCCACAGATTTACAAAGAAGAGCACTCCCATTTGTCCTGGAGCCTTTCAGGATGGGGAGCATTGCCCACATCTGGTGCTTCAGGATGCCACCTCCAGCTATGAGCTTCACAGGAGTCCTTGCCTGCATGCTAACTCCCTGTGTAGGGGTTGTGGCCAGAGCTGCCGCCAAACCTCCTAACACAGAACTGTGGATTGTGAGGAGGATGGTAAGTGAGGGCTGACTCAAGGAACCTGCCAGTGGGTTTGGGTATGTGGGGCCATGGTGGCGGCCAACAGAACTTTGGGAACAGCAAATCCCATGGGTGAGGATGTGTCTTAGGTTGACCAGCAGCACTGATTTCCCCCTCTAATCCACAGACTGCTATGTGGCAGTTTATGAGGTGTCAGGAGCCTCAGAGCCACTACTCAAGTGGTTCTCCGTGACTGTAGTCCCCGGGGCTCCTCAGCTGAAGGTTTCTACAGCTTCTTTGATCATTCAATTCCTAGATGAAAGACCTAAAAATTTCATATTAATAAAAAGGCTTACTGAGCACTAGAGCTGGGCAGAAATCTACCCTCTCTGCTGTTATGTTGACCTCTCTGCCAATAATCCCACAATATGATTTGTCATATTCATCTAGGCTGCTCTTACTCCACCTGGCCAGCCCTCATGGCCATGTTTTCAAGATTCCTAACCCATGATCTCTTCTCTTCTCTCTACCTTCTTCTCTTTCCCCTTGTAGTATTGCCTCAGACCACAAAGATAATAGTATTGTTGTTCTTGCCTGAAGACAGACTCACTTACATTGTGAATCAATATACCATCCTATACTATCACAGCTTTTTTCTAAATGTTCTTGAATTTTAGCAGAATGGTTATTGGCCAAGGTAACTTCAGCCCACAATGCATGTTTTATTCCCCTATTGGTTGTCAACTTGTTCAGATGCCTCTATTAAAATATGAATTTCAGATTAAGTTTACTCAGCTTCTAGTGTAGTGTTTTGTCACTTAGAGAGTCATTAGGTAGCTCAGTATAATTTTTTATTGACATCTTTCTGCATTTTTTCATATGCAGTCCCATTTGCATATGAGAATTGTGTATGCCTCTTAACAAAACCCTTTACAGCTTGTGAATTTTTGCACATGTTTCAAATTGAGCATGGAGAATTCCTAAAACTTAAAATATACAGCAAGAAGAAAAGGGTAAAGATGATCTTTTAAAACCTCAAGAGTGATCATAACGTTTTTTTAAAAAAGTCCCTTGCCTTTTTTTTGTATGTATAGGAGGCATCACATCTCTCCTGAAACTGTCAGAAAGCCAAGTCATTTTCCTCTACCACTAGATAGATACCTCACATACACTCATTTATTTTCTTGTTTGGAATCATCCACTTCCAGAGATCCTAGTTACGAAACACTTAAGGAGTTAATAGCTGACACTTCAATGGGCTATATTAGTTTGCTAATTTTAGACAAAGAATTACTAGAAGAAAAAGGGTTTAAAGAGCACCCTGTATCATCTTATGGTTCTGTGGGTCAGAAGTCCATACAGATGAGTGGGTTCTTGACTTAAGATCTGAAACCCAGTGCCAGTATGGGAGGGCTGGGGAGAAAGCCACTTCTAAATTGTTTCTGGTTGTAGACAGTGAGTGAACTTTTTCATGCAGCTATAGGGCAGAAACCTTGTTGACTGTTGATCAGAGCTCACACTCAGCATGAAGAGCCTTCTCTCAAGGCCTTCTTTGCAGCTCATCATCTTCAAAGTCAGCAAGGGCACTCTAAATCAGTCCCATGCTTCAAATTTCTCTGACCTCTCTCTAGCTGTCACCAGCCATAAAGAACACTCTGCTTTTAGAGGAATGTAATGAGATTGAGCCCAAGCACATGGCCTCTCTTTTGATTATCTCAACGTCAAGTCATTATTATTTTTAATCACATCTTCAAAAATTCCTTTAACAATAACATTATATGATCATGGGTTGAAAATATGATAAAAATCCAAGACTTAATTAAACGTGACTCTCATCAGATAAAAATTTGCGGCACTGATTACCAGCTGGACATGCACAAAGCCAAAACTAGAAGAGAGACAACTCAGGGAGCGGCACATCTCAGCCTCAGCACTGTTGGCATATGTGTCCAGATGCTGGAATGGGTTCCTCCCCCAGAGGGTCCCTAACACTTGCTTATGGGATCCATTATCATTATTTTGACATTATTTTTTAAAATAATATTTATTTATTTATTTTATGTGAGTACACTGTAGCTATCTTCAGACACACAAGAAGAGGGATCAGATTTCCTTATAGATGGTTGTGAGTCCCCATGTGGTTGATGGGAATTGAACTCAGGACCTCTGGAAGAGCAGTCAGTGCTCTTAACCTCTGAGCCATCTCTCCAGCCCCTATTTTGAAATTATTTTCTTTTTTTAAAGATTTATTTATTTTGTGTATGTGAGTACACTGTTGCTGTCTTCAGACACAGAGAAGAGGGCATCAGACCCCATTACAGATTATTGTGAGCCACCAGGTGGTTGCTGGGAACTGAACTCAGGAACTTTGGAAGACCAGTCAGTGCTCTTAACCATTGAGCTATCTCTCCAGCCCTGTATTTTGGAATTCTTAACACTCTGCTCACACAGCCATGTAAGAAAATACTTCTGTGTCAGAGATGAAAACAAGACTTGAAGGGATCAGTGAGCATCCCCTAAGGCCACTCAGCTCCATGGGAATGGAAATAAGGCTATGTGTCCATGGCCAACCATCCATCCATGTCCGTAGAATCCTGCACGGGCTCCTGAACCTGCCATGTGATGTGTCACCAGAGTGCATCTCACAGTTCTGAAGGAGTCTGGAGCTGAAGTGTGAGGAGGGTCTTGTTCCCTTGGAGCATTGCAGAGCAGACTTCCCTTGCCTCTAGCATCTCCTTGTGGTTTCTGTCCACCCTTCCCATACTCTGACTTGTAGATGTCTCACTCCAGTCTCTCTGCTCAAACATCCTATGGACACATCTGAGTCTTCAAATGGCCTTAATGAGGACTCCAGTCATGGGTTTGGGACCTGTCCCAGCAGCACTGCACAACCTCATCTCAAGTCCCTACATCTGCAAAGGCACTGCTTGCAAAGGAATCCACATGAGCATGAACTGGGGTGGGGGGTGGGGGGGAGGGCACTATTTGATCCACTGCAGTCATTGGGCCATACTGCCTCCTTCAAGGGATATGACTGCTCTGAGGAACTCTTTGGTCCAGGAAACCATGAAAAAAAAAATCATCTTTTGATATGGCATGACTGAAGATATATTACCATTTGGATATTGATCAAGCCAGCTCATAAAAATGACAGTTGTCTTTTACCTGCTCAAACAGGAAGCAAAAATTCATCCTTAACTGATCTGTGCACCTTGCACATTCCATGCAAATATCTTTTTAGAACTAAATATTGTTTGTCAGGTTATATATTACAGAATGACATACCAATAAGGCAGCTCTGATAAGTTCACCATCATGAACTGACCTGCTGCTCCAGCTCCTTGCCTGATCTTGACTCATACTGATGCTGTTTCCAGAGATTTGCACACTTCTCCTATCATTGCTCAATGTCTGTCCCAAAGCTTCTCTCCATTGAAGATGCCCACAGTTCAGTGCCATCAAAGGCCACAGTGTGGTAGTGGCTGTACTGGGGTATCCTCAGACCACACAGATAGAACCAGAGGAGGGACAGCTCTACAGAGAAGCCCTCCCTGCCAGAAGCTTAGCCCTGACTCCTGGCAGGCTCCAAAAGCCCAGGCTGGCAATCCACTTGCCACTCTCCCAGCTCCAGCTCTCCCTGGGTAAAACCATCAAGAATCGACTCGTGCACCATGCTGCCCTCTTGTGGCCACCAGGAGTCTACACACAGACAATCTGGGCAAGCAATAAGCCAGAGGCTTTCAAGTTTGTTTACTGCAACCTCAGACAGGGATGCCCAAGGAACACTTAGGAGAGGCACTTGTCCATGTACAAAGCAGCCCCCAGATACGCACGCACGCACAACACAATTTACTGCTTCAGGAAGCCTGTATTAGGACTCTGAGTCTCCTTTCTCTCTCCAGAAAAAATCACGAATCTTTCCTGCCACTGCAATCCCTGAGCCTCAGGTGCAGACATCAAAGGGCATTGGGAGGAGACCTAGGGCAGCAAGTCTCCAGCATCCCTGTCTGCTTTGTGCTCCTAGCTCACTGGGCGGGGACATATCAGTTCATCTGTCCGTCAAGTTCTTCCTCTGAAAAAACTGATCTAGCCCAAATTATCCTGCACTTCATTTTCCTGATTTATGGTTCAAAGTCTTGATCTTCTACCTAACTCAAGTCCTCCCAGACATCCAGAAACAGAAACAACCAACATAGTATTAGACTCCTCACGGAGCCTGTGAAGGAGGTTGGTCACATCACCCACTTAATAATGTCCCGTGACCCTGCAGGAAAGGACAAGTTAGCTAACCCCACTGCAGGAGTAGAAACTGAGGCCAAAGAGGTTCTATGATATAGCAAGTCCATACAACCATAGGGCAGCAACAGTAGGGTTTGCCCAGCAATGTTTGTGCTGGACTCTCCAGCTGTCTCCATGGGGGGACAATGATTGTCATCTCTCATGCTCATGGCTTTTCCCTACAGGACAGAGATGATACATCTATGAGCAAGAGACACAACAAGTGTAGGAAGAGGAAGGGGCCGCAGGCAGTGAAGACTACAGATTCACAGAGACAGCAAAATGGAGGCCCAGGAAAACCTAGGACTCCCCACCCAGGTATGCGACTCCCAATCTCAGGTGCCAACTCTAGCTAACCAGCTCTTTAGATTCCCCACCACACACCCTCTCTTGTATCTGAAGAGTGTTCTGATACCCTAAAGCTCTAAGAGAAGTTACCCAGCCCTCTCCTCCCCTCTCAATGTGGGAAAGCTAAGGGTGCCTGGAAAAAGGGTGGGACACAGCCTCCAGGAAGGCCAGTACTTTGGGAACTGATTGGGGAGAAACCAAAGCCTTCCACCAAAGCCTCCCTCTCCATTAGAGGTCTGTCTGAGGTTTGGTTGTTCTGCAAACACTATCCTCATAAGCATCCTGCCAGCCTTCCCTGCACTACCAGCCAGAGTAGTTCTCACCCATGGAACTAGAAGGGTGTGAAATAAAGCCTTGAGAACCTCCCTGACTTCACGTCCAGCCTCTTATTTTATTATTAATGTATCAATAGTAATATATTCACCTATGTGTGCCTATATATCTAGGCACATAATTATATTTATTTATCCACATCATACAGAAGGATATAGACAGTCACCTTAATATTCAAAAGTCAGACTGTATGAAATCAAGGTCCTTCTTAGACCCAGTTTTCCCATCTGTAAACAGGACTGGTGTATATTTAATTGACAGTGTTGGAGCAGTGTTCTGGGATACATTAAGTGTTGAATAAATGATAAACTATAATCATCTATGTAGTCCTTCCTGTAATCAATTATCTAATACTTGATACTGTGATCAGTTACTGACCTCTCAGTAAGAGCTGCTCTTAGTAGCAGTGGTCATGTGTCGGTGGTTTCTCTTCACCAGGCTATGCCATGGGACACTGAGTTTTAACAGTGCTCTCCTATGCTAGTTCCCATGTCTTACAGATAAGAAACTTGAGGCCCATGAGAGCAAAAGGGTTTGTCCAGAGCTAGAGAGAAGCCTGGCTGGGAAGAGCAGTGGGAAACAGAAATGGCCCAAATCTCCAAGTCTAATGCTTGAAATTAGAATCCTGAGTCTTCAACCACCCTAAACCAGACGACCCTTTCTGGCTGTGCAAGCCAGGCAGAGGCAGCAGAGACAGGAGTTGAGGCCAGGCAGAAGGACTCCCAGTCCTGCTGAGTGCCCCATTCCCCCAGCCACCCATGTAAATAGCTCAGCAGAGCCCTCTGAGTTTCTTTGTAATTGGAGTGGGCTGCAGGCTCCAAGGAGCCCTGGGGCTGCCAGCTTTCACAGGATTGCTGTCTCTGGGGACCCTGAATTTGTAAACATTGCCCCAGAGGGAGACACAGGAATGGAGGAGACTCTGCCTTTGGCAAAGTTCCCCCAAAGAGGAGGCAGGGTCATGCAAGAGGCCACATCCAGCACCTAGTTACCTAAGACTCCAGTTCTACTCTTGTTTAATGAATCTGTAAAATGGGAATAATCAGCCCTGCTTATACAACTCAAATAGTTCTTGAAAAAAACACCTGAGCAACTGCAAACTGGGACTTGTGATACAAATGCCTGTGGGCAAGTCTGGACGATGCATCCACTGCTGAAGGCATCATTTGAGTAACAGCGTGGCTCCTGGGGGATGTGACCAGCATTGAAACCTGTGATAGAGAAAGGAACCACTCCTGGGCCCACTCAGCCTGGTCCCATCTTGTATCCCATGTATCCATACCAGTTAACAAATGCCTTCAGCAAAGAACTGAGTAAAAGGTAGGAGAACAGATTCCAAAGTCACCTCTCCTGTCCAGTCCCCTCCAAATGCCATGTCTACCACTTGCAACAAGGGCAACATGTTGTTATGCTTATGCATGATTTAGCAATAAAAAATATATGTCACAAAACCCAAACACTTTTATTTATTAAATTACCATATGCTTGGATATCTCTAATCCATACATTAAATATTAAATTTTTCCTGTTGTAGGCAGCAAGAATATTTTGCAATAGATGTTCTCATTTTTCCCATACACAGTGGGAGCTGCCTCCCTCCAGCAAATGGAGGACACCTGAGCAAGGACATCTCTTTTAGGCCTGAGCCCAGGGCTGGGAATGAGGGTCATAGAGTCAGTTGCCCAACCTCTAAGGAAAGGCTAAGGACCCTAAAAACAATCTAGAAGTCCACACATTTGGTCCAGGCAGTTAATGAAAAATTGTGTCCTGTGTCACAAATTCCGCCAAGTTCTGGTTGACCTGACATTTCTAGACCTGGGGAAGAAAGATTCTCACAGCCAGGGTGGACTCACCTGTGCCCTACTCTTAGTGGTATCACAGGGTCACAGGGTCATTCTAATTCTACAAGAGAGACCCTTAAAAGAGGCTAACTCTCCTGGGGTATGTTTCCTGGTTCTGAGAGGGCAGATGTCCAGGTTGGAAGGGACACTCTGACCCATGGCCTGAATTCATAGTGAGAGTTACAGGTTCGAAGTGTCTGCAGCCCTCCAGAACAACTCAAGAGAGGTGGGGGAAAGCCAGGATATAACTCACTGTATCCTGTACCTTTCTTATTCCTAGTCTGCCACTGTGCCCCCCCAAAGGCACATGAGCCCTGCAAGAGCCTCTCAATGGAGAACCTGAGATGGGGACTCCAGGTCACAGAGAAAATGTCACAACACTGCTAAGGGCCATAGGCAGAAAGGGCCAAGGATAATCATATACCATGTACTCAAGATTCATCTGGAGTTGGGGCCACCATCCTTTCCAGATGGGAAGGGTCAGCTGGCATGGTTGGGCAGGGCAGAGGTTAGGGTTTCAGTGCAGGCCACAGAGAGCAGTTGGACCTCTGAAGGACCCTAAGGAATCTCCCAGACTCATTGGCAGTACATGAGTGCCATATTTCCTGAATGTGTTGAGAATTAATAATGTCAAAAATCAATAATATAAAATCAATTATTATATGTCATAGGTTATGATGTATTAATTAGAAAATAGATATTCTAACTTGTATTGAACTGTGAATTAACTGTATAGTTAATAATGACTCATATGTTTATTTGAAAATAATTAGAAGATTAAAGTGTTTTAACAGAAACCAATGAAAATGCTTGAAACAATGGATTGATTACTGATGCTGATTTCAAGTTTCCATAATGTAGATTATTTATTTACACAAGATATAATATCTCACTGATGTTTAGAATTGGTAAAATTCACTGAAAAGCATTTTCTTAAAAAAGCCTGAATATCAGGCGGATCAGTGGAATAGGATTGAAGATCTAGAAATGAACCCACACAGCTATGGCCACTTGATTCTCAACAAAGGGGCTGAAAACATCCAATGGAAAAAAGATAGCCTTTTCAACACATGGTGCTTGTTCAACTGGTGGTCAGCATGCAGAAGAATGTGAATTGATCCATCCTTACCTCCTTGTAGTAAGCTCAACTCCAAATGGATCAAGGACCTCCACATAAAGCCAGACACTCTGAAACTAATAGAAAAGAAACTAGAGAAGACCCTTGAGGACATCAGTACAGGGGGAAAGTCCCTGAACAGAACACCAGTAGCTTATGCTCTAAGATCAAAAATTGACAAATGGGACCTCATAAAATTACAAAGTTTCTGTAAGGCAAAGGACACCATCAAAAGGACAAATTGGCAACCAACCAACTGGGGAAAGATCTTCACCAACCCTATATCTGACAGAGGGCTAATATCCAATATATACAAAGAAATCAAGAAGTTAGACACCATAAAACCAAATTTTAACCCAAAGAACTTTGGATAGCTGAGAAGCATCTTGGAAAATGCTCAACATCATTAGTCATTAGAAAAATGCAAATCAAAACAACCCTGAGATTTCACCTCACACCAGTCAGAATGGCTAAGATTCAAAACTCAGGAGACAGCACATGTTGGCGAGGATGTGGAGAAAGAGAAACTCTCCTCCACTGCTGGTGGGGTTGCAAATTGGTACAAACTTCTGTAAATCAGTCTGGCAGTTGCTCAGAGAACTGGGCATGTCACCTCCTGAGGACCCTGCTATACCACTCCTGGGCATATACTTAGAGGATTCCCCAGCATGTAATAAGGACACATGTTCCACTATGTTCATAGCAGTCCTTTTTATAATAGCCAGAAACTGGAAAGAACCCAGCTATCCCTCAATAGAGGAATGGATAAAAAAATGGAGTACTATTCAGCCATTAGAAACAATGAATTCATGAAATTCTTACACAAATGGATGGAGGTGGATAACAGCATACTAAGTGAGGTAACCCAGTCTCAAAAGATCAATCACGGTATGCACTCACAAATAAGTGGATATTAGCCTAGAAAATTGGAATACCCAAATATATAATCCACACACAAATGATGTCCAAGAAGAACAGAGGAGTGTCCCCTTGTTATGAAAAGACTCAATGTAGCAGTATAGGGCAATACCAGAACAGGGAAGTGGGAAAGTGTGGATGGGGGAGTAGGGGGAGGGAAGAGGGCTCATGGGACTTTCAGGGCGTTGGGATCCAGAAAAGGGGAAATCATTTGAAATGTAAATAAAAAATATATCGGAAAGAAGCCTGAATATTGAGTATTGAAATATGATTATCAGAAAATCTAATTTTGTGTCTTTGATGCTTTAGGGTGTATTCAGCAATCATTCAAAGATAACTGAGACCTTTTAATACAATTCTGTTATGTATATTGGCACATGCTATTTTAATGTTCTTTGGATGATTAGCTGCTAGACCCATTCTATTTCCTGGCTCTTTGAAACAATGCAGCCATAATCATGCATGTGCAAGTATTTGTGTGGAATTGGTTTGTCAATTAAATTCTGCTGGCCTATAGTTTAGACAGAATGTAGGACGTGGGGCATACCGGAAGCAGAAAGGATTTAGGGACAGTGCTGATTGGACAATTCACCTCGGAATATGTCACAAGACAGACATATGGTATCTGAGGAAAGGTAACCAGACACACAGCAGAATATGAATTAGAATAAATGGATTAATTTTTGTTATGATCAAGTCAGAAATTAGCCTAACTATATGACTAGAGTATTTGTAAATATATGTTGAGTTTGAGTCTTATTCCTGGGAGCGTGGGGCTGGGAGGAAGAACCAAACTTAACTTCTACTGGGCTGGCTGCCTCTGCTCAGATGAAAGCCAGCAACAAACTGAGTAGAAGACAGGGATATATACCTGTTCTTGGGGTTGGGCACAACTCTTTGAAGATAGGGATTGGTGGGATTTCGACTTGTGTGCTTGGGCTACTCTGTTAGGATGGAGTGTGGATGGGGAAGACTGAGGCCTGCTTGGAGGGCAGTTAGAGTGTTCTCTACATGGAAATTGGCAGTTGGAGGTACTCAGGGGAGGTTTGCCACTCCTGTGCCTCAAGCGATTTACACACACTGACACTGCTTGAGTGGCCAAGAAGGGAAAGTAGATATTCAAAATACTTAAGTGATATCAATCCTACAGATCTAAAAATGCATGCATAAATAAATAAATGTAACAATTTAGTTGGTTCTTGTGATATTCTGATATACTCATAAATCAGTGCCTCATTTAGCCATCAGAGGAGATTTTTCATGTATCTGATGGGAACAAATACAAACAATCAGACATTATGAGATAGAGAGATAGAGATACATACAGAAAGAATAACAGACAGACAGACACACACAGAGAAAAGAGAGAGAGAGCGACAGAGAGAGAGAGGGAGAGAGAGAGAGAGAGAGCAGCACACACCACTCCATATGAGATATCTCTATTAAATACCCCTCCTCAGAGTTAAGAAAATCCTGAAGTAGAAAAATAAGAATAAATAATATACTTTCCATAAGATAGACTAGATACAAGGAGAACAAAGCCTTTTAAGTCAACTGATCAAAGCTTATTTGTATACACAGACACTGAGGCAGCAAACATGGGATGTACTGGGGTATGCAAACAAGTCTTCCCCAAACCTATCTTTCGGTTTAGTATTTTTATGGGACTCCTGAATGTGCAAAACTATGTCTCAGTTTCTTGTGTCTTCTCCTAAGCTCTTTTCTTTTGTTGGTTTGCCAAGTCTTACTGTGTTGAGCTTTTCTGTTTGGTAGCCTAAGTTTCATTATCAAATTAAATATACAGATCTAGAAGAGAACCCCCTTCCTGAAATTATCTGCTGGTCTCCAAACCTTTATCCCTTTAGCAACCCATATCAAACAAACAAACCAACAAATGTTAAGTATCTTAGATGAGAGGTAGAGAGCTGCTTTAGTGATTAAGAGCATGTACTGCTCTTGCAGAAGATCCAACTTTAGTTTCTAGTACCTCATAAGATGGCTCACAACCATGAAAGTTGAAAGTGTCCTTTGCCTTACAGAAACTTTGTAATTTTATGAGGTTCCATTTGTCAATTCTTGATCTTAGAGCATATGCTATTGGTGTTCTGTTCAGGAACTTTTCCCCCCTGTACCAATGTCCTCAAGGTTCCTCCCCAGTTTCTTTTCTATTAGCTTCATAGTGTCTGGCTTTATGTTTAGATCCTTGATCCATTTGGAGTTGAGCTTAGTACAAGGAGACAAGGATGGATCAATTCACATTCTTCTGCATGCTGAACTCCAGTTGAAGCAGCACCATTTGTTGAAAAGGCTAGGTTTTTTCCATTGGATGTTTTCAGCCCCTTTGTCAAGGATCAAGTGGCCATAGGTGTGTGGGTTCATTTCTGGATCTTCAATCCTGTTCCATTGATCTACCTGCCTGTCACTGTTTTTAACACTATTGCTCTGTAGTATTGCTTGAGGTCAGGGATATTGATTCCCCCAGAATTTCTTTTATTGTTGAGAATAGTTTTAGCTATCCTGGGGTTTTTGTTATTCCAGATGAATTTGAGAATAGCTCTTTCTTACTCTATGAAGACTTGAGTTGGCATTTTGATGGGTATTGCTTTTGGCAAAATGTCCATTTTAACTATATTAATCCTGCTGATCCATGAGCATGGGAGGTTTTTTCCATTTTTTGAGGTCTTCTTCCATTTCCTTCTTCAGAGTCTTGAAGTTCTTGTCATACAGATCTTTCACATGTTTGGTAATTAGAAACAATGAATTCATGAAATTCTTAGGCAAATGGATGGAGCTGGAGAACATCATACTAACTGAGGTAACCCAGTCTCAAACGATCAATCATGGTATGCACTCACTAATAAGTGGATATTAGCCTAGAAAACTGGAATACCCAATACATAATCCACACATCAAATGAGGTACAAGAAGAACGGAGGAGTGGCCCCTTGTTCTGGCAAGACTCGGTGTAGCAGTATAGCACAAAACCAGAACAAGGAAGTGGGAAGGAGTGGGAGGGAGAACAGGGGGAGAGAAGAGGGCTTATGGGACTATCGGGGAGTGGGGGGGGCAGAAAAGGGGAAATCATTTGAAATGTAAATAAAAAATATATCAAATAAAAAAAAGAAAGTGGAAGGTAACATAGAGCAACATCGGAAATTGTCTTCCGAGCTCCATATTTGCATGCTGTGTGCACATATCCACCCATTGTTCAGGTGACATTCCTTACTGTATATGAAGGTGCATCTCGGTATTTTCAATTGTTAAATCTGTACTGACAAAGAGCTAAGTGATGGCAGGAGTTTGATGCTGTCATTTCTGAACCATCACTGTATTTTAGATTTTACATTTTGTTGATCTATAGCTGCTCAAAACATGAGTGTCTTTGCCTGGTGGCAACCCAAGAGATATTCTGGCACTGCCTTACTGCTGATTGCTAATTATAAATATCTGACAGCTAATAGGCAAGTCAAAAAAAACAAAAAAAAACAAAACAAAACAAACAAACAAAAAAAAAACTACTGGGATTGACCAGGGCAGGAGACAGACAGAGGGGAGAAAAGCAGATGCAGGAGTATGAAAAGATAATGATGGAAGCAGAAGCTAGGGAACAGAACTGTAAACAGTGAGAACCAAATGGGTAGGTAGATTGTTGTACAACTTGAAGTAAGTTGAAATGAGCTATCCCATCAAAATGCCTACAGCTTTGACCTATCCAGAAATCTATGTTTTATTTATCCTGGGAGCTGCTCTGTGAAAAGCCCTGTTTTCACCCATGATCACAACAATACACACCTGCAAAACAGTATGTGATGCAGCTTCTTGGGTGTATGGATGATTAAACTGATGGACAATCTCATGGTTTCCTACATAGAAGAATCCAAGGAAGCTTCTACCCCTCTTCCAAACACAGTTGACTTTCTTGCCTAACAAGTGTAGCCCAGCCTTCTCACATCTCTCTCTTGCTCAAATACCCTTTGAGCCTTGGTAACAGGCTCTCAGGGCAGCAATAGAGCCTCCGAGAACAAAGTCTTTGATTTATTGGTTGTGCTGCATGCATAGAGGCAGAGGAGGCCCACACAGAGCTAAGTACACATGTATGAATGCTCACATCTACAAGCATAATCTCTCACTCATGGAGACCCTCATCTCTGTACATACTCATGTATCACACACAATTGGAGAAACCTCCCGTGACAGAGAGGCACATGTAGACACACATACTGCAAAATGGTTGTTTACAATTATATAGCCATTTTCTCTACTGTACACTTGAGAAGCTGCCCTGAGTCACCATGAAAGCAGACTTGTATGTTAGTTCATGATAACTGTGGCATCCACTGCTTCCTCCTTTTCCTGGACTTCCATCAACCACTGTCCAATCAAGTTCTCTTTCAGATATCTCTGGATAAAATGGCTAAGGGTCCTGGAATGCCAACTGCAGGACCAGTGTGTTGACCAGTCTTTCAGCCTGGTACATCTATCAAGAAAGCCATGTCACAGATGGAGGTAGATGCATAGTGCTCTCACAAGGCAGAGAGGGGAGAGGCACTCAACAGTAAGTGACAGGCATGCCACTTACCTCATTCAGCTTAGAATCTCTGTCTCCTCAGTTGGCTCCAGTCAGTCTGTGGAGAACTCCATCTGGCTGCTCCCTCGGAATCTCTCTTGACCATTTAAAGGTACGTCGCCTAAGAGATCACGACAACACAGGTTGTGAGCAATGAATATTTCTTTATTGTCACCTGTGCCTTTGTGTAACTATTTAGTATCTTTTAGCTTCTGGCAGCTATATTGGTGATTTGTGGGGTTTGGATCTCCAGAACTTGAGCATGCTATATCATTAACTCTGGTCTAAATAGAACATCAACATCACTGTCATTCAAAGCTCAGTGAGGTTGAGGTAAGAAAATCATGTGGCTAGCTTGCCTTATATGGATATCCTACCTCACAAACTGCATGATTGTCATTCAGGAATGTCATTGTACCTGACACCTCATAGACTACAAATGTTCTTATTATGCAAACAGGAAAATGCGAGCAGCAAGGAGGATAAACTGCTCTTTAAATGTGTTAATGAAATCACCTGAGAGGTTCCTTGCTTGTGGATGGAGAATCACAAACATATCAGCACATCCCTTCTCTCCTCTCTAGAATTGGCTTTACTTGTGATCAGGTCTAACTATGTAATCCAAACTGGCTAGATGCCTGGGTATATTTCTGTCTCTATCCCAAGAAGCAGGACTTGAGATGTAAGGCAGAATAGCATACTTTTTGTCTTCTGGGTGACTTATCTGATTACCTTGAACCTTAGTGAAAATGAAAGGAAAGATATTAGCAACTTTCTACCTAAACGATCATGAAGTTCAGAACATTTGTTCCTTCTTCATTGCTGAATTTCCGCATCCCAAGTTCCTTCAGACACTGTTTAAATTTTGCATTTAATTGAGCCCAAAACATATATATGTAGTTTATCCCAGTCACAATAAACTCCTAGAGCAATTCCTGAGGGGCCTATGCTCAGGACGCTAAACAATAGGAAAATCGGCAAGATTTTCTATCTTTTATTATCTCCAACAGGTCCTCAACTTGTAGCCACAAGGTCTCCCCAGAAAACACATTCAGAGTCTACAACATAAATACTATTATTCTTTCTCTGGTTCAAATTAAGGAGAGCTAATGGCTGAGTAGGAAGTCCATACACACCTGGCTAAAATATTCCATGTTCTCCTTCTCTTGCTGTCGTGGGGTTTTCAGGGACTTTAAGCTTCCACTAGAACTCCACAGTCTCTACTTCCCCATGGTTTCTTTGCCTGATCCCCCACCCCACCTCTCCTTCAGTACTTGCATCAAGACTGAGGAAACCCAGGCAGGCTCATGAGCAGGTACACAGTTACAGAGTTCTATGTTCATGGATTTCTATTTTTTTCAGAAGACTTTGTGCATGTGAATTTTGGTCTATATGTAGTTATATGAATTCATTACTAGAACCAAGATTACCGGAGGAATTTAGAAATTGAGTACAGAACTTATGTGCAAACATATAGGTGCTTAGATCAAATAGGATCCAGATTGAATGTGTTCATAAATTAATTTGTACTCTAGAGAGCATTGGAGATCAGAATGCTTTGTGTCCTCCTCATGTTTTGATCTAGGAACATTAACAAGTGATGACCTGGCCCCTCAGCCTAGTCCTATACTGATAGTACCACCTAAGTCGCCCCAGCAGCTCCTTGGAGGTCACCAGGCCAGCCAAGGCAGCAAAGATGACTGGGACAACAAGTGGGACGACATCTCCACGGTGGCCTAGGAGCCAGCGAGCATACCCGGAGCTCGCTGGCTGGGCAGAGGCGGCCAGCAGCTACCTCTGTCCACATGCTTGGACCTGTCGATGGGCTCACGCAGCGTCTCAGCGCCCCCGCTGTAGCAAGCTTCTGGAGCCAATAGCCACCCTTGCCCTTATTTAAGATGAACAGGAAGTAAAAGTAATCGTTATTCATTTTCCTTAGATTTCCATTCCTTCCGAAACATCTCCATCAGCTTATGCACTAAGATAACTCCCAAAATGTTATAGAAGCACCCTTTGCTTTATGAAGGCAGTGTTTCTCTCACTCCCCCAGGTATGTCCAATATTCTACCTTGATATTGTCTGTTCTCTCTTAGGCATCAGTCGTAAAATCAAGCTTCAATCGGCTGTAAACATTTTTAGATGCCTCTGAACATTTTTATCTAATCCATAATTACCTCCTTTCCTATAATAGTGAAGTGGCTACTTTTTGGTGGTTTCTTTTCTCTACCCTGCTCATACAATATAAATATTAAAATTATATATTTAGTGACTATAATTCTCACCAAAACATATGACGTCTTTCAAAGAATATGTAGAGAGACACCAGCATTTATGTTGAAAGCCTATGAGACCCATGAGATTCAAAGTCAGGAGGAACAGCAGCCAATGGTTGTCATCGCATACTTCAAACACTAATGTGAAGATATGTTACAAAATAATAGCAACTAAATTTTGTGATGGACAAACTGAAAGGAAATTAACATGTCTGGAAAGTAGTTCCTGTCTAATTAGAATTAATGTTCAAATATTCAGAAATATATTCCAAAGAACAAAATATGTGTTGTAACTATAACAATTTGAAGAAAACCAGGGAGTTCTTAGGTTTAGGGTCTACAAAAAAGAATGACCAATTCTTTTAAAAAATATTTGTAGTCATGGTGGTTAAAACAATTGGGTTGCATATAAAACAATACTCAAGCATAACCTGGACACTTTTTTTTGGTAAGATTTACAGAAATTGTTCTCCTGTATGCTTAAAGCATACCTCCCTTCATATAATAATGTTGTTTCTACAGAAGATTGGTACCGAATATGGCTTGAATGTCTACCTTTTCAAGAAACCACTACTGAGTTGAGAGTTAGTTCATATGATCTAGAGGAATAAATAGAGAACACTTCCTGATATGATTAAGCTATCATGAGAAACAAATTACTTATAAAAAAAAATACCTTTTTGGTGGAGCCTGGAAGGGAGAACCTTTGAATAAACTCGAATTTTGCCTTTCTAGTCCTGAATAGCAAACTGGTGACTAAGGTTGGTATTCAAGCTACTGAAGTTCGAGGATTCTGTAGCAGTCAGGATGAAGAACCATTGTGATGTCAGTATTCTAAGGGCCATGACAACAGACAAAAAGGCACACGCATTTCTTTCCCTTACACTTAGTGGCTTTAAATTTGAGCCATACATCTTTGTAAGGAATCACATATTTTCACAACCATATATATACTGATAGCTACTCTTTCGGTAATTCATTACGCTACCCTGCTCATATAATTTAAATATTAAAACATATTATGTGAATATCAAACTGTTCAAAACATATGACATATTGTTCAAAGAATATGTAGATAGACACCAGCTTTTATGTAGAAAGCATTTGTGAGTCATGAGATTAGAGGAGTCAGGAGGAACAGCAGTCACTGGTTATCATCACACACATCAAACAATAATGTAAAGAAATTTTACAAAAATAATACCAATTCAGTTTCATGATATTAAATATTAAAAGTAAATGAACATATGTGGAAGATGATTCCTTTTTATGAATTAACATTAAATCTTCTAAACTTTTTAAAAAACACAATGTATTTAAGAAAAAAATAACAATTTGGGGAAAACTGAAGCATTCATAAATTTTAGGTTGAAGTTTGACCAGTTTACAATAAAAGTTTGTGTTTTAATGGGTAAAAACAAATTTGATAGTCTAGAAAATACTACTGTCTTATGTTCATGGTAGGTATTTTTTGAAGACTTATAGAAAGCATTCTCCTGGAAACAAAAAGCATAGCACTCCTTAATAACTTTGTTTCTTTAGGGAACTGGTACTGAATATTGCTACTGAGTAACTTTCCATGAAGACACTGCCAAGTTAAAAGCTAGTTTTCTAGATCTGGAGAATCAAGATAGAACACTTCCTGATTCCATTAGACTATCATAAGAATCAAATTAGTTATTATATACATACATTTACAGTGCAGCCTGGAATCGAGAACCAATCAATGGATGTGAAATGATCACTTTCCTTCTTGGCACTAAATACCAAACTGAAGACTGCAGTTGGTAAGCCAACCACTGAAGTCTGAGGATTCTTTAGTAGCCAGGGTGACAGGCCTGCAGTAAAACAAGGATAGTCCCGTCACCGACATGGTTGTATGTGAGGATAGCACCACATTCCTGAACTTATCAAAATGACAGATTGGCAAAAGGATACCTGATTCAATAGTTGTTACTTTCAAGCACATTTTAATTCCTTTGCATTAGGCAAAAGAGAGGCAGTAAAACTAAGGAAGCAATTGTCAAAGGGATGTGTCCAGTTTTGAGGAGAAGCTTTAGAATAAAAATATATTGCATGAACTTCAAAGAACAACCAAGCCACCCACAGCACATATTTTAGATAGGTGACAACAAGAAATACTATATATGAATCTTTAAAATTGTTAGAGATGTTCAAATTTTTTTGGGAGGGTTAGAAACCAGAAAAGAAAACACACATCATTTCCATTTTGACTACAAATCCTATGACTGGAACTGTGTTTGTCCTCATGATTTGAAAATACTAAAAGACTACTGGAAGAAAAATTTGTATTGAGCACTCTTGTAAATGATTTCCAAAAATATTATTATATATTTCTTATATATCTTTTAATCATTTCTCGGAAGTGCTAGGTTTTATACTAGTCAAAAAGTTTACTCTGTCATATCTCTGGTGAGCAGATGGTCTGGTAGTAATGTAAATCACTGATATAATTTTTAGCTTTCTCGATTTTGTCCCTCACCTATCTAGGAAATGATTTCTCTGGTGATAACTAACACATCATGCTAATGAGAGAATCTAATACACAACAGAAAAATGTCACTACTAATAATATTTGCATGAAGTTAAATAAAGCAACTGTAAAAGAATGTCAGACAGTTGTTCTTTAATAAGACACAGTTTCACAATGAAATTATGTTGTTAATTTTGTTACATCATTGGGTGAATCCTAAATTACTCCATAATGATGCAAGGCGTCATTTATAATTCTAACTTGATATCTCACTCTACTATGAAAAGAGACCTTATTAAGGGATCTGCATTTTATTTGAAACAGGTTAAGTATACATGAGCAATAATAAAAGGTATAAACACGTCTGGTAATATGGGAAAAGTACACTATCACCATTATCTGCACAGTGTCATTTCTTAAAAAGATTTCAATTAGATCGAACTATACCTGCTCTTAGAGGAAGCTATAAGGATTTTATTTGCTACTGTCTCAAATACACAAACGTACAAATTATGTAGAAAAAACAGCTTTCAAAGTATGATTAAAAAAAACAAAACAAACTTCCAAAAGCAAGCTCCTTTCTCCTACCACCCCCATCTGTCTTTTTAACAACACCTTAAGAGAGTATCCTGAGAAAAATAACCTTTGAGGTTTTAAGAGATAAGGAAAAGGAGAAAATGGTTTTGGACATTATCAACTCAAAACTGAATCCAGAACTCTCAGTTACAAAAGTCAACAGCTACACAAGTCAACAGCTACACCTCTCAAGTATCTTGCTACAAGAAAATATTATTTTTCTAAACAACAATAACAACAACAAATCATATTGATTTTTAGAGGAATAATCTTTGATTTTAGGGAAAATAGTGTAAGGTAGAGAGATGAAGTCGGAAGTCCCATTTAAAGCTTTAAGGGGAACAGACTTAACTCCACTGAGTCTGAGTCCAATCATTTGCTAATGTTAGATAAAGGAAAGATTTACAGTTAAGGAAATCTAACTTTGTTCAGGGGAAATGCAAGATATAGATTGTCCCATGCCTCTGCCTAGCTTACGTTTAGAAGACACAGACCTAGATTCTTCAACTTCAGCGTTCATCAGATTCCCAAGCATACATTTTTCTGTAGCTAACATCATATGTGGTGAGTTCTCTATAGCTCAGTCTTTAAACATCTTTTACTGGCACTAGTAGTCAGTTTTGTCCAATGCTTACCAAGATATTCAAGGAAATATTAATTTTTATTCTACTATAGAAAACTGTGGAAAACTGTACTTAAAAGATTTCATTTACTCTATGAGCTAAATTTTTACTCAGAGATTAAAATAATCAAGCAGAAAAGCCTCTTTTATCCTAAACAATTATATATAGAGAATTGTACATATTTGATTAAATTAGAAAAAAACCTTTTTATCTTTAGCAAAGGGTGGCTTAATGTGGATATTGAAACTATTATTCTTCAAAACTGTTGACTTTTAAGAGAGCATTTCAGGAATCATTCCCTCCCCCACCCCATCCCCCATGCACACACTCTATCCCACTCACACTGAACCAGCACTGCTGACCCACTACCCATAAGGAAAACAAAAACATTGGGCATGCACAGCACAGGCTTATATTTAGGCAGATTTTGAATTTAAGACTACACACTCTGAAATGGCATCTTGAAAGAGAAAGAAAAGTACATCTACACATGTAAACATATACTCTTCTTAGATGACTTCCAAAATGCACAAAAGGTAAACATTTAGTAACTCTGAAAGTAAATGGGAAGCTAAGCATTACTAACAACACGAAAACAACAACAACCACACACACAAAAAAAACAAAATAATAACAAACTACAGCTAAATGGTTGATTTACAATACTTTTTAAGTTTGTGATTTTCATCCTTTGTCATAGTGTTCTGTGTCATAATCTGTTCATCAAGCATAAAGGCCTTCCCTGTGTCTATTCTCACAGGTACCAAGGCTCACAGTCCACGTACATTCATACAGGTACACAAGCAAACACACAGAAAACACCACAGTGAGCTGATCATACAAGTTTCTCTATGAGGAATTTAAATTATTTTCCTAATTCTGACCTATTTTTATGTAATTTGCTTTTATTTCTTTTAGTCCTAAATGTTTTGCATCACTTAAAGTCTCCTTAGATGCAAATCTACTTGGAAATGGGCTCTTGCCAAAGCAGCAATCTAACACATCTATGTGGTTCAATAGCCATTTATCAATTGATCATTATCTCTATCTGTTTTATTAACTCTGTTTTCACTAGAGGGAAAAACCTAAAGCAATCTAACCTTTCACAGCATGCATGTACATACACACAACTCAAGGAAAACCCGGATTGGTGATATCTAAATTTTAAAGTGGGGCACAAGTTATTAGATTCTAAGGTTAGTGAAAACACACTCTGTTCCAACCACAAGAGAGCCACCCAGTCAGAAAAGTGCTTCAGAAAAACATCTCGAAAAGTGTTCTGCAGAGACAAGCAGCATCTCTGTCAGACAAGAAAGGAACTTTTCAGTGTGAAAAAAAAAAAAAAAGGATTGCACATAAAGAGTTGCTTACTGGGCTTATGTTGATTGCATTTAAATGTCAGCTTCCTGGATCAGTAGTTATCAGGGTCCCTCTGCAGGATGTCAAATACACCTTATTCAAATACATTTCTCCTATCTAAAACTGGCTGATAAAACTGTTTACCAATTAAATGTTCAAGAGCAGGGCTTTATGCACTTTCTTGGGCAATTGTTATTTCTAAACTTGTGGCAGTTTACAGCCTTTAAAGTAGTTTTATTTCATTACCAAACATTTTAAAATCTACCCCAAAGTATTCAATTTCCACGAACTCTTACATACAAAAGAGCAGTTGCAGTTATTTTAAACCAGTGGGGCAAGACCAATCTTTAAACAACTGCCATCTACTTAACATCCCAGTATATTTGTTAGTACTACTTTGGTGCTGCATGGAAGATAAACTAACTCTTGCTTTGTATGGGTTTGGGGTAGGCTTCTGAAAAGAGGAAAGTTTCTGGGTTGTTTCCCCTTTGCCTCCAGTTAACCCTCGCTCCCCCGCGGAGCCTGAGAGCCTGCAATTGTGCAAGAGGAGCCGGGCAAGCAGGGCGCAAATCACCTAGCACTGCGGGTGATTAATGATCCTTCTGCTGCTGCCCTGGTGCTCTCCAGGCAGCTCTCCCTGCAGGGCAGCAGCAGAGCTGCCAGTGGCTAAGCGAGAAGCAGCTCTGGGAGAACGCAGGGGCTGCGCCCAGTGTGAGAGCACCATGCCAGGCAGTGGGCGGCAGGCGGCGGGCAGGTGACAAGCCGAGCTGGCTGCACCGGGGCCAGGGGAGCACAGGGGAGAGTGAAGGCACCGAGCCACCGAGAGCCGGAATGGAGGCCAAGAGCAAGCCTGACTGCAGCCTGCCGCCCTTCAGCTTGACCCGGCCAGCAAGGAAGCCTGCACAGCCTCGCTCGGGTCTGAGTCCAGCTGCTCCAGACACCAGAAGTCAAACCCGCTGCTGTGAGGGGCCCGCGCTTTATGACTGTTCAGTTGCAAGACCTACTTCGAGACAGCAGACACTTTGACCAAGTCTTTCACAGTCAGAAAGATATATTTGTTGAGTGGCCTTTTCTCTTTTTCGCGGGAAACAAATAAATTAAGGCAGGGCTCAGGCTGCACAAGGTGAAACTTTGCAACAAATGCCTTTGCTTTCTCTAACTTCGATGTCCTTTCTCCCCTTTTCCTTAAAGAGCCCTTGGGGAAGCCATGAAGTAACACTGCACATTCCAGTAACACAGAAATGACAATATATATGTATTTTTAATTTCAAAAACATTTAGAAAGAAAAGTAGCAGGAAGAAAAGGGCACATAACAACTCGAGGTTTCTTTAAAAAAAAAAAAATGAAAGAAAAAGTAACTTACCTGTTGGGACATTCTGAATAAGAGGTTAGTATCAGCGTTTTGCCATGTCCCCATGAACCCTGGTCCAGCCGCAGTCGTTCTGGTTCCGAACTGCATGGAGTTGTCAGTACAGGAGTCTCTTAAAGTCAAGTCTCTTGCCCTCTTTGGCTCTCTGTCTCTCTGTGTGTCTCTTTCTCTCACATCCACTTCTGCCTCTTCTGACTGAAAAGTGAAGGTGGATTTTTTGAGCTTCTTGGCAGCCAGTAGCAGGAGTACAGTGTAGGTAAGAAGCTGGCTGAACTGTGCATTTCATTCGGGAAGGGGGAGATCTGGGGGAGGGAGGGTCAGAGCTTCCTTCGCACCTTCTGCACAGATATCCCTTTCATTTATGCATAGATTGTGACTCCCCTAGCTTGCCTCTGCTCAGTTTCACAGCTGCCTGTCAGATGCGCAGGCAGCACTGGAGACCCAACCATCAGCTTCAAACCCTCAGCCACTGCATGTCATTGGACAGCAGAGCTAGGAGTCAACTGCACTGTTCCACTGTCAGGCACCAAATGACACTGTACTAACCCCCCTCCAGATACACAGATAGACACACACACTGGTGCATACTCCACGGACTGCCACGATCACCACCCACAAGGCCAGGGAAAGCCAGGGCTCCTCCCTGGGAATTTTCGCCAACAATGCTTTCTGCTGTAACATGTTATATCCAGCACCAGTCCTTTCTTTAACACTTGCAAAACTATGACACTTAAATATTTTTAATTAAACTGGAAGCAAGTAAAGATTCATCTGGAGGAGAACATAAAGTTTGCTTAGTGGCTTTTTAAATATTAGCTGCCACTAGTCACACCGTAAT
Source organism: Apodemus sylvaticus (assembly GCF_947179515.1). Classification (NCBI taxonomy): domain Eukaryota; kingdom Metazoa; phylum Chordata; class Mammalia; order Rodentia; family Muridae; genus Apodemus; species Apodemus sylvaticus. The sequence goes on from NC_067484.1 coordinate 4,665,126, forward strand.
GCTGGGGCTATTTATAACCACATATAAACTCATAGGGAAAATAATATACAGAGATTTGACCTTATATTATAAAGGGTGAACAAGCAAAGCTACCAGTTAAACATGGAAGATGTACACTAAACATATGCAAAAATAAATATATATCACTTAATACCCAGCACCTCAGGCCATTAATTACCAAATGGAAGGTTAAGTAAAGAGACACTGAAGGAAGAGAAGAAAAATGAATACCTTTTCTTAAAGCTCACATGCAGAATAAAATCCTTTGTTAAAGTTCCAAGGTAAGACATCTACATCAACCTTTTAAATCATAAAAAAAGGGCAAAAGATGAAGAAAAAAAGAAACCTGTCCTATTTCAGGCAAAAAGTAATGCATATAAAAATGCCATTTTTCATTTAGGACCTCTATGGAAAATTCTATAATGTTTCCCTGCCTGATGAAATATAACCCTGATAGCAGGTCATATTTTTAATTAAACCAGTTTTAAAACAAAACAACCATTTGTTAGATAGTATTTATCTCCCTTATTTATGGAAAAAGCAGAACTGAACAAAATCCGCTGTACATAAACACTGTAACTTCAAAATGGAAAGCTAAATTCATGCCATCTCATAAAAGTAGTCAGCAGGAAAAAGTCATCCTTCCTAAACTTAAAATGTAAGGAACATTAATCTTCAGCCACTTACAAATACTGAGGACAAATGTAGCACTCTGTTCGCTCCTTCTTAACGGAAGAATAACAATAAACCTTCCTCTCAGAAACAACAAAAGAAACAGAAAAGTGTTTCGATGGCAGCCTGTGTCATTAGTGGACAATGAGAAAAGATGAGCAACCGTACACTATGTTGACACAAATATGCCTTCCCTTCTAGAACTGACATCTCCTGAAAGCTTTTCTGTTAAACTTCCCTCTAGTTCACCACCATTAAGCACAAAAAAGTCTCAAAAGAAGCAAATTCAATATCTGAAAGGAGACAAACAAGAACCCAAAGAATTGTTGCCTTAAAATATATTAAGTCTACCTGTGGTCAATAAAAATATTCTTTCGAGGGGGAGGGCGGGAAAAGCCCCTATGAGTCAATTGTCAACGGTGACTGTACCTTTACTATTACCCACTTAACTCCCTCTAAAATTTGCTAGCCTCTTGATTTCTGAAGTGGCACTCAGTGCCTCAGTCAAGCTGCCTGCTCAGCTCCTGACCTTCCCACTAATGGCTGTTATTTGTGGGAGGCTTAAGGACACTGTCAACAGCAAGCTTCCTCCTTGCTCCCCTCAAGCACTGTTGTATCCTCTCCCTGCATGTTCTCTCTGGCCTCTTCTGCTTCCTCTCCCTCTCTCCTAGTCCGTCCCCCTCCTTCCCCACTCTCCCTCACTCCCTCTTCCTATTTTTCCAGCCCCGCCCCTTTTTCTCAGTTCTGAGATCCTCTTCTTTCCCAGGTATTTCCCCTAACCCCCACATATGCGGGCATGAACGAACGAGCACACACACACACACACACCATACCACACCACACCACAAGACAAAAATCAATTTTCATGCAGCAGCAAGCACCTGCAGTAATAGACTCTTTTATTAAAACTGTTATTCTACAAGACTTGAAATTCCCCAGGGATCGGGCCATGTCAAAGCCGATATAATTAACTAGAGGCTCAGCAACGGATCAATTACCAGACAAGCAAGTGATAGTGAAATCAATGAAAGATCATCAGCCACATTATCAGTGTTGCAACTCATTAGGGCAAAACTGAGAAATGTGCTCAACGCGAGCCCAAGCAAGGTGGCATTACAAAACAAAGGGCTAATTTGGAGAGCCCGCTGTGAACAATCTGTAACTGAATTAGCCCTTTTCCCCCCTAAACTGCACAGCTCCATAATTAAATGTGACAGACTGAGAGAAGCAGTTTATTAAGACACCAACCCCAAGTTTTTTTAGTTCATAAACTCTCTCCTAGAAAATCAAACCCAGTCTGTACAGGGTTATCAGGTTGACTAGCTAATACATCCAAATCTGCTATGCCCAGCCACAGTCCTCTGACAAAATGCTACCCAGAGTATGCAAACCTGTCTCTCTGACTGCAAGGTCTAACCGAACAAGTCTGCAGCAAAACTATTACCTAAATATTCCTGCTGTAGCCACGCCTTAAAAACATCAGGATAGGGCTGGAGAGATGGCTCAGCAGTTAAGAGCACTGAGTGTTCTTTCAAAGGTCCAGAGTTCAAATCCCAGCAACCACATGGTGGCTCACAACCATCCTTAATGAGATCTGATGCCCTCCTATGGGGAGTCTGAAGACAGATACAGTGTACTTACATATAATAAATAAATAAATCTTTAAAAAAAAAACCATCAGGATAGCCTCGTAAGATTCACAAGAAAAATCACAACAATTACACAGTACTGTACCTCCTAGATGGATTTTGTCAAACAAAATTTTAGTTAATTCCTAAAATCAGTTAAAAAAAAAGTAAAAGCTTCATTATAACAACAGACACCAGTCCAAAGAGTTAGCTATATATAAACATGCTAAAGTACAAACCTTGAATGTTTATGTTTTGTTTATTATGTTTAAAACCATTTTTTAATAAATTTTAGAACATAAAATTCTGACTCCTATAGAAAGTCCCAAAATATGTTATGTGAACTTGCCATCCATTTCCATAGGGAAATGTAGAACCTTGATGCTTTTCTAGCCAGTAAGAGACTTGAATTGTTTTTTAGAGACTCAGGTCAATGACTAACAAAAAAACCAAGGCACCAAGACATCTCCTGAGGCTTTCCATTGGCTTAACATTCTGTAGATTACAGAATAACCCTCTGAAATCCTTTGTATCCAAGTTATTTACAACTAGGCCATGGGGATAAACATCGTTTTCACAATTATTGTTTTCTTCCTGATTCAAAGTCATGTACTTCAGATTAGGGGATCACAAATCTGAAAGGTCACGTGACACTCCTCACAGTCCCTGAGACTGAGAGTTAGGCTGTGTACACTGAGAGGTCCACCAAGGAGCTCTCAAGGTCCTGAAGAAACTGTAGAACTAGGAGTAACTAGCTCTTCTTCATAACACACAGCAGTAACACACACACACACACACACACACATACACACATACAACTCTGAAATACTTTTACAACATTAACATAAGACCAGGAGAGTGGACAAGGTAAGCAGCTCTGGAAATAACTAATGATGTTTTAACACTTACAATGTTTATTTATTTATTTATTTATTTATTTATTTATTTATTTATTTTAAAAAAAAACCTGTACTATTAACATGCCATCAGTATACTCAACTGGCTTCAAATTCTAAATCCTAAATGTTAATTTTAAAAAATAGTTTAAATTCAATTTACAGATGCTACAATTACACATTTGTTTTTATCTGGTATTTATCAAACATTTCACCAGTCATGCTTCTAATAATATTTTTTAAAGTTAAGCATATATACTAACCCTGCACTAACTGCACACTTTGGATAGTAATTATAAGTTGTAATTACAGGAAATTCATACTTTTGAAAACCTTTTTGCACATAACTACACACTGTGCATGTACCCTCAATGAGATCCAATTAGTTACAAAGAATTTGCATTTCAGTTAGTGTAGGATAACAAGACTACAGAGAGGTGCAGTGCAATCCCACCAACAGAGGAAGGCAGTGTGTTCTTTCCTGTTCGCTCTGTAAGCAGTAATTCCCACAAGTGATTGCTTAGAATGTTACTATCTTTTTAATATTTTGTAGTGAGGTGAATTTGGGTCTTTTCTTTTATTTTCTCAAAAATTACACAGTGATGGAAAAGTTAGTCACAGTTACTGACTACTGACAGGCCAAAGAATGCTCTTTTGCATATACTTTTGGAATAAACTAGTTTATTTATTGTGTTGCTTTTTGTTTGTGTGTTTGTTTGTTTGTTTGTTTATGGGAATATAACCCATCATTTCTTTATATATATTACAATTATTTTTTTTTTAAAGACAGAGTATCATCATGTAGCCCTGGCTGGCCTGGAACTCACTTTATTGACCAGGTTGATTTCGAAAGAACTGCCTGCCTCTGCCTCTCCAGTGCTAGGATTAAGGGTGTGCTCCACCATACCCAACTTTACTTTTCTTCACTGGATTTAATTTCTTCAAAACACAGGGCTTTCTTAAGGTCATTCTGTGACTGGGAACATAGCAGCTATATAAAGGTCGTGGTTCTGTGCTAAGAAACTCAGGCCCTGCACTAAGAAAGCACTTGAAGTCTTTCTTTCTTTCTCTCTCTCTCTCCCTCCCTCCCTCTCTCTCTCTTTCTTTTTTTTTTCAGTTTTTTTTACCTCCCTAGCTAGAGCTACAACGTAAATCCTGAACAAATATAAAATAAATGTATGGCTTGTGCACACAGTTTAAGAAGCATCCGCAGGACTACTGACAGCTTACAGAACCGCACCTGTGACTCCCTGGGCCTGTCAGTTCTCTCGCTGTTAGCAGACTCTGTAATCTGTAATGACAGTGTACTGGCCTTTGCTCTTCCTTCAGTCACAATTTACTTCCAAAGCTTGGTTAAGTACAGAGCTGGGTTAAAGATCAGTGGTTTTTCATGTGACACACGCTGGTATTCATCTAATGGCTTGTCAAGACAAAACTGTCCCTGTTCTTGCCAAAATAATAAAAATGATGCTTCACATCGCATGACAATCAGCACTTCCTCGTGGTGGGACAGCTCGAGCTTTCTGTAACTCATCTATTTTATAGAAAAAAATATTGCTAACTGGCTATCCACTCTCAGTGTACAGAATCAGGTTGCCATCCTCAAATCTCTTTCCTTCTCAGAACTCTAAGGCAGCCTGTAAACTAGTCACTAATGACATGCGACCTTAACATATAAAGGAATGCTGAAGCTCAGGTTCCTAATGCATTAAGGCACATAACTTAATATATGCAAATTATGCAGGAGCAGCAGGCTGGTCTCAGTCACAGAGGTGGGGCAGGCAACTGAGGAAATGTCATTTTTCTTGAGAACGAAGTGTAGGACTTGCTTTGCAACATCTGTTGGTTTGTGTGGAATGCTAACAGATGTGTTAAGTGGGAAAAAAAGGAGAAAGAACTAATGAAGGAAAACTCCTCTGAACAGATATTTCCCTCACTTCCATACTCCTAAGGAAGAAGGTTGACAGCCACCCTTTCCCCTAGTGAAGCCTGCCACCCTTTCCCCTTGTGAAGCCTGACACCCCTACTTTATTGTGCCATTTCTTTTCAGACACAAAGTTAAGGAGGAACAAATTTGGTTCAATATAAAGAATAGGAAAAAGTAAAGCTAATAATAATTTCAATTTTAAATTTTAAATAATAATTTCAATTTTAAATTTTAATTTCCACTTTTTTGTTTGCTTTATAATTGTATAGTTATCTATGTTTATACAATTTGATGAGAGGACAGTAAAATATTTGTTTCCCTTAACACATATAAACCCAAACATAATGAGTACACAAGCACATCTATGTGCACTCTGTGGAGAAAAGAAGAAATGACATTTAAAAGTACTTCTTAAGATCAAGAGCTGCTTGGTTGATAATGTTGTTCATTTGAAATGTAAATAAGTAAAATAACCAAAAAAGATCATAAAAATAAAAAATGATAAATAAAAGATCAAGATCTGAATTATCTTTTCGGTTTTGTTTGGTTGTTACAGGTGTTTTTGTTTGTGCTTTGTATCGTTTTGTTTTTGAGACAGGGTTTTTTCCACATAGCTCTGACTGTCCTGGAACTTACTATGTAGCTCAGCCTGGCCTCAACTCGAACTCACAGAGATCTGCCTGCCTCTATGAATTATCTTCCTTAATGTAAAGATACTCATTGTTACAATTAAGATTCACCTAATATTTACACCTAAATCTTTGCTTGCCAACTGATTTCCAATTTCTTTCTTTCCATTTCGATCTCTGTAAGAGATGGACAACTGTGTCTCGATTGCCAATGTTCCCAAACAGTAACATCTGGTAATCATGGGTCCTCATGTTTAAATTTTAAGGAACCAGGAAAATTTTTCGTATTTAGCAATTGTTTTTCTTGTTTCAGTTTATTCGGTGACTGAGCTGTAAGTAGCAGACTGACATGTATGTAGCAGTCTTTAATTCAGGTTAAAAGGATGACGCATGGCAGGGGGTACATGGGGGTACATGGTGACACAGATTTTAATCCCAGCCCTTGGGAGGCAGAGGCAGGCAGACCTCTGTGAATCCCAGGCCACTTTGATCTCTATAGTGAGTTTCAAAGCAGATAGGAGTGAGATTCTATCCTCAAAAAGATATATGATTCACGCACGCCAACAACTAAATGTAACCAAGTGTCATATGTAAACGATCTAAACTACACAGTCTATTACTCTTTCTATTAAAATCTTTATGGTAAGAATTTAGGTTTAGAGTCCATGAATTAGCTAATTTAAAATTAGCTTAAAGGGTCTTTATGAAAAGGAGAAGAAAAATCTAAATTCATGTTATCATCTTTGATTGGCATCTCAATCCTTCTCCTCCAAGAGTCTGTGTTAGAATTCACTTGTTCCTTCATATTTATAATATTCATATATAACTATATATAAATGCCAGATGGCTTTGACAACCTAGTTGGTCATTTCAACATATAGTAGCTTCAGCCAAAACAGCCCAAAGATTCTGAGGAATAAGACCATTGTTCAATTTTTAAGTAAGAGTACCCATGCCTTCATTTATAGTCAGCTTTCTGCCAAACCATTATAGACATACTAAATACTCAGATGTGAACTCACAGGAACACCAATCACATCAGTGCACGAGACATATATAACAGCTGCTATGCACTGAGAGAAGAAAATGGTGACCAATACTGACAGAGAAAACCTTATGCAGTAAAAATATCTTTATGTGACCAGAAAAGGAACACAAGCCCCTTAAACAAGGTTCTGACAGAGAAAACCTTATGCAGTAAAAATATTTTTATGTGACCAGAAAAGGAACACAAGCCCCTTAAACAAGGTTCGAGCTACTTCAGAGAGTGACATTAACATTCCACTTAGGAAAATATTGCCTAAACGCTTTACTGAAAAGGAGAAAATGCTCCAATTGACACTTGTCTAACTTGCCTGAGATGCTGTGTCTGACACCCTAGTCATGGCTGAGCGCCGGAATGCACTTCCAGGAAATGTTAAAAGGCTATAATCCATGGATGCAAAAGATCAGAAAATGGACAGATGTGGTTAGGTAGCTTACAAAATGCTAAGGAAATGAGAATCCCTTGGAATCAAGATTCACATTTCAAAAAAGCATCTTCAGTCAGTACAAATCTTATGCCTACAAAAGATCAAACATTTTCCTATTTTGTTTTGATCTAAAAAGTAAAAAAGTGACTTTAATTTTTTTGTGTGTACAAGCAGTGACAAAAGCTGTCTTACTATCACAAGCTTCAGTTGATGTCCTGTGAGAAAAATCTTCTGAAAGAATCAGTGGTATCTTTCCTTAAATGACTATGAGGATAAAAATAAAAAGCAAAAGCAAAAGACAAAAATCCAACAGGCTGGGGCACGGAAGTGCACTGGGGAATTACTTTCATATGACCACGAAAGTTGTGGGATTGTAAAGATAATATTAATGCTTTTATTTACTTCCTTCTAAAAACTGTAGCCTGAGATGCTGGCAGCTCTAGTAAAAATGTCACAGTAATAGTTTAAATTACTGTCAAGAAGGAAGATTGAGATTCACTTCTGCACAAGAAAACCCTGTTACAAGGCTCAATACACACAAACACACACAAACACACACATACATACATACATACAAACACATATACAAGTACTCACAAACACACACACATACATACATAAATACACACAAATGCACACATACATGCACAAACACATGCACACATACTAACAAACACATATACAAGAACATACACACATATACATACATGCATACATACACAAACATACACAAGCCCTTACAAACTACTTAGACACAAAAACTTGCTTACACACAAAATCATGAATATGCCCACACAAACATACTTTAAGTGAAAAACATTGATGCAAAGAAAATTTGTATGATTTCTGGATTGTTTTTCAAATTAAAAAAACTTAAATGGGAGAGTGGGGGCCTTTGGTGTAGGACCTCGGCTGGACGCAAGCAGGCAGGAAGCTTTTCACACACAACTGCACTGTCTGTCCATCAACTGATGTCCTGGTTATGATCATCTTAGGGAAACTCATTAGTCTGCATGTGTATGTGTGTGTCTCTCTGTGTGTGTGTCTGTGTGTGTGTTACATATGTGTTACATTTCAATTCTCAAAGATTACTACCCTAACACATCCATTTTAAAAACAGTGACAATTACAATAAATCTTCCCTAGAACTATGTGTAAAAAATGAAAAGGGGGAAAAGGGGATGAAATAAAAGAAGACACTTTATCACAATCAAAATCATTCGAATTATTGCCACAAAATTCTATTTCATGCAGTATCTTCAGAGGTTAAAAACTGTTGAGAAGCAAGTAAACACATTCATTTCCTAGCGTGCACATGAGTGTGAAAGACAGTAAGAGGGTGGAACAAAGAATAATTATGTGGGAACAAACCTCAATAGGACAGTCAGAGAATGTGAGCATATTTAAATGACTTAAATAAGAAAGAACAACATACCTCAAGTTGAGATGGATCAACTCCACAGCATGGGACTTTAAAATGTGCTTGCCAGTCCTGGTCACCAAGCCTGCCTTCTGATTTGTAACTGAGGCAATTTGGAGGCGGGGAGGGCACAAAATGTTCCTGTTGAGAGATTAGAAGAGGAAGTTTTATATAGTCTGCAGGCAGTATTTTACAGAAATCCTGGTTGCATCAAGATACTTTATCTTAAAAACTACAGATATAATATACTCCTCTGACCACTCAAACACTTGTAAAAAAGAGTTAATTACTAAGGTGTATAGCAACCAACAGTTAAATATATGAACCATAAGAAAACAACAATGAGGAATAACAGAATAGCTCACTGAAGGGTGACAGGACAGGGGAGCCACTCAGGGCTTCTTGAGTGCAAGCCTGTGTGCTAAGAAGCCAAACCAGCATTGCACTTAAGATTCTTTCTTTAAGGAGGAACTGGACAGTCGGGTGGGTATCTGACACCGGGGCTGCCAAACACAAGTTCTACCACTGAGCCACACTCCAGTCAATACCCCAACTTACTCCATTTTCTTCTACTAATCATCAAGAAAATCATTATAAAACTTTTTACTCACTGTTGAAGAACTATTTATCAAGCTTCACATACCAAGTACAAGAAGCTGTGGGGAACACAAAAATAAGACATGGTCCCTGCTCACAGGTTTATAATCTACTACAGAATAAAGCCATGCGCGAAAACGACCTTACACAAATAGAGATAGTGTTAAGGCAAGCACAGTAGATCCTTATGATTTAGGGAAGGATGCCTTCCCTCTGATATGTGAAAGAAGCATCTAAGAAAAGGCTGCCTTTGTTCTAGGCCCTGAGAGACCACCAATATTCTTCTAGAGAAGTGATCTAGTTTCACTAGGGCACAGGGAGGATGATGGATAAAGCAGTAATAAATGGGAAGATGCGTGGGTAATGGAACTATGGGTAAGAGTCCCACAGTCCACTCAGTTGCTATTCTGTTATCCACCAAGTGATCAGCCAACTCTACAAAAAGACAACCTCAACACAGGGTAAATATTAATATTTTTAAAGAAAGTACATCTATGACAACACATTAAAACATAACTAAAGGGAAGCTAAGAGATCAATCAGGGAACTATTATAATAAACAGGTAAAATAAGCAGATAAGGCTGATGAAAAAAGAAAAGCAAAACACAAAAGACACCGTGGGAATGAAATTAAAGCCCTAGGAATGACAGACAGGACATGTGTAAGGACATGGGACAGATAGCTCACTGGTTAAGAGCACGCTGCTCTTGTGGAGAGCCCAAGTTAGTTTTCATGTTGGGTGGCTCACATCTGCCTGTAATCTTGTTAATTCCAACTCCAGGGGATCCAATGTCCTCTTCCAGCCTCTGTAGGCACTTGCATGTATGTGCACACACAAGCCCCCCTCCCAAGATGCAGACACATACACACGATTAAACATGTAGATCACAAGAGCCAGTGTGACACTAGGGATCTGGCTGGCAGCACTTTCTAGAGAAAGGAGAATACAGTTTAGCTCAGTCTGAGGAGCAAAGGAATGTGTAATTTGGGGCAGGAACAGTAAAATAACCTTGGGGCTTGAAAAGCTAGCAGGGTTTAAAGAAGTGTCCCTAGGAACAGACAGCTTGTTTTCCACTATGGGAGGTTTAAAAAGAAAAATCTAGAGTGAGCAAAGGGTACCAAGACAGTTAAGAGGATATTGAAGATCTAAGCCAGAGGGAAAATGATATAAAGGGTCCTAGGAGAGAATGTGGTAAGAACACAAATGAAAAGGTTCTCTGAAGAGAGGAAAAAAATCCCTCAGACACAAAGGAATGATATAGAAATTTTTCCCTGGTAAGAAATTCAGGCATTAAGGCCAGGCAGTGATGAATACCCCTTTAACCCCAGCACTTAGGAGGCAGAGGCAAGTAGATCTCTGAATTTGAAGCTAGCCTGGTCTACAGAGTGAATTCTAGACAGCCATGGCTACCCAGAGAAACCCTATCTCAACCCAACAAAAACAAAGAAATTCAGGAATTGGTGTGTGTGTGTGTGTGTGTGTGTGTGTGTGTGTCTGTGTGTGTGTGTGTGTAAATAGGACCTACTCAGTCTACTCAGTTGCTTGCATATACATGCTTTGAGGACCAGACACTTGGCATTGAATAACCAATGAGAGGGCATCTTCCATAGGGAAGACAACCTCTCTCAGCATCCCTTAGTTGCCTGTAGTTCTTGTCTGAGGTTGGGGTCCCACGGGATTTCCCTCTTCCACTTTTCCCCCCTCATTGTCCTTGTTCAGGCCCTACCATATTGTAACAATTAAAGAAGATGAGGCCAGAAACTTGAGAAGGAGCAAGGGTGGGCCATGGAAGTTGTTAGACTAAGGAAAGGGAATGGAGAGAAATGATGTAATTATATTTTACTTAAAACAATAATAAATACACTTAATGTTTTTAAAAAGAAACACAGATATTACAACTCCAGTTAAGAGCACAAACTAGAGAACACCTGGAGAAGAGAAAAGGAACAGTCTACTTAAAAAGGCACAATGAAAGAACCCAGGTATCCCTCAACAGAAGAGTGGATGCAAAAAATGTGGTATATCTACACAATGGAGTACTATTCAGCCATTAGAAACAATGAATTTATGAAATTCTTAGGCAAATGAATGGAGCTAGAGAATATCATACTAAGTGAGGTAACCCAGACTCAAAAGGTGAATCATGGTATGCACTCACTAATAAGTGGATATTAACCTAGAAAACTGGAATACCCAAAACATAATCCACACATCAAATGAGGTACAAGAAGAAAGGAGGAGTGGCCCCTGGTTCTGGAAAGACTCAGTGAAACAGTATTCAGCAAAACCAGAACGGAGAAGTGGGAAGAGGTGGATGGGAGGACAGGGGAAGAGAAGGGGGCTTACGGGACTTTCGGGGAGTGGGGGGGCTAGAAAAGGGGAAATCATTTGAAATGTAAATAAATTATATCGAATAAAAAAAAAAAGGCACAATGAAGGTCAGAATCCATGAGTGGTGATCAGAAGACAGGTCAACTGCAGAGAGGGCTGCCCCTGAAAGTACTTAGGAAGTCTCCTCCCAGTCAAGACAATGTTGGCTTTAAGACAACGCATTGGGCTTAGTAGTTAAGAACATGTACAATTTTTTTTTTTTTTTTGCATGGGATCCAAGTTTAGTTCCCAGTACCTACATGAGATGGCTCACACCTGCTGTAACTATAGCTCCAGGGGATTTGATAATCAGGTGCATACATACATACATACATACATACTTATGTACATAGGTGCATTCGTTTTCTCTCTCTCTCTCTAAGATTTATTTATCTTTTAAAATTTAAAGAATTTTTTTTAAAGGCAGTGTAGTTAGGAGTTGGAAATACTGACACTGAAATCTGAAATACTGAAAACCAATAAAGGGTTCTGAATGCAGAGAGTAATGCCTTGCTCCAGAACATATAGCCCAGAAAAGAAAAAGAACTTTGGGAATTACAGTGATCACATACATTCCCACACTGATGAGTTCATGTAAAAGAATTAAAATGCCAAGAATACATTTTAGACCAAATTATTTGATCTTTATTTATTCATAAACCCAATTCTAAATATATACAGAGCATTTTTAAAAAAAAAAAAATGGCTGCAAGTTTACTCCTGGCTAAAGAAATTCCCCAAAGCAAATAAAAACTGGAAATATTTTGAACTATATCACATATATGATTTGAATTAAGGAGAGAGGAGATGTCTAAGAATATTGCTTCATTAGCAGACATGAGACAAAGCTGAGGAGGTAAGCCCCCCATCCCTTACTGCTGACTCCTACCTCCAGGCCCATGTGATCCAAAGTCACATCAACTCTCTACCCAATTAGTGAGGATTGCATTAGGAGAACTCAGCACTTTTAGTCCAGAATCCCTCTAGAGACCAGGGAAAAGATGAGTTCCATCACATGGCCAGTATCAACAGCCACTGAACAAATATCTCAGGGACATGGACAAAGACATTTATCTCCTGTGCTGGCAGCCACTACAACCAGCCTTCCTAACAGAGTCCTTTCTGTAAGGACCGCTGTCTAAGTGACCTGTCATATAGCTTTATAAAGTAGCATTAATACTGTGGGCCAAAATGAGATTGATCTTTGAGCTTCGTGGTCTCCTGTGGTCAACAGTGCATTATAAAACCAATACTAAATACTTTATAAACAAGTCTCCCTACAGTGTATTAGAGAAACAGTGCATATTTCATACTCCATAGTTAGGTAGCCACATATCCATCAAGCTAATAAATTATTTATTAGATACCCCGAAGTGCAATAAGAGTCAATAAACTAACTTCTGAATACTTGTATGCAACTATTTCAATGGAAATTGTAACCTGGATGAGAAAACATTCTCACTAACAATGGCAGATGGAAGACCCTCTCTCAAGTATACCATTAGAAGGGAGCACATACGTTGAGAGAGAGAGAGAGAGAGAGAGAGAGAGAGAGAGAGAGAGAGAGAGAGAGAGAGAGAGAGAGAGAGAGAAAGAAATTCCTGTCTAGAAGATAATTTTTGTTACTGAACTTTAAGCGATACCCAACACCATACACATTTCTTCTGTTTGTATATACAGGCCTCTGATTCCCCCATCCTCAGGGAAATAATAATTGGTAGAAACATGTCTATCATACCTCAACTCAGATGACAGCTTCTACTAATGCTTTGCAGTTGTGATTTCAAAGAAACTATGCAATGCCTTGAGAGTGTATACAACAAGGTCTGTGATATACACGCAGTAAGGAATGCAGAAGTTATTAACCAAAGATTTAAAGGAACTTTAATTTATTTTTTCGTTTCTTTTTTTCTCCCCTTGTACTTTTGGTTAAAGCTGCCAAGCCCTTAGATACATGTGATGCAGTCCCCAATGCCCAGTCCAACATCACTAGACTAGAATTAATCAGTGGTTAATTCTACCATTTCTGAAAGAGGACCTTCTGTTCTGGAATGTATTCCAGCCCTCCAAAGAAAACATTTCTTCAGCTGGGAGTTATTTCTCAAACTATCAGAGGCGTGGACCTCTGTGTAGTATTGCGGTGCCATGGTTTCACATGCTGGCCACATTAATAGTGAAGAGCAAGCATCTGTAACCCACAGCTGTGTGTGCTCCAGCCCCAAAGCACCCGCAGGGCCGGTGCCAATGCAAACCACTCTTCCCGTCCCACATCGGAACCACACTGGTTTTCTTCAGGAGCCAGAGACTCGAGATACAGTTCTGAAAATGGGTTTTTTGGTACTTTCCACTCACGTGATGGGTATGGACTGTCAAGAAGAATACTGTCAGGGTCACTGGCTCTTTCCTTCTCCCCACCCCACATCAAGTGGATAAGCTAGAAAGGGGAAAGTGAGGGGGGAGTGCAGTGGAGGACAGGCTCAATGAATAGCAGATACATGTATAAAATGTGCGTATATGCACAATGAATATATACAGTGAAAATATTTTTTTTCAGAGAAGGAAAAACAAAAGTTATAGTGTTGAAGTATCCTAAAAAGTCCCTGGGAAACAACCATGATAAACATACAGGGTTTTTTCCCCCACAGTATTTTTATTTTTCTTCCTAATATCTTATAGTTTTATTCCTATAGGCAAGAGTTGTGAGGGTTGAAACACATTTTATGAGGGTTAGGTGAAAAAAGCAGAAATAAAGGAGGAGCATGAGAAGGATGATTTCACATTACTTTCTCAAAAGACACATCCCTGAGTCCTAGGCATCATGAAAGCGGATAGCAAAGCACAGACTGAGACTAACTTCTTTGTATTATTTTCGCTACTACAACCACTACTGCTAAGATGACTCTTCATATTAATGACTTTGGTATGTAGACAAACTATAAAAGATGCAGTCTCTGACCTCAAGTACTTATCGATGTCTGTGGGGATTTACCACTCCTGCTAGATTTACTTTCTTCTTCATACTCTAGCCCAGAGGAAGTGATCATCACTCAAGACTTGGAGCCTTTCCATGAGTGGGGCTTTTATATGGCAAGGAGAAGGGGTATTTGCCCTTGGACACAGATGGTACTAGATCCAAAGCTCAGTGAGTCTGGTTTGCTTGCAGCAAAGAGAAAGACTAAAATTTCTTTTTAAAAAATGACAATGATCTAACTGAGCTTTATTAAAAAATCATAAAGTATAAAAGTACACAGTACTCAGTATTTTATCCTATCACGCACATGTATGCACTGAACTGGTATCATGCAGCTATCTCCATATGACTCAGCAGCTTCTGCCATACAACAGCCCATGTGCCATTTATTCACATTGCATGCCCAGCAGTCAACTGTGTATGTGGTTAGAACTCCAGCAAGGAGACTTTTTTTAAACATAGGATTGACTATCTGTAGAAGCTTTTACTTACTGACCAAATCACTTAACCCAAATTTTCTACCTCCAAATGGTAGTAGTAGAAGTAATTCATAGAATCATTGTGAAAACCAAATACTTTGGTTAGTACAAAAGGTTTACCTAGTTTCTAGACATAGATACTCAACAAATATGAATCTCTCTCTCTCTCTCTCTCTCTCTCTCTCACACACACACACACACACACACACACACACATATGCACAGTATATGTGTGTGTGTGTGTGTGTATAGATTTCAAACTAGATGGCTTTGGGCATTTTTGTTTGGCCTGTGTTTTAAGTAATGGCCAACATATAAAGTTCACATATAAAGGGTGAGTTAGACAGAGACAAAAGGTAAGTGTTGGGAAACTAAAGGTATAGCATAAATATTCCTTTTCAACAACTCTAAACTGGGGTGGAACAGAAGCTACTGTCTTTTTAGCAGGCACCCCTCCCCCACCAGTCTCTTCAACCATCACCCGTTTTCCTCATTTTGTTGTTTGCCTGGCTACTTGAGCCTTTCAAGTACTACATATGGAGAGTTCATTCCCACACACAAAGGAAAATGGTATTTAAACAAGGCTGGCCTTGAACTCACTGAGATCCACCTTCCTCTGCCTCCTGAGTGCTGGGATTAAAGGTGTGCACCACCATGCACAGCTCCACATGTTTTCCATTGCATTTTCTTTCAATCAATGGAAATCTTTTCTCTGAAAAATGAAGATGTGAATTCTGAACATGGGGGAAGAGCAGTGCAGAGCCTGGGTGTCTTAGCCTTTGTAATTTGAGGCATCCCGCCGGGAGGTTGGGGGTGACTAATTTAATATGATTGCTTTACAACCAAGGAAACTGAGGCTGAACACAAAATGAGTTGGTAAGAGAACCAGGACCATTTTCTGGGCTTGGGTCTACCATATTGCTTTGACAGCAGAGTTTAAAGCAGTGGCCATATATTGAAAACTCATGGTATACCAGAGTCTCTCCTACTGACCTGACAAAACCAAATATTAAACTTTCAAGAAACTTCCCAGGCAAATTGTATTTAAACTGAGAACTTAAAATAGATAAGATTGGAAGTCATCAACAGTTGGACAGATTCTAGCTCTTTGCATATAGCCCCATGAGCCAGACAATGAACTTTTCTAAGCACAAGCCCTGGTAGATACTCTGACTCATGGCTAACTCCAGCACTGGGCATTCTATATACAGTACATAGAAAAAACAGTGTTTCCATGCCCTTCTTTCCAGAGATTGCAAAGCCAAGCCATATCCTAAGAGTTAAGGAAGAAAGCAAATATGTCCATTGGCTAAGATCACTCACTCTATAAGGCATAGTGACAAGTTACATAAAGATGGAATTGGTCAAAAATCCAGCAACTAGAATTCTTACCTTAATCATTATAAATAGACATTTATTGCATTCAGTGTTCACCTGCTGTATGCCAGATACTGTGAAAAGGATCAAAATTCCCCTACATACATTCCGTTTTTCTTTTCATAAGCCTTATTATAAAAATGCAAATAAATAAAAACACTACATACCAGACCCAAAGCCTATGTAAGGTAATGAACTTATGTTCTGTTAGAACTGCAAGTCAAAGTAGAATCTATGATTTTTTCATATTAAATTTTACTCTTTAAGCATTGAATATATTTTATGTATTCATCTAATAAAAAAAAAGCCCAAACTCTATAACAACATTTCAATCAGAAAAAACTACTCTGTTCCCTTAACTCATCAATGACCTGAAATCAATGACCACATCATTCCCTTGTGCTTAGCTTTTCTTCATGTTACAGGGTATCCACAAGTACATTTGTCAACATCTACACATATGTTAGTGACTTGATTCTGCATGAGAGAAAAGATGTGATTCATTTGTTTTTGAGGTCATGTGACCTTGCTTAATAATGTAGATTCTAAGTCCTATATATATTCTAATTTCTCTATTATATATATGTATATAATCTATATCAGTGTGTGTGTGTGTGTGTGTGTGTGTGTGTGTATTAGAGTAGATTAGTATTCATCCACTTGACCTGAGCGAGCAGGAACAGGGGTCCTTAATGACAAGGTGTTGAGTGAAAGACCAGGGATAAGAAATAAAGAAGATGAGAACAACGATGACAAAGGCTATAGTTAGGACCAGGAGCTCTTCTATAAGCCTATGATGCAGTCCAAGCGAGTTTACTAAGAAGTACAGTATTTGAGATACTATTTGTAGCCAAAGTCTGATCATGTTGACAGAGAGAACAAGAGATACCTCATATGTATGTGTGTGTGTGTGTATGTGTATGATTCCCATTTGTATCAAATATATTTCATTTTGTTTTTCATAAGCCCCATGAGGTAGGTACTAATGAGGTAGGTACTAATATCAGTGTGTCTCCCTTATCAATGAGGAAACTAGCAGGATGAAATCACTTGGCCAAATCTTGTTGAGGTGAAAATTTAAGACTGAGTGGGTCTACTTTCAAAGCATGTACTCACCTCAACTGGCTGTGTTGTTTCATTTTTACCATTTCCTTGAAAATTGTTAAATACTATCTTGATTCCTTAAGAAGTAAAAGTATTTGTCAATTGTTTTTCAATCTGAACACCACTTAACATGAATCTCTTTAGGGCTTGGGGAAATTATTTCCCAGAAGAGTTTAAACCAAAAGAAATCTGGGAATACACCATTTTTAAAATTTCAATAATCTACCAAGTTTATCCTTTTTGTAGTCAGCTTATCATTTTATGTACAATAATTACATATTGTACAACTAACATGTACATTTTCGTGCTTTTAGAATTTGTTTTAATTTATTATGATATTTCTATGGAATATTATGTAGCTGTTAAAAAGAAAGAGAAAAATGTCTATAAACATAGTGCCAACGCTCTGCTGTATTTAATTTGCGAAATTATTTTGAGGTAGAAAAAAATTGGGCCACAAATACATATACTGATACTTAAAATTTTCTGTAAACAAGTTTTTGAGTTATCCTACATGATCTTTTTAAAATCATCTCCAAGCAAATTTCTTGGATCTCCAAGAAAGTTATCCTACATGATCTTTTTAAAATCATCTCCAAGCAAATTTCTTGGATCTCCAAGAAAATCACAAAAGGTGCAGAAATCCTCACTGTCTGTGGCATTACTCTCTAAAGTATAAAATAAAAAGAGAGTACAAAGGAGAGAAGAGCCCAATACTGTGGCCTGGACACACAGATGACCAAACAGAGTTACAGGGTTTATAGGTCCAAATAAGCTAAGCAACTTCGTTTCTTCTCTGGAGGAGGCTGGAAACAGTGCCCATGTCTTCAGAGTTATACCATTTTAAACAAAGTCCCCTCACTTCCTGACTTCCGGGTTAGTCAGGCAGGCATGTACAAACCCTAAGTGGAAAGAGAAGGTGTAAATACTTGCTCTCTTAAAGTCCCCAAATCAGTGCAAGTGTTGCTAGCTGCAGTATGAATGCAGCAGAAATAATTTGGTCCTGAGAGGACTTGTGACAGCACTCTAAACAGGAAGGCATCATGAGGAAGTACACAGGAGCACTGCACCTTGGACAGACAGATGCAATGAATTAATAAGAGGTGAGATTATATAGGTCAACTGCACAGGCCTTGAGACTGGAGAACCATGCTCTTCAATCAGTCAATGCAAGCTTTGTGGTTTTCTAGGAACAATGGGCAGTGAATATAAGAAGAGAGAGAGAGAGATCGAAACAGTAAGTATTCGGTTGGCAGGGGTTGGGGTGAGGGTTGTATGTCCACATTCCCACAGAATACAAGGTACAAGAACAAAAGAGCTTGCTGTTTTTCTGTATGCTACAAGTATATAAACACTTGGAAATACAGTATATTTAAACAGAAAAGGGAAAGCCCATGACATGGTAGCACCTGAGGCCCCTCCACCTGCAATTAGATGAAATAAATTAGCAATTTACAAGTACTTCCATTTTTAAAAGATCATGTAGGATAACTCAAAAACTTGTTTACAGAAAATTTTAAGTATCAGTATTTGTATTTGTGGCCCAATTTTTTTCTACCTCAAAATAATTTCGCAAATTAAATATAGCAGAGTGTTGGCACTATGTTTATAGACATTTTCTACCTTATAATCCCAACTGGAAGCTCACCCCAAAACAACAGCACCTATGGCTTTGCTATAAACTACAGAGACACTACGCCCAGTGTTTACATCTCTATAGGGGATCACCTGTCCATGCTCTTTAGGAAGGAGCCTCTTTCCAGAACTCACAGTAAACTACTAAACCAGGAGGCCAGTGTATATGCTCTCTCGCACAAGCACTTAAATCTTTGTGATTTTCCACACTCAAGAGCCTTCCTCTCAGGCCCCAAACTCAGTGTGTGTGAATCAGACCTTTGTAACTGTTCTCATATAACTGTTCCCTGCCCATTTCAGAGTTTTGTTAACAAACAATTAAACCTCCTACTCGTCGGGGCTTAAAAGCAAATTCAAGTGTTTAACTTCTATAGTCTTACCACATTTGGCAAACTGCCCAGTATTCAAAGGTATTTAAGAAATTTGGATGAAGGAATGAACACTAGATGAGGAGAGGGGCTAAGCCCAGGGTGTGCTTCTCCAGGCTGCTCCCTCAACAGCACTGGAAGCCTTTGCTGACTGAGCACCTTGCCTTGTTTTGTTTGTTCCCTCAGCTCCTCAGCCTGTCAGAGGATTCATCATTAGCCAGTAAAGACTCACTTGTAAGATGAGGCGTCTTCATTACTGAATTTTGTCGTTTTTTTTTTTAAAGTTTCTAGTTAGAATCATATTTTAAAGGTTTTCAGATCAAAACAAAAGGAAAATAAAATAAAGAACTGACAAAGCCCAAGCTAAGGCCAGATTCATGAAGACATGCTTCTAAATGTCCTTTCCTAAATATTTAACCAACTGTAGGTAAACTGCCTAGGGTACCATGAACACTTGATGCTGGCTGAGACAATGTAAAATAAAGTCCTCCATCTTCCTCCATGATCTCTTCAACATGACATTCTAAATGCTTTTAAGGAAAGCAAGTGCTACCTCTAAGAAACCACAAATTAAAACCTTCAAGAAGAGCCTCTCTCCTGGCTGGGGATATATCTCAGAAGAAAGTGCTTGCTCAGAATACATACATACAAACATACATACATACATACATACATACCCTCTCTATATGCCCAAAGAAATGCAGCCTCTGTTCCCTCTCATAACACTTCTTTATCCCTTATACTATGGATTCATCAATTACTCTTAGTCACAACTCATAAAAAGATGTAAATGTTTTTCTGGTATATAAGCTCCTTCATGGTATATTTTCCTAAGCAAATTGTTTTGTACATATTTTCAATTATTATTAAAAATGTTTGCCAGTGTGGGTGGATATGGATTGTACCTCGAACATGCATGATCAGCCTCTGCCACTAAGCTGTCTAACATTATTCTCCTTTTAATATGACAGTGTAAAGATTCTACTTAACATACAGAATTCCCATCTGAAGGCAAAAATCAACTGCCATGCAATGTTTTTAAGAACACTTTTAAAAATTATGCCTTAAAAAAGAAATGAATATGACAAGGACATATGCTCCACTATGTTCATAGCAGTCTTATTTATTATAGCCAGAAGCTAGAAAGAACCCAGATGTCCTTCAACAGGGGAATGGATACAGAAAATGTGGTATATTTACACAATGGAATACTACTCAGCTATTAAAAACAATGACTTCATGAAATTCTTAGGCAAATGGATGAAACTAGAAAATATCATCTTGAGTGAGGTAACCCAGTCACAAAAGAACACACATGGTATGTACTCACTGATATGTGGATATTAACCCAAAAGCTTGGAACACCCAGGAAACAATTCACAGACCACATGAAGCTCAAGAAGAAGGAAGACCAAAGTGTGGGTTCTTTGATCCTTTTTAGAAGGGGGAACAAAATACTCAGAAAATACTGAGAAAAGGTATGGAGCAAAGACTGAAGGAAAGGTCATCCAGAAACTGCCCCACCTGGGGATTCATCCCATATACAGTCACTATTGTGGATGCCAAGAAGTATATGCTGACAGGAGCCTGATATAGTTTTCTCCTGAGAGTCTCTGTCAGAGCCTGAGAAATAGAGGCGGATGCTTGCAGGCAACCATTGGACTGAGCACGGGATCCCCAATGGAGGAGCTAGAGAAAGGAATGAAGCAGTTGAAGAGGTTTGCAACTCCATAGAAAGAACAACAATATCAACCAACCAGAGCTCCCAGGGTCTAAACCACCAACCAAGGAGTACACACGGAGGGACCCAAGGCTCCAGTCACATATGTAGCAGAGGATGGCCTTTGTGAGGCATCAATGAAAGAAGAGGCCTTGGTTCTATGAAGACTCGATGCCCCAGTGTAGGGGAATTTGAGGGCAGGGAGGCAGAAGTGTGTGTGTGTGTGTGTGTGTGTGTGTGTGTGTGGCATACATTCAATCAGGAGCGGGTGAGATTTTCTGGATTTTCTAGCTGGGCGGAGGGAATTGGGAAGATTGAAATGTAAATAAATAAGATATCCAATAAAAATTATATGAAAACAAACAAACAAAAAAAGAAACGAATTTAGAAGTCATTGTTCCCCTGCTATCTGTACTCCAAATGAAGCTGTGTGACAAAGGGTTACCTTCAGGTGGGAAGCTGTTTGGGATGCCTTTGTTTCTTTCTTGAATTGATTCTGATTTACTAGTGCCCAGCGCACTCTGCGTTTCGCGCATGCGCACTCTGCGTTTCGCGCATGCGCACTCTGCGTTTCGCGCATGCGCACTCTGCGTTTCGCGCATGCGCACTCTGCGTTTCGCGCATGCGCACTCTGCGTTTCGCGCATGCGCACTCTGCGTTTCGCGCATGCGCACTCTGCGTTTCGCGCATGCGCACTCTGCGTTTCGCGCATGCGCACTCTGCGTTTCGCGCATGCGCACTCTGCGTTTCGCGCATGCGCACTCTGCGTTTCGCGCATGCGCACTCTGCGTTTCGCGCATGCGCACTCTGCGTTTCGCGCATGCGCACTCTGCGTTTCGCGCATGCGCACTCTGCGTTTCGCGCATGCGCACTCTGCGTTTCGCGCATGCGCACTCTGCGTTTCGCGCATGCGCACTCTGCGTTTCGCGCATGCGCACTCTGCGTTTCGCGCATGCGCACTCTGCGTTTCGCGCATGCGCACTCTGCGTTTCGCGCATGCGCACTCTGCGTTTCGCGCATGCGCACTCTGCGTTTCGCGCATGCGCACTCTGCGTTTCGCGCATGCGCACTCTGCGTTTCGCGCATGCGCACTCTGCGTTTCGCGCATGCGCACTCTGCGTTTCGCGCATGCGCACTCTGCGTTTCGCGCATGCGCACTCTGCGTTTCGCGCATGCGCACTCTGCGTTTCGCGCATGCGCACTCTGCGTTTCGCGCATGCGCACTCTGCGTTTCGCGCATGCGCACTCTGCGTTTCGCGCATGCGCACTCTGCGTTTCGCGCATGCGCACTCTGCGTTTCGCGCATGCGCACTCTGCGTTTCGCGCATGCGCACTCTGCGTTTCGCGCATGCGCACTCTGCGTTTCGCGCATGCGCACTCTGCGTTTCGCGCATGCGCACTCTGCGTTTCGCGCATGCGCACTCTGCGTTTCGCGCATGCGCACTCTGCGTTTCGCGCATGCGCACTCTGCGTTTCGCGCATGCGCACTCTGCGTTTCGCGCATGCGCACTCTGCGTTTCGCGCATGCGCACTCTGCGTTTCGCGCATGCGCACTCTGCGTTTCGCGCATGCGCACTCTGCGTTTCGCGCATGCGCACTCTGCGTTTCGCGCATGCGCACTCTGCGTTTCGCGCATGCGCACTCTGCGTTTCGCGCATGCGCACTCTGCGTTTCGCGCATGCGCACTCTGCGTTTCGCGCATGCGCACTCTGCGTTTCGCGCATGCGCACTCTGCGTTTCGCGCATGCGCACTCTGCGTTTCGCGCATGCGCACTCTGCGTTTCGCGCATGCGCACTCTGCGTTTCGCGCATGCGCACTCTGCGTTTCGCGCATGCGCACTCTGCGTTTCGCGCATGCGCACTCTGCGTTTCGCGCATGCGCACTCTGCGTTTCGCGCATGCGCACTCTGCGTTTCGCGCATGCGCACTCTGCGTTTCGCGCATGCGCACTCTGCGTTTCGCGCATGCGCACTCTGCGTTTCGCGCATGCGCACTCTGCGTTTCGCGCATGCGCACTCTGCGTTTCGCGCATGCGCACTCTGCGTTTCGCGCATGCGCACTCTGCGTTTCGCGCATGCGCACTCTGCGTTTCGCGCATGCGCACTCTGCGTTTCGCGCATGCGCACTCTGCGTTTCGCGCATGCGCACTCTGCGTTTCGCGCATGCGCACTCTGCGTGCACAGTTTGATAGCTGAAACCATAAAAGAGAATACTGTTGTGTTTGGCCTCAGCTCAGATCTCAGCACATACACAGATGATACAGGAAGCACTCTTATTTGGAGGTTTTCTTTTGTGTCTTTCTGTCAACCCACAAATGTAGAATCCAATCAATGGATGTGAAATGATCACTTTCCTTCTTGGCACTAAACACCAAACTGAAGACTGCAGTTGGTAAGCCAACCACTGAAGTCTGAGGATTCTTTAGTAGCCAGGGTGACAGGCTATTGTGATGTCAAGATTCAAAGGCTCATCTATAACTGACAAAGTGACAAGTGCATTTCATGTCCTTAAGTCATTTGGATTTAAAATTGTATTCTTTTAACCATCAATTGAAACATAGGAATTTTTATTAAATAACATATTTTATAAAAAAATATTTGTGACTTTATAATTGATATATCTATCTATCTCTATTTACCTATATATAGGCTTTAAAATTGTAATCTTTTAACCATCATTGAAACATAGGAATTTTTATTAAATAACATATTTTCATAAAAATATGTGTGACATGATAGATGATATATATATAGGTAAATAGATAGGTAGGTAGATAGATAGATAGATAGATAGACATCAGTAATAATACCTGTTCAAGGAGAGGAGGAATTATGCCCTGTTTTCTGAGGAACCACCAGACTGATTTCCAGAGTGATTGTAGCAGCTTACAATCCCACCAGCAGTGGAGGAGTGTTCCTCTTTCTCCACATCCTCCCCAGCACCTGCTGTCTCCTGAGTTTTTGATCTTAGCCATTCTGACTGGGGTGAAGGGAAATCTCAGGGTTGTTTTGATTTGAATTTCCCTGATGACTAAGGATGTTGAACATTTCTTTAGGTCCTTCTCAGCCTTTCGATATTCCTCAGGTAAGAATTCTTTGTTTAACTTTGTATCCTACTTTTTAATTGTGATATTTGGCTCTCTGGAGTCTAACTTCTTGATTTCTTTGTATATATTGGATATTAGTCCTCTGTTGGATGTAAGGTTGTTAAAGATGTTTCCCCAATTTGTTGGTTGCCATTTTGTGCAATTGTGTCCTTTGCCTTACAGAAACTGTACATTTATGAATTCCCATTTGTCAATTCCTCATCTTACAGAATAAGCTATAAGTGTTCTGTTCAGGAAATTTTCCCCTGTGCCCATGTGCTCAAGGCTCTTCCCCAGTTTCTTTTCTATTAGTTTCAGTCTGTCTGGTTTTATGTGGGGGCTCTTGATTCACTTGACTTAAGCTTAGTACAAGGGGATAAGAGTGGATCAATTTGCATTCTTCTGCATGCTGACCTCCAGTTGAACCAGCACCATTTGTTGAGAAGGCTACCACTACTTGGCATATACCCTGAGGATTCTCCAGCATGTAATAAGGACACATGTTCCACTATGTTCGTAGCAGCCTCATTTGTAATAGACAGAATCTCGAAAGAACACAGATGTCCCTCAATGGAACTATGGATACAGAAAATGTGGTCTAATTACACTATGGAATACAACTCAGCTATTAAAACAATGAATTCATGAAATTCTTAGGCAAAAAGGTGTAACTGGAAAATATCGCCCTAAGTGAGGTAACCCAGTCACCAAAGAACCCACATGGTATGCACTCACTGATAAGTGGATATAGCCCAGAAGCTTGGAATACCCAAGACACAATTCACATATCAAATGATGTCCAAGAAGAAAGAATGAGTGGGCCCTGGTCCTGGCAAAGCTCGATGCAGCAGTGTAGGGGATACCAGGACAGGGAAGCAGGAGGGGTTTGATTGGTGAACAGGGGGAGGGAAGAGGGCTTGTGTGACTTTCAGGGAGGGGTACCAGGAAAGAGGAAATGAGATGCTGATTGCCAGCAAAAAGAATGCAAACAGGCAACCTTGGGAAGTTGGAAGTTGAGGGGAACCTCTAGAATGTATCAGAGACCTGAGAGGAGGGACTCTCAAGACTAAAACCTAGGGACCTTAGATTAGTCTTAGTGTTTACTGACTCTATTGAATACAATGAATTAACTGTTTGTATATGATTTGTCAGAAAACAGATTCCCCAAATAAGAGATACCTGTGAAAGTATTAAAAGCATACAGAACATCAAGTAGACACATAATACTCAAATATTACATGTGCAAAGGAATCAAAATAGTAAAAGCTATGAAGAAAAACAACAATGTCACATATAAAGGCTGATTAGAACAATGCCTGACTTTTTTTTACATAGAGAAATATTTATATAAATAGTATATATTGCCACATAATCAACAGATAGATGGTGTTTTCTTAGTATTAAGTCAGGCTGAGGAGTGATCAACATCTCTGACCAATTAGTGAATTAGTTTTGGGGACACTGACAGCTGTGGGAATGAATGACTCCAAGTGCTACCCTAGAGCTATAAGGAAAGGAAGCTGGTCCCTTCTTGAGTCACCCCATTCCTTATGTTGAACAAGCAGGTAGGCAATAGAAAAGCCAGGATTGTCTCTACACTTGTCTATCCCTGGACACTGGGGGGCAGGAGGATGATTCAATTAAAACTGCAGGTTTATTTTCTGTTTACACTTTACACATTTTGCACTTGGGAGGAGGAAAACTACAGCTGGGTCCTCACTCTAAAGATTCTCTGGTGGCAATGTAATGCATTTCTTTGTTCCTGTTTCTCTGCTCAAGCCCTGGCTTTGAGCCCAGAGGGCTAATATCCAATATATACAAAGAACTCAAGAAGCTAGACTCCAGAGAGCCAAATAACCCTATTAAAATGGGGGTACAGAGCTTAACAAAGAATTTTTACCTGAAGAACTTTGAATGGCTGAGAAGCACCGTAAGAAATGTTCAACAGCATTAGTCATTATGGAAATGTAAATCAAAACAACCCTGAGATTTCACCTCACACCAGTCAGAATGGCTAAGATTAAAAACTCAGGAGACAACAGGTGTTGGCAAGGATGTGAAGAAAGAGGAACACTCCTCCACTGCTGGTGGGGTTGCAAGCTGCTACAACCACTCTGGAAATCAGCCTGGTGGCTCCTAAGAAAATAGAATATCTATCTATCTTTGCACTCCAGATTTTATTCTCATCATCTGCACTCTGACTGTTCCACTTCACATACCTCCTCCCCCCAACCCGGTCTCCACAAGGATGTGCCTAACACCCTCACCACACCCCTGCTCCATCCCACCAGATCTCTAAATCCCCTGGGGCAGCAAGTTTTGAGATTAGTGTTCATTCCTTGTTAAGATGATATTTTTTTCTTTTTTCTCTGGGTCGGGGGTTGTTTGTGTTTATGTGTGAGGAACTGTTGACTGGCTGTGCACAGGAATGGAACGCTGGTGCCCATAGACTGCAGCCTGCTCCATCTTCCCTAGCTGTGCCTGAGGAAGCTTGCTGGGGATCCTGGCTTCTGAGAGAACAGGTGTCTTCCCCCCCCTCGCTCTACACTTGTTCCTGTTCTTTGACATAATTTTAGTGAAGCTGAAAGCACAGTTCAGTTATAGTTTCCTACCTAGTTGTGTAGGAGTCTGCAGAGTTAGGACTTGTTTATTCTTGGCAGGAAGGCTACTCCTGTGGACTGGGAAAAGAATACAATGATACATTCTTCTGGTAGTCTTTCAAGGCCTGCTTAAGCACTACAAAAGCATCCTAGAAAATCTACTGAGAGTGTTTAAGTATAAAATGGACCTAAAACATAATGCAATTTGCCTTACTTTTACCAGAGTTTGGGGTCAAAGCACAAAATAAAACTTAGGGAGAATCCACTTGAGTGCTGGGAGCTCTGTAGCAGCATGGGAGCGAGGGACCACAGCAGGTGGGGTGGCTTGGGGTTCAGGTACAGGTGTGAGGCCACATGATTTCCCCATTGCTCACCCCCATTGCTCACCCCAGTAAAGTTTTGCTCTCCTCCCACAGACTTACAAAGAGCAGCACTCCCACTTGTCCTGGAGCCTTTCAGGATGGGGAGCATGCCCACATCTGGTGCTTCAGGATGCCACCTCCAGCTATGAGCTTCACAGGAGTCCTCGCCTGCATCCTAACTCCCTGTGTAGTGGTTGTGGCCAGAGCTGCTGCCAAACCTCCTAACACAGAACTGTGGATTGTGAGTAGGATGGTAAGTGAGGGCTGACTCAAGGAACCTGCCAGTGGGTTTGGGTGTGGGGGGCGATGGTGGCAGCCAACAGAACTTTGGGAACAGCAAATCCCATGGGTGAGGATGTGTATTAGGCTGACCACTGATTTCCCCCTCTAATCCACAGACTGCTATGTGGCAACTTATGAGGTGTCAGGAGCCTCAGAGCCACTACTCAAGTGGTTCTCCGTGACAGTAGTCCCTGGGGCTCCTCAGCTGAAGGTTTCTACAACTCCTTTGACCATTCAATTCCTAGATGAGAGACCTAACATTTTCATATTAATAAAAAGGTTTAGTGAGCACTAGAGCTGGGCAGATATCTACCCTCTCTGCTGTTACGTCGACTTCCCTGCCAATAATCCCACAGTATGATTTGTCATATTCATCTAGGCTGCTCTTACTCCACCTGGCCAGGCCTCATGGCCATGTTTTCAAGATTCCTACCCATGATCTCTTCTCTTCTCTCTACCTTCTTATCTTTCCCCTTGTAGTATTGCCTCAGACCATGTAGATAATAGTATTGTTGTTCTTGCCTGAAGACAGACTCACTTACAGGGCATTGTGAATGAATATACCATCCTATACTATCACAGCTGTTTTGTAAATATTCTTGAATTTTAGCAGAATGGTTATTGTCCAAGGTAACTTCAGCCCACAATGCATGTTTTATTTCCCTGTTGGTTGATAGAGTCAACATGTTCAGATGCCTCTATTAAAATATGAATTTCAGATTGAGTTTACTCAGCTTCTAGTGTAGTGTTTTGTCACTTAGAGGGTCATTAGGTAGCTCAGAACAATTTTTTAATTTACATCTTTCTGCATCTTTCTCATATACAAGCCCCTTTACATATGAGAATTATGGATGCCTCTTAACAAAACCCTTTACAGCTTTTGAATTTTTTCATGTTTCAAATTGAGTGTGGAGAATTCCTAGAACTTGAAGCATAAAGCAAAAAGAAAAGGGTAAAGATGATCTTTTAAAACCTCAACAGTGATCATAACATTTTTTTTAAAAAGTCCCTTGCTTTTTTTTTAGTATGTATGTATAAGAGGCATCACATCTCTCCTGAAACTGTCAGAAAGCAGTGCTAACCATATCCTCTAAGCCAAGTCATTTTCTTCTACACCAGATAGATACCTCACATACCGGCATATATTTTCATGTTTGGGATCATCCACTTCCAGGGTTTATAATTCAGAAACACTTAAGGAGTTAATAGCTGACACTTCAGTGGGCTATATTAGTTTGCTAATTTTAGCCAAAGAATTACTATAAGCAGAAGGGTTAAAAATAGCACCCCTGTATCATCTTATGGTTCTGTGAGTCAGAAGTCCATACAGATGATAGGGTTCTCTACTTATGATCTGAAATCTAGTGCCAGTATGGGAGGGCTGGGGAGAATGCCACTTCTAAATTGTTTCTGGTTGTAGAGTGAGGGAACTTTTTCATGCAGCTATAGGGCAGAAGCCTTGCTGACTATTGATCAGAGCTCACACTCAGCATGAAAAGCCTTCTCTCAAGCCCTTCTTCACAGCTCATCATCTTCAAAGTCAGCAAGGGCAGTCTAAATCAGTCCCAAGCTTCAAATTTCTCCGACCTCTCTCTATCTGTCACCAGCCATAAAGAATTCTCTGCTTTTAAAGGAATGTAATGAGACTGAGCCCAATTGCATGACCTCCCTTTGGATTGTCTCAACATCAAGTCACTATTATTTTTAATCACATCTTCAAAACTTCCTTTGACAATAACTTAATATGATCATGGGTTGAAAATATGATAAAAATCCAAGACCTAAATAAATGTGATCCTCATCAGATAAAAATTTGGGGCACTGATTACCAGCTGGACATGCACAATACCAAATCTAGAAGAGAGACATCTCAGGGAGCAGGACATCTCAGCCTCAGCACTGTTGACATATGTGTCCAAATGCTGGGCTGGGTTCCTCACCCAGAGGATCCCTAACACTTGCTTATGGGCTCCATTATCATTATTTTGACATTCCTTTTTTTAATTAATTAATTAATTAATTAATTAATGTGAGTACACTGTAGCTATCTTCAGACACAACAGAAGAAGGATCAGATTTCATTATAGATGGTTGTGAGTCACCATGTGGTTGCTGGGAATTGAACTCAGGACCTCTGAAAGAGCAGTCAGTGAGTGCTCTTAATCACTGAGCCATCTCTCCAGGCTCTATTTTGAAATTCTTAACACTCTTTAAACTTGTAAGTAAAATACAGGAGGACAAAAGAGTTTTGTCTATGAGCAGGACACATATCTGATAGTCATGGCAATAGTCCTCGTTGCCATGTTTGAAAACTGGTGAGTGTTTCAGTCCTTGTGAGCACTATGATAATTTAAACGAATTCTAGTGGACCCATGGGACATGAAAGTTCAGTGAAAAGCAGAGAAAGCAGAAAAGCAATGTGTTACACTTATGACTGAGAAATACAGTAATTCTCAACTTTTCTAATGCTCCAATACTTTAATATAACTCCTCCTGTAGTGGTGAACCCCAACTTATAAGATTATATTTCAATGCTACTTCATAAATGTGAATATGGTACAGTTATGAATTCTAATGTAAATATCTGTGTTTTCCGATAGTCTTAGACAACCCTGTTGAAAAGCTCATTCAACCACAAAGGGGTCTTGACCCACAGCTTGAGAACTGCTCAACTTACTCAGTAAGGAGAGCCTTTAATAGGTGTTGAGGTTTGGTCTTGCTGTGTATTGTAATGCTAAGTGTAGGTCCCCAAGTTTTGGAGTCGGTACATAGACCCAAGGGGCGCTATGTGATCTTGTTCCCAAGTTATTTCTGATTGGTAAATGTCAACAACAAATTAATGCCAGTCCCTTGTAGAAATAATGCTTGTCAGTAATGTGGTGTCTTCAATGCTGAATCAGCGGCCAAGCCTTACTCTGAACTCCAAGCTGCGTTCCACCCTTTCTCTGGTAGTTACTGCTTACTTCTAATTGCTACACACTGTACTTTCCAAAACACGACTATGCACCTACTATGCTCCTAGATGTGGTAGTTTGTGACGGTGTAGGAACTCATTGGTGACTGACCATCACCAGTAGAGCTCCCTCTCCCCATCCTCTCTCCTGACACTCATAATGTAAATGGTTTTGGAGACAGAGGTTTGCCAAAGGGATCACAATGCACAGGTTGAGAACCACTGCTACAGATAGATCCAACATGCTATTTGTTTATTTATTTATAAAGATGTCTAGCTGTTCCTATTGTTGGAGTGTGAAATGTGCCTTTTAGGCTTATGTGTTTGAACACTTGGTCCCTAGCTGGTAGCACTGCTGGTTGTTTATTTTTTCAAGACAGAATTTCTCTGTCTAACTGTGGTTGTCCTGGAAATCGATCTGTAAACAACATTGGACTCAAATTCACAAATATCTACTGGCCTCTGCCTCCCTCTACTGGGAATAAAGGCATGTACCACTACTGCCTAGCAAAGTGGATTCTTTTTAAAAAATATTTTCTTACTTCTAATTGTATGCATGTGTGTCTCAGTGTGGGTTTGTGCCTGTGCTTTCATGTGCCTGTGGAAAACAGGGTTGTAGGGGTTGTGAACCACTCAGTATGCATGCTAGAAACTGAATGTTAATCCTCCATAAAAGCGCTAATCCTTAACCATTGAGCCATCCCTCAAGTCCTGAGTCTTCTTAATTAAAGAAAACTTAAATGCACAAGGGAAAAAAGATGCAGATGAGAACAGTTAACAAACGTTTAGAAGCTGGAACTCAGGAGGCCGTCTATAACATGATGCCTGGTAGGAGAAGCTGCACATTAAGGACTTGGGCAAGGAAGCAGGAGGAGCATGGCAGATTCTCTTAAGAACTGGACATGGGAAGGAAAACAAAATCCAGGAAGATCTCGGGTTTTCTCTCCAACTCCCAAGGAAGCAACCAGAAAACAGTGTAAACACTCAAGCCCACCTGTCTCCTTGAGTTGCAGGGAAGAGGGTGCCATTACCATTTACAAGTATGTGGTAGAGAGATGGAAGAGAAAGAGAAGTGGAGAGGTTCAAAGCTTTAGAGGGAGGCTGGACTGGAGATACAATGGCAATGATGCCCAACAAATCAAAATGAGACCAAAAAGTCTACAAAAAAATCCTTGAGTTAGTTTTGTGTTGTCCAGCTGCTCTTGGGAATGGGGCCTGCCCTGAAGAAGGCTTAATATAATCACCTGGGTTTACTTCTATGTTTTTGCTTTCTGTTGTTTCAATCCAGAATTTGACCTACTTCTTTATGTGATCTATCCAGATAGTTCCCTCTCTATTGTCAAGTGCTTTGATCACTTCTAGTCCTTACATTGAGTTAATTGTAGCACGTGACTCTCTTGGCCTTTCATCCTTGAAACATTACCTCCTTTTGTAGAATTGTGTTTCTTTTCCCGTTTTCTACTTCTCTAACAATTCATCCTTCTAAGTCTACTTAGCTGGTCCTTCATCATCTTGACAGCATCTAAACAGAGTGCTTCAAATTTCAGTCATCAGGTCTTTTTTCTCTGTTATTCACCCATTATCTTTTTGACTATTAACTTCTACTAACATCTATGTGACTGTCTTAGTCAAGGTTTTTATTCCTGTACAAACCTTGATGACCAAGAAGCAAGTTGGGGAGGAAAGGGATTATTCAACTTACACTTCCACACTGCTGTTCCCCACCAAAGGATGTCAAGACTGGAACTCAAGCAGGTCAGAAAGCAGGACCTGATGCAGAAGCCATGTAGGGATGTTACTTACTGGCTTGCTTCCCCTAGCTAGCTCACCTTGCTTTCTTATAGAACCAAAGACTACCAGCCCAGGGATGGCACCGCCCACAATGGGCCCTCTCCCACCCTTCATCACTAATTGAGAAAATGCCTTATAGCTGGATCTCATGGATTTATTTCCTCAACTGAAGATCTGTGGCAACTCCAGCCTATGTCATGTTGACACACAAAACCAGCTATCACAATGACTTTAAAAATAATGTGCTGTCTTTAGCCAGAACGCAGCTATACATAGCTTATAAATCTTGTTGGCTACAAATTCCTCAAAATTCATCTCTGCCATCCTTTGATATGGCATGACTGAAGATATATTACCATTTGGTTATTGATCAAGGGAACTCATAAAAAAAAGAGTTGTCTTTTACCTGCTCAAACAGGAAACAAAAATTCATACTTAACTGATCTGTGCACCTTCCACATTCCATGCAAATATCTTTATGGAACTAAATATTGTTTGTCACATTTTATATTACAGAATGATATACCAAGAGGGCATCTCGGATAAGTTCACAGTCATGGATCCTGAATTGACCTGCTGTTACAGCTCCTTGCCTGATCTTGACTCAAACTGATGCTGTTTCCAGAGATTTGCTTTGAGAACATCTTCAGGAAGGACTGCTAAAACAAATATTACCTGTTGCTTTTATTTTGAATTAACCATTTTTCCAATGTCTTTCTTGCCCCCCCCCCAAAAGAAATTCTTTACCCAAATGATCAGGAAGCAATCATAAGAAGACAGTTGTCCTAATTCTTTAAGTTTTAGTCATTTAATGAATTATAGATATGTTGTCATTTTAAGGAATGATTTACAAATAATTATAGTTTTGGACAAGGATGAAACTAAATAGCGTACCTTTCCTTTTCTCTTCCTTCTTTCTTAGGTAAAGGGAAGGGGGTCGAAAAGATAAAAGGGAGATAGCATAATATTATAAGAAATTAAATATATTGGATGAATTACTAGATTTACATTTTTATAAAGCTTTTTATAGCTGTAATCTGACACTAGTAGAAATCTTTATATTTTGATGCAGAATTGTTTTATATTTTCTTACATTGGTACAGAATTTATATATTGATACAAACTTAAGGTTTTCATTGGTATAAATCTTTGTATATTAATACAAAACTTAAATTTCTTGTTATTCTTAGATAGGCATTGTGCCTATGCAACTCATTTAGAATACAAAGTTTCATCCCAGTCTTTTTAATAACTGCTATTACATACTGTTTAGGATAATTAAGTAATGCAAGTTAATAGACTGTCAAACTGATAATTATATTAGACTCTCATTTAGTTAATTACAATAATATGCTTTCAAGGTTTTTCAAATAGTAAATAGTTAAAAATAATCAATGTTTAACAATTTGAAAGAGTTAACTCAGAAACTTAAAAAGAGTCAGGGGCTGGGTTGCATTCCTCAGACCACAAGGGGGAGGGAGAGACCAACCTAGGGGTAAGGATGCATTCCAAAGACTGACCATACTGACCATTTGCCATTTACCTCATCCCCTAGTGGACCAATCTGTTTAAGGATATTACTGTTCTGCCAATCACATTGTGCCTAATGGAATCTGCCCTGGGGTCTGTATAAAAAGTCCTTGGTGTGGATGGTGGGGGGTCATTCCATCTTTATATACAGAGTGACCCTAGCATGCTAGTATTTTTTAATAACGTTCCTCGTGCGTTTTGCAGTGATTCCATCTCCACGTGGTTCACTCAAGGGTCCCTAGTAAGTTAAGACTGTTCAGTTTTAACAAATTCAGCATGCTATATATATATAGATAGCACACTTGAAAAGTGTCAGAGATCCACCAAATATGGCATTTAAAGTTACTTCATTATTAAAAGATCTTGTGACTACAAGACCCGTGTGCTCCT
Source organism: Apodemus sylvaticus (assembly GCF_947179515.1). Lineage (NCBI taxonomy): Eukaryota > Metazoa > Chordata > Mammalia > Rodentia > Muridae > Apodemus > Apodemus sylvaticus. The sequence goes on from NC_067484.1 coordinate 4,699,386, forward strand.
GACAGTGCCTGTTGGGTGTTTCATAAAAAAAGAAAGAGAGAACCAGAAGTGTGTTTGGTAGAGGAAGAAGGGGTGCCTCTGTGGGCCCATGCTGCGACAACCCTTTCACAGAGGTACCAGTCATATGAAGGATATAGTATGGAGTAGAGTTTATTTAGTGTATGGGGAGGGGAGTTGAGGGAGTAGAGACAGAGAAAGGCAGAGAGAGAGGGAGGGAGGGTGAGGGAGGATGAGAAACAGCAAAGACAGAAAGAGAGAAGAGAAGAGTGGTAGAGGTTGGCCATGAATACATGGAGAGAGGGGGGAGCTGAATGTGGAGAGGACAGAGAGGGAAGTGGGGTAAGGGAAGGGAGTAAGAGAGTGAGGAGGTGGGCAAACAGCCCCTTTCATATTGAGCCAGGCATACCAGGCTCTTGCCAGGTAACTTGAGTTGTGGCGCTTAGAAGGACTGTGAACAGTACCCACATTCCACTTCAAAGAAGGGGATAAACATCACTACCTACATGGGGAGTTGCTTTGATTCTGTTAAGCTAGCCACTGGAAATGCCATAATTTTATCTGCAGGCAGAATGGTGTCAAAAAACAAGTGGAATTTGGGCTAGGATTTGTTTGGTTCTATGAGCATTCCAACAATGAAGACTATCCTAACAACAATGCAGTCTCAGATTAGATTTTACAGAGGCCTCCGTAGCCTACAAGCAATGCGCCGCCCACGGATCTGCATCATAAAGTCCCTCCTTCCTCCAGCGCCGGTACATCCTGGACATTCCTTCCCTCTGAGTTGGAGGTCTGCTCAGGCTTTTGCATTCATGGCAGCGACGCCTGGGGCTCACACCACAGTTCATTAGTTTCCTCCCGCTGAGGCTCATCCCCGCCTTTCCCTCTGTCTTGCCCTCAGTATCGGGACACAATGTCTCCCATACTCCTTTTTACTTGTTACTTATTTTTCCCTTCATATACAGTGCCCCTTTCCCTATGTGACTCTACAGGTGCTCTGTTCACACTTGTGTCTGCTGTTAAAATAGCAGCCCAGGTAGACTGAGAAGGGGGCACTTGTCCCAGTTTGGAAGCACTTTGTCTTGTGGCTGGTTCAGAAAGTCCAGACCATCAAGTAGGAAGTTCCTTAACTGTTTACAAAACAGTACAGGTGATACAAATCTAGGATTTCGCTGGTTTTCTTGGGCCAGGTATAATGTAGAATTATGATTTTATGAGTCTGCTTTCTCACATTGACAGGGCTTAGCCCAGGGAAATGCTGCTAGAATCTGCCCTTTCTGCCCTTCCAGTGCTGCCTGTGCTTGTTAGAGCTTACCTGAAGCTCTCCATCCAGGAATTCAGTCTGCTAGAGAGCACTCAGCTTACTGCTTAGTCCAGTTATTTGCCATTTTCCTGAATTACTATGTTTTCTTATTTGTGTCTTTAGGTCACTTAGTATTACTTTGTTTATATTGTTGTGAAACTTTACTCCTTTATATGTTAACTAATGCGTATTTGTTCATTTTTTTAAATGGTGGGGTTTACTTTTGAAGATTAATTTCTATGTTGTCTCAGGAAGAAAAACAAAAATTTTCAGAGTTAATGTGTTTAAATATGTAACTCCATTCCTTTAACACCAATCGAAAACTAATAAACTACATAGGAAAAAAAATCTCTTCTCCACAACCAATCAAGTTTCAATGATTACTTATACCTATAAAGTCAAACATACAATCTGCAATGGCTTTTGAAGTTGAAAGGTCAAAACTTTAGATATGGGTTTGATTCTGGCTGTATGACCTTGGCTAAGTTTTTCATTCTTTTTTGAATACAAAAATTTCCTTTAGTTTTTAAAAGGAAGGTATTTCTTAAGACTGAATTTGCAGGTTCTAGGTAAGTGTTTTCTATGGAACACACTAATAGCTATGTACTAAATATAGCCAGATATGCTGGAGAAAGAACCATGAGAAGAAACTAGTCAGAGGAGACCTTAGGTACCTGCTGTCTACAAGTGAACAGATCCTGAAATCTGGTATGGTCCTTAGTGATTTATTAGAATGTAAGGGATTGTAAATCATAGTATAAACTGGCCTTGGTTAATCTCAGCACTAAGTAGGTAGAGGCAGGGGGATCTCTGGTAGTTTGAAAACAACCTGATCTACATAGTGAGATATAGACCAATTAGGGCTTGCATAGTTAGACCCCATCATAAATAAAGACCAACATCAATCAAAGGGTAAATTAAACAGAATATTGAAACACAAACAATCAAAAATATTTTTTTACTTATTTTCTAGTAACAATAATGCCAACTGAAGCATTATTAATGTGGATATTAATAGATATCTAAAAATGTAATTTTCTTTGAACAGAACTTGAGAGTATAATATGCATAATTCAAATAGACGTTGCGGGTTCTTTTAGTATCTCATCTCCTTTTAAACCATGACAGATTCAAGTCTTAAGTTCCAGCGTTATCTTCCTTAGATTGCTGGGTTAGCACCCTCACTGCTGTCCTTATTTTGCTTGCTGTTCCTCACATAACAGTAAGAATGGTGTTTTTAAAAAGAACTTGGATTGAACTATTTGTGCTCAAATCCTCCAAAAGCTCTGGGTTACATACAGAATTGAATCTACGCTGCTTCTCCCTGCCACTAGGGCAGCTTCCAACCTAACCTCAGCCTTACCCCATGACTCTCAATCTCACTAGGGCTTTAGGATGCTACCCTGGCAGATGTACCGGGCACCATTTCTGGCTGGTGGCAGTTGTTCTTGACTTCTATTGCTGTTCTTTACTTGAGAGAACTTCTCCTGGTTCCTAACATAGAAGCAAGTCTCTTCCTGTTGTTTGACTCTTTTGTTTGGCATTAAGTTAAATATTTTTTCTTTTTCTTGTTCTTATTTATTATCAGATACACTTTTCACTTGTTAATTATTCCCATTAGACTTGTTGGCTTTCTCTTCCTAACTACGGGGTAGAGATTGCATTAGATTTAGTCATAATTTTATCCCTAGTACTTAGAACTATGCCTGGTACCTAATAGGCTCTTGGTAAAAATTGTTAACTAAATGAATCCTGTAGTTGATTTGAACATTTGACATCTTCATTCCAGATTGTGCCTGCTCCCACTTACTGATTGCATGACTGTGGACCGGTTAATGACTTCTGGGGCTTCATTTTATTCATTTTCTAAGGGTCTAAGCTTAGGTTCCCATGCTTGCAGAGCAGGCACTTTATTTATTTAGCATCTCCTAACCCTTAATAGCAAATCAACCAAACTCCTCCTCCTCCTCTTTTCCTCTTCATCTTCTTCTCCTCTTCCTCCTCATCTCCTCCTCATCCTCTCCTTCCCCTCCTCTCCTCCTCCTCCTCTTCTCTATCTCCTCTTTCTCCTCCTTCTTCTCTTTCTTCTCCCTCTTCTCTTTCTTCTTTTAGATGCAAGGTTTCTCTGTGTAGCCCTGGTTTTCCTGGAATAGTCTGTAGATTAGGCTGGCCTCGAACACAAGAGATCTATCCACCTCTGTCTCCAGAGTGCTGGGATTACCATTGCCTGTCTTCTGACAACATATTTTTTATTGTGGTCCTAACTTAAAATAGAATTAGTTTTTATTTTTTATTTTTTTAGGATTTATTTATTTATTTTATGTATATGAGTATACTATAGCTGTCTATACATGTCTAACACGTGGGAAGAGGGTGTTGAATTCTATTACAGACGGTTGTGGGCTACCATGTGGTTTCTGGGAATTGAACTAAGAACCTCTGGGAGAGAAGTCAGTGCTCTTAAACACTGAGCCTTCTATCCAGCCCAGAATTAGTTTTTATATTTAGATTTTTGAATGAAATTTTGTGGTCACCAAAATTTACTTGACTTTCTGTATAGTTTCTCACAAGCAAAGACTTTCCCTTATGGATGAGAGTGGAGGCACCAGTGAGCTCACCTCGGCCTCACATCCCTCTGTCAGCTTCTTCCTTGAAATCCTCATTAGTCTGAGATCTTATTTCATGGACACTGATTGCATTTGAGAAGTGTCATTCTTATGATGTGAAATATTTGCCATGCGTTCATTTACATTTCAAGTGGTTCAACATGAAAATTGTACATGTGGTAAGCATCAATCCTTTATTAGGAACAAATATATTTAAAAGTTCCATATTTTGTCCTGCTTCATTTGAAATGAGTTACTAAATAATTGCTGGAAACATTTTTTGAATTTCCAACATCCCTACAAGCACTATTCTCAATGTAGGGAAGTTTATGTTACATGGAAATAAGCTTAACGTTTTAGATAAAAGATTGTACTACAATAAGTTTATAAAACTTACATGTTTTATAAATATAGCAGTAGCCACAGCTGCTATAATCGTACCTCTGAAAACTAAGAATATCTTCAGTAAGGTTTTATGGAGTCCACAAGGACACAGAATAAATCAATGACAATTGGATAGATTGTAGTTTCTGTAGGTTTGTTACTCTGATAGCATCTTTCTACACTGAGAGCTATAAACACTTAGAGTATAGAGAAATGAGTGATTCAACAGATGTTTCATCAATAAAACCTTGAGAATCCATATATAAGCTGCATTTTAAAAGAGTGCAGACATACAGGAAGGCTGAATGGGGTCTTATGCAGTCAGCTAAATAAGGACAAACTAAAGAGAACAGAATGACAGACTGTGGAAGGGTTTACCTATGAAAGAACAGCAAAATTGAGAGCAAAATTTCCAGGGGCTTGGAGGCAGAGAAGTCTGATTTAATGTAGTCAGCTCCCTGAAGATAAACCTGTGATCTAAACACATTTTCTGTTTCCAGGGTTAAAATTTAGAGTTCTTTGAGGAGAAAATACTTGAGTTTCAACCCATTAGTAATAACCTCAGAATCCCAAAACTGTGTTGGTGTCGCATTAGGAAAGGCAATCAAATTATTTCTCTTTAGGGTAGTTTAAGGAAGAGCATACCCAGAATTGCATGTTCTACCCTGCTTTCTGTGTCTTCTGTCTAAGTACTGTCTGTCTGTCTGTCTGTCTGTCCATGGTATATGTCTGAATATGTACCTGTTGAGTTCTTTCTTGTTTGTTTCTCCCTGTGGTTGAAATCCTAATAAAAAGCGATGATTTTTATTGAACAGATCAGAAATCATCACATTTGGAAAGAACAGGAGATACTTCACAGAAATCTTTAAGTTTTAGAAAGGATGAATCTTACTGACTCTAAGTAGCCTCATTTGTTGGGATCCATAATGGGACAAGCTTATATACTAGCAGCTGACCATCCTAAAATGTCCTGCTATGGATTATTATATAATTCAGCAAGGCTGTGTGGTACTAATTTTACAAAAGTTTCCTGCTATTAATATGCTTTTCCTGTTATTATTAAACATATAAAATAATCAATAAGGAATAGCACATCCCTTTGGAGCAGATCTCTGCAGATCCATAAAGATGTACTGTCTTATAGTGATGCTATGTAGACAATAGATGACAAGTTTTGTTAATGATCCTATAAGAATTCCTAAAATTATATCTGTGATTATTAAGCTCTTTAATAGTGGAACTTCTATTAGGTCCTTTTCTGATAGTCACAACTATAAAGGGAACTCTGCCAGTCTCCCAAATGTCACCAGTTAATTGCTCTTAGATGGCAATCAGACATTCTCCTACTCAGCACATTCTACAAGGTTGGAAGGCAGTTAACCAAAGGTCATAAAAAGGGGAACTAGGATTTACTATAGGTGTTAGGACAGAAGATAAAATATTGAATGGGTTTATCTATACAAAACTTCACTTATAACTTAGTTATGGTTTTAAATTTTCTGTGAACCTGTAGAGAAGACAAATGATAAATGTCTAGCTAGATAATTACTCCTAATGGATATGCATGTCAACATTCTGTTGTAAACTTTGATTTCAATTTATGACTTTGTATTTTGTGTGAACTTGTGATGAACTTTGTAACTTGTGATCATGTATTCTGAAAGATGTTTAAGGACTGAGGACAAAGAGAAGAGAGACCAGGAGAATTTAGGTGAGTGGAACCGAGCTGAGAGAAGAACTGAACTGAGGAGAAGTTTTTAGTCATAAGAGAACAAGATTAGAAAGAGAATGCAGAGTGGAATAACTTAGAAACTATAGGTAACATAAAATTACTAAGAGAGCAATGTGCAGGATGCAGAGGCAAAGAGGGGAAAAAAGATGTTGCAGAGAACAGAAGGAGCAGGCAGGCTTCTCCTTACCATGGGGCGGGACAGGTCCCATGGTAAGGACAAGACAGGTTAAGTCTTATTAAAAGAAACAAAGCTTTTTTTTTCCTTACAAACATGGATTTAATTCATTTAGCATTAAAGGGGTGGGAACTTTTTCTTTCTCAATGCAATAAATATTGGAGTCCATTTTTCATCCAGAATGAGTGAGTTCTTTCTGCACTGGTGTTAGTCTTTTGCTCCATATGCATATGTAAGTATGGATGTGTGTATAAGTATGTGATTGTGAGAATGTATGCATGTGTGTGTGTAAGTATGAAATTGTGAGAATGCATGCAAGCTTTGTCTTGCTGACTTTGCATGGAAATTTGTATGTTTGAAGCTGTGTATTAATTTATGTAAGATTATGCATATTCACTTATGTAGAAGTTTTTCTTTCTGCAAGTGTTATTCTCTTCTCCTGGTTCAATAGAAGTTTATTGCTCCTAACTTCACCCTAGACTGACAAGCAAGAGGCATCTGGACAATGGGAAAAAGACTCTAGCAACTAATCCTTTCCTTAATCTCCTGCTGTTTTAGGGTGAAGTGCTAAGTGCCTGAAACTGCAGTCTCTGGCTTCAAAGGAACACAGAAGGCAGGTCAGCTACATTAGCATAGTAACTTAGACTTAGATAAGTAACCCTTTTATTATACAGCAACCCTAAATTTTACATAAAACAAAGTCTTACCCCAGAATTTTGTAAGACAAAGTCTTACCCCTGCAGATGCTCTTCCCCCTTCTGCTGCCTCAAGAAGAACCAAGAAGAAAGAAACACCTCTGCTGGGGCTGGCTCGGGCACTCATTGATCCAGATAATAAATGAAAGAGTATATTAAGCAATGTACTATCAAGCAGTATTTATAAGCTGCATACAGTATTCATGGTAGATATTTCTTATTAGGACTGCTATCAACCTGTTTTCTGGATTAAAGATTACCATCTCTCACTCTCACTTTCTCTCTCTCTCTCTCTCTCTCTCTCTCTCTCTCTCTCTCTCTCTCTCTCTCTCTCTCTCTTTCACACACACACACACATACACACACAGACACACACACATACTCACACATACCCCTCTTGGTTCAGAGTCATGCCAGCTTTTGTAATTTAATATTAATGCTGTATTTTTTATTATTTTTTTTAATTTTTTTATTCGATATATTTTTATTTATTTTTCAAATGATTTCCCCTTTTCTAGCCCCCCGACTCCCTGAAAGTCCCGTAAGCCCCCTTCTCTCCCCCTGACCTACCACCCACCCCTTCCCACTTCCCCGTTCTGGTTTCACTGAGTCTTTCCAGAACAAGGGGCCACTCTTCCTTTCTTCTTGTACCTCATTTGATGTGTAGATTATGTTTTGGATATTCTAGTTTTCTAGGTTAATATCCACTTATTAGTGAGTGCATACCATGATTCACCTTTTGAGTCTGGGATACCTCACTTAGTATGATGTTCTCTAGCTCCATCCATTTGCCTAAGAATTTCATGAATTCATTGTTTCTAATGGCTGAATAGTACTCCACTGTGTAGATATACCACATTTTTTGCATCCACTCTTCTGTTGAGGGATACCTGGGTTCTTTCCAGCATCTGGCAATTATAAATAAGGCTGCTATGAACATAGTAGAGCATGTATCCTTATTACATGGTGGGGAATCCTCTGGGTATATGCCCAGGAGTGGTATAGCAGGATCTTCTGGAAGTGAGGTGCCCAGTTTTCGGAGGAACCGCCAGACTGTTTCCAGAGTGGTTGTACCAATTTGCAACCCCACCAGCAGTGGAGGACTGATCCTCTTTCTCCACACCCTCTCCAACACCTGCTGTCTCCTGAATCATTATTTGCAGATGACATGATAGTCTACCTAAGTGACCCAAAAAACTCCACTAGAGAACTCCTACAGCTGATAAACAACTTCAGCAAAGTGGCAGGTTATAAAATCAACTCAAGCAAATCAGTGGCCTTCCTATACTCAAAGGATAAGCAGACTGAGAAAGAAATTAGGGAAATGACACCCTTCACAATAGCCACAAACAGTATAAAGTATCTTGGGGTGACTCTTACCAAACATGTGAAAGATCTGTATGACAAGAACTTCAAGACTCTGAAGAAGGAAATGGGAGAAGACCTCAAAAAATGGGAAAACCTCCCATGCTCATGGATCGGTAGAATCAATATAGTTAAAATGGCCATTTTGCCAAAAGCAATCTACAGATTCAATGCAATACCCATCAAAATTCCAACTCAATTCTTCACAGAGTTAGAAAGAGCAATTATCAAATTCATCTGGAATAACAAAAAACCCAGGATAGCTAAAACTATTCTCAGCAACAAAAGAAAGTCTGGGGGAATCAATATCCCTGACCTCAAGCAACACTACAGAGCAATAGTGTTAAAAACTGCATGGTATTGGTACAGTGACAGGCAGGAGGATCAATGGAACAGGATTGAAGATCCAGAAATGAACCCACACACCTACGGCCACTTGATCCTCGACAAAGAGGCTGAAAACATCCAATGGAAAAAAGATAGCCTTTTCAACAAATGGTGCTGGTTCAACTGGGGGTCAGCATGCAGAAGAATGCGAATTGACCCATCCTTGTCTCCTTGTACTAAGCTCAAATCCAAATGGATCAAGGACCTCCACATAAAGCCAGACACTCTGAAGCTAATAGAAAAGAAACTGGGGAAAACCCTTGAGGACATCAGTACAGGGAGAAAGTTTCTGAACAGAACACCAATAGTGTATGCTCTAAGATCAAGAATTGACAAATGGGACCTCATAAAATTACAAAGTTTCTGTAAGGCAAAGGATACCATCAAGAGGACAAATTGGCAACCAACAAATTGGGAAGAGATCTTCACCAAGCCTACATCAGATAGAGGGCTAATATCCAATATATATAAAGAACTCAAGAAGTTAGACTCCAGAAAAACAAACAACCCTATTAAAAATGGGGTACAGAGTTAAACAAAGAATTCTCACCTGAAGAACTTCGGATGGCGGAGAAGCATCTTAAAAAATGCTCAACTTCATTAGTCATTAGGGAAATGCAAATCAAAACAACCCTGAGATTTCACCTTACACCAGTCAGAATGGCTAAGATTAAAAATTAATCCTGTATTTTAGTTGAAGTTGTAAAGTTGTTTTCATGGGAAGTCCAAGGCAAATAAGGCTGGGTGATAGACTATTCTCCTCAAGGTAGAATAAACAAACAGGTTGAGCATACTGCAGATTATAGGTCTTAAATCTTAAATAACCTCAAGGTATATTTTTAACTTGCCACTGAAGTCCAAAAGTGAGCAAAAGTTCCAGTCTCTTAGAATGTAGGAGGTATTTCAATATTAATGTATCATCACATGGAAGAAAATGTGTGTGGAGGATCAGGTACAATTCAAAGTTCCCACTTTCCAGCTCTAACTCTGCAGTCCTGTATAATGATACAGTGAGTACTATAGTAAGGCTCACACTGTAGGTCTGAAAGGGTGGATCTGCAATGGCAGGTACTTGGCTTTCTCCCATATAGGGTATGCTTCCCTCCCCTCTCTCTCTCTCTTAAAGATTGTATTTATCTTAAGTATGAGTATATTGTAGCTGTCTTCAGACACACCAGGAGAGGGAATCGGATCCCATTACAGATGGTTGTAAGCCACCATGTAGTTGCTGGGAATTGAACTCAGGACCTCTAGAAGACCAATCAGAGCTCTTAACTGCCGAGCTGTTTCTCCAGCCCAGGTATGCTCTCTCTTATCAGTGATAAAGACACAAAATTGATATTCAGAGAGTTGACCAATACAAGATCATGCCAGGCCCTCAAAGAGAAGCTGGACGTAGGAGAAGAAGCATACATACTCAGGGATTCTGCATGTTGTGGCATCTGCTGTAAAGGTTAGGGAAATTTTAGTATCATAAGGATCATAATGAAGGAAACTTCATTATGAATCATTATGTATCTTCTGGGTGCTCTGATAAAGTACCATGACCAAGGCCATTTTAGAAGACAATCTATAATGGCTTACAGTTCCAATGGGATACTGTGGCAGCCTGTGGCACTGACACATGGCTAAGAATAGGCTTGATGTACTGAGGGAATCATGTCTTCAATGACAAGCACAAAATAGAGAGGCACTAGAAGTCAAGCATGCCAATGAAGTCTGCAAGCGTGCATTCAGTGGGAACCCTCCTTCAGCAAGGCTGAGCAACATCACAAAACATTGCTATTAGCTGATGATTAAGGGTATGGAGATAAAACATTTGAAGGTCTGAAGAATTGATCACAAGGCTTCAATTTAGAGAAGTTATGTTTGAGACTAAATGCTGTACATATCAGGTCTTACTTGTTTGTAATCTCAAGCCACCTTCTTAACATCATCATTGAAAAGTACAAGCATTAGCCAGGCAGTGCCTTTAATTAATGTGCCTTTAATCCCAGCACATTAGATAGGCAGAGGCAGGCATATTTCTGATTTTGAGGTCAGCCTGGTCTACAGAGTAAGTTCCAGGACAGTTAGGGTTATACAGAGAAAGCCTGTATCGAAAAATCAAAAATTGAAAAATACATTTTAAAAAAAGTATAGGCACAATAATATCAAAATTATTAATGAGATACTCTTTAAAGTACAAACTTGTCCTGCAGAACACTTGTCAAAACTCAGAATCCTGTATTTGAGTTCAGTACTGTCTTTCTCATGAATGTATCATTCAAAAGCTATACATTTTGAATTAAGAGAAAAATTACAAAAATTTGACATTATAAGCAAACATTTGTCTCATTTGAAATCTATATACAAGGACTATTTTTCTCAAATATATTTTAGAGAATTTTTATTCTTAAAAGAGATTCATCTTCATTTCCAAAACTCCAAAACTCTGTTCTTAGGTTTCTAGTCCCAGTGCAGTAAATCCAAACTTCTATTCTTACTGTGCCAGACAGTAGAGTTCAGGCAATGTTCTGTGTGGGACTCATGTAGGGATCTGTGAAGGGTTGGGGGCTAAGGTGAATTCTTCAGTTGAATATTTCTCTGTAATTGTTTTCTATACAAACAGCAATTTCTTAAAATACATATAAGGATTTCCTTTGTCATATCCACAGAGGTAATGAGGCACTATTTGTTCGTTGTACAACAAACTTTAAGGTTTTATATTCTTAGAGCTAAAATTGTGGCAAAAAAATGACACATTTTATTTGCTTCTACATGTGAATAGTGTTTTGGGTTTTTTTGGGGGGGGGGGATTTGGTTTTATTGAGACAGGGTTTCTCTGTATAGCCCTGGCTGTCCTGGAGTTCACTCTGTAGACCAGGCTGGCCTCGAACTCAGAAATCCACCTGCCTTTGCCTCCCAGAGTGCTGGGATTACAGGCATGAGTCACCACTACCCGACCTGAATAGTGTTTTGAATAAAGAACTACATCCTAAGTCCTGCATGATGGCACATACCTGCAATCTCAACACTTTACAGGCTGAGAGTATTTCTTTACCAAGTGTTAAAAGCCAGACTGGGTCACTTCACCATTAATGGATAGTCATGACTACAATGGCAGATACTGCTTCCCAAATATTATATACTTTATGTAAAACCTCAATTATAGCAATTCTGACTACTTAGAGTAGCTTATAATTATAAACACCAAAACCACAAATGCTGTATGTATGTATGTATGTATGTATGTATGTATGTATGTATGAATGTATGTATGTATGTATGTATGTATGTATGTTAGTTCTTTTGCTTATTGTATTGACAAAATACCTGACAAAATCTGAAGAAAGACGACTTTATGTTAGCTCATGGTTTGGGGTTATCCAGCTCATAGTATGTAATAATATCAGGAGCATGAAGTGCTCTAGTAGCGTATTCAGTCAAGAAACAAAGAACAATGAAAGTGGGTGCTCACATTGCTTCCTGAGTTATCACATTTTTATTCAGCTAAACATTACAGTCAAAAGATTGTACTTCCACATGCAGCATAAGTCTTCTGCTCTGAGTTAAAACTCTCTAGGCCATCATATCGATAACCAAACCAATCTTCTAGGCCATTCCAAATCTATTCAAAGATGCAATGACGATAAGTCACCATATTACTTAATTTGACCATTAGCTTATTGTGTTTGATTGACTGTTTGGTGGTATCTTACAATTTCTGTCCAGTGTAATTTTGTAAATATAATTTTTTAAAGAGGAAAGTTGCTCACACACACACACACACACTTATATATATACATGCATATATATGTATATGTATGTATATATATGAGTATGTATATGTGTATATATACACATATATATATGTATATACATATATATATATATATGTATACATACACTAGGATATGGTACAGACCACCCCAGTCAGGTATGGGCATCCCTGGGATGAGGGTCTTTGAAGTCCAGGTGGGTAAGGATTTGTCAGTGACAAACAGAAACAAACACAGCAGTCTGAATCTGAGTGTATTTTGCAACTCCCAAGCAGGGGATTTTATACATTAAAAATCAAACATATCAACTCTTAGAAACCTTATTCAACAAAACTATCATGAACACCAACAAAAATCATTTGGCACAGTAAAATACAAAAATCATCTACAACTCTGAAACTAAATGTTCAGTAAATCACAAGCAGAACAGGTAACATTATTATTAATAATATAAGTTATCAAAATATAACAATTCTATAAGAATGTATTCAATAGAGCGGTCATCCAAGGCTAGTAGCATATTCTCAAGAACAGGCTAATAAATCTTTATAGTCAGTGCTCTTAACCATTGGGCTAATTTTCCAGCCCCATATGGTTAATTATTATTTAACATCTAATGCCTGATTTTTTATAAATCTTTATAATACACAAAATTTAAACTATTTTGATTAAGGCTTTCTTTAGCATATACTGAAACCTACATCTAATGACACACATGTAGCCATATGAAATCTTATTGTTGGGAAAGCTTTTATCTATCATAATAATTTTGTAAACGATTTGAAAAGAAAAGCATTGGTTTTCCCAGAGATAAGGTCATGTTAGTGACCCCATTTCTAGGGATGGTTTTGTACCCAAACCTGTAACTAATAAAAGGAATGAAAATTTGTTGCCATGAGAACTACAGCTCAATATGTTTGCTTCTGGTGAGGGTTCCACAACCAGTTCCAGGAGACCTCCTTCTTTTGAAGTCTAATGCCTCAGTCGTCTGTGGAACTTCTCACACAGATTTTATTGGGATCGATGTGGAATGTATATATATATGTGTGTGTGTGTGTGTGTGTGTGTGTGTGTGTATGTGTGTGTGTTTATATGTATATAAAGATTTATTTTATTTATATGACTACACTGTAGCTGTCTTCAGGCACACCAGAAGAGGGCACTGGATCCCATTCCAGATGGTTGTGAGCTACCATGTGATTGGTGGGAATTGAACATTGAACTCAGGACCTCTGGAAGAGCAATCAGCACTCTTAACCATTGAGCCATCTCTCCAGCACGCTCATATATTTTCTAGCAATGAAGTTTTTCCTCTAGATTCTGAATTTTACATTTTTCTAAGCTCTAAAACTCTGTGTCAAATGTGATTTACAACTCTGTCAAATGACATCATGACCTATTTGCCCTTTGTTTCGTATTTCTCTCATACAATATCTCATTGAGAACTACTTGAAAATACTTGGAGAAAACATCAATACATTTTTTGGGCAAAAGTTTGGTGATGTGTAGTAACACTAAGGGGATTTTGGATACTTTCAATAACTTCATCGATTTTGATGTGAATGCTACCCCATATGCTCACTTTGGCTGTGCTAGTGAAAGGACACATACCAAGGGGAATAATGGACCACTTCTGTGAACTTCTGTGCCTAGTTACAAGGCTTGACTCACAGGGGAGAGAAGGTTTCCTACATAATTAGATTTAAAAGCAGTGTAAGAGGCCATACATAAATCTAGATAGATGCTAATCTCCTTTTAGAAGGATCACAAAATACCATTTTTTTCCATTTAGCACCTGTTTAACCAAAACTAAGTAATTTTCCAGGAGTATGGACTTTCCAGGAGTTTGTGCATGATCAATATTCGCATTTGAATCCTGTGTGAGGTATTCACTGTACTCAAGCTCATGTCTTACCTGTCTATTCACTTCCTACTAGCCCATGGGACTACACAAGATGGCACAGTTCTTTGAAATGTATGAAAGTACCAGGATCTTAGAGAAAACAATTACTTGATTAAAATATCAAGCTCCAATGAACAAAGCTCTGTGTCACTATTCATCTATTATCTGTGCTGTTACTTTCAAAAGGTTCTGTCACACTTCATCTCGATGCAGATAAAATACTAAAAAATTATCTTTACAAACTGGGTTAAATGTATGTCAAAAATTAGCCTTACGTTAGTAAGGCTTAATAAATAAGAAATAGTAAGGCTTAAATAAATAATAAATAAATAAATAAATAAATAATAAATAGTAAGGCTTAAATAAATATTACAAAATGAATTTCTGAAATAATAGAATTATTATCGTAAAGTTTTCTTAGCAGTCAGCAGTTAGCATCATAAAAGCCCAGGATTTATAGTGAATGAGCAGTTCATAATTCACTGTCTAGAATGGAGATGTGTTTCAGAATGTGAAGTTACATATCTTTATGCCTTTCATCTTCAGATTCCGGATATGTTTTCACTTGATATTTGTCTAATTGTTTGAGGAAATCTTTAGAATCAATTTCAACAAGAACTGAGGTGAGTCTAGTGTCTGAGAGGATATTTGTAACATCAGCAGTAAATATGGAGCAACCTGTTGGCACAAGGCCATTAAATGCCATACTGTTCAGCAGGAGGGACAATTGTAGTAGGCTGTCTGAGGTCTCTTCTGGATCTGCCCAGTTAGCTAGCTGTACATAATTATTTTTTCATTTATTAGAGACTAAAATCCCTATAGCCACACATTTCTTCATTCTTCTTTTGTTTGAGTATTCTTTCCACAACTCCTTTTCAAAATGCTGGCAGGATTTGTTAGAACTTGTCTTAATTGATTTGACAATTTTTCTGTCTTAATTGATTAAAATTCTATAAAGTATAGTATATAACTTAATTGTATTTGCTTATTTATATTGCACATATTCTTTATTGTAATAATAAATATCCCATAATTTCATGCCTGAAGAGTCCTGTTTTATTCATGACTCACGTTAATTCTTTGTACGATGATCAGATCAGCATTTTATCTGATCAACTGGGGTTTGCTATCATGTCTGTCATTTGAACTGGGTAGTGATTTCTTCTACATTTATGGCTAGCTAGTCTAGCCTGCTTTACATGGTAGAAGAAGAGTTTTCAGAAACTGGAGAGGTCAGTGTTTACTAATGTCCCATTGGTCAAAGATTACTGTGCCCAGTTCCAATCTAAAATAAATTTAGGAGCTCCCTGTAAGATGCAATATATGATCAACCAGACAAGATAATAAAAAAAGTCATTTATGGGCCAGGTGGTAGTGGAGCATGCCTTTAATCACAGTACTTGGGAGGCAGAGGCAGGCAGACTCTCTGTGAGTTCAAGAGCAGCATGATCCACAGATAGATTAGCAGGATAGCCAAGGCTATAAAGAGATTTCCTGTCTTGAAAGCCAAACTACAACAAACAATCAAACAAGCAAAGACTTATTATTTGGCTCTAGGTATATGTGTTAACAAAAACAACATAACATCACTAACAATAACATAATTGTCTTCAGCTTTAGATACTTGCTGAATGCATTGGAAAGATAGCTGAAAAGAATTGAACAATTTAGAAGAATTGAACAGGTTTCGGGAATAATTTAGTTATTCCAAATTGGACAACAATTGCAGTGATGCAAAAGCTTATTCAATGTTGGTGTGTTGTACACTCCTTCGTTATTGAAATAAAATTCTCAAGCAAACTGGAGGGGTCAAGGACACCACAAGAAGACCTACAGAGTATGTTGTAGAAAATATTTAATCCCATTTGGGGCTTGTTCCCTACTTTGATCATTTAGTACCTGGATCAAAAACACACAACTTTTATTATTTACAATAAGCCTAAATCAGCGCTAGAGTTGGGCAGATATCTAACATCTATACTGTTAGAATCTACTTTCCTGTCAATAACCCCAAGTTATTACTTACAATGTTTTATCTGGGCTGCTCTTAACTACAATTGGCCATACCTCAGAGCCATGCTTTCTTGACTCCTAACCAATGGTGCTTTTCTCCTCTCTCTACCTTCTTCTCCCTCCCCTTTAGGCCTCCTTTGACCCCAACCCCAGAACACCAAGCCTATGTCAATTCTGCCAAGCTATAGGCTGTATTCAACAGTTAGAAATAACTTGGGAGTTGGGTGTCAGTGGTGCATGCACTGTAACTCCAGCACTCTGGGAGGCAGAGGCAGGCGGATTTCTGAGTTCAAGGCCAGCCTGGTCTACAGAGTGAGTTCCAGAACAGCCAGGGCTATATACAGAGAAACTCTGTCTCAAAAAAAAAAAAAAAACAACAACAACAACAACAAACCAAAATCCAAAAAAAAAAAAACCAAAACAACAACAACAAACCAAAATCCAAAAAAAAAAAAAAAAACCAAAAAAACCAAAAAAGAAAGAAAGGAAGAAAGAAGAAAGAAAGAAAGAAAGAAAGAAAGAAAGAAGAAAGAAAGAAAGAAGAAAGAAAGAAAGAAAGAAAAGAAAAGAAAAGAAAAGAAAAGAAAGAAAGAAAAAGAAAGAAAGAAAGAAAAGAAAAGAAAGAAAGAAAAAGAAAGAAAGAAAGAAAAGAAGTAACTTGGGGTCAAGGTCACATTGTATCCCTTTGGTCTACTTGAGGACTCTTGCTCTGGGGCAACTAAGTCTTGGAGTTTGCACTTAGCATTACAATACATAGCAACAGGCCAACCCTAAAAAGAGTCAAGTAACTTGGGACCCTGCAGGCTTACTGAGCCTTGGTCACCAACCAGGGAGCATATAGGGGCTTGACCTAGGGACTATACATATTTGTAGAATATGTGCTTCTTGGTATGGGTACTAACAAGTGGAACAGGGGCTGTCTCTGTCTTTGTTCTCTGTCATTGAATGCCCTTCCCCCTACCTGAATGGCCTGGTTGGGCCTCAGTGCAGGAGAATGTGCCTAATCTTGCTGGGACTAGATGTCTCTAAGTAGGGTCTATCCAAGGAGTACTCTCCTTTTTCTGAGAAAGAGATGGGGAAGTTGGGGGAGAGACTTGCAAGGGTAGGACTGGGAAGAGAGTAGGGGGTGTGGTGTGTTATTTTGATGTAAAGTGAAGAAAAAAATCAGTTATTGGAGCAAAAACAAAATGAAATTCTCAAAACTCTGAAGAATTCTGGACCTTGGGTGATTTACAAGAACAAATACAAATAGGATCTTGTAGACATAGGCATAATTAAACTTACAGAAGCTCAAATCAAGAAATATTTGCTATAAATACGTATGGTTAATGTAAAAGGATAAAGAATTCTCACTAGCGCATCTAAGCATGGTATGTCCCCTTATATACAAAACATTACAATAGTAAATCTCTTCAATACAATATTTTAAAAATGAACAGAGTGAGTTATTCTTAATAAAAATCAACATAATCTACAGCAAATTCCAGGTTTTGAAGGCTGATAATTTAAAATGCACTTTACATTATTCAAGAAAAATAATATAACACTTAAATGGCTATTTAAGGAACCTCATTTTGTTTCCATATTCACTAAATTAACTGCAGTTTTCTCCTGACATAATTGATCAGTTCTCCATAGGACAGGGATGAACATCATATCCCAGAGGAAAGGATTCAGACTTTCTTAAGCATATTTTATGAAAATTTTATCTATGCATCTCACAGTCATCTAAAGTTATGTGATTCTAATTGTTCATTAAAGTTCCTGTCAATTATATTTGATGAATAATCTGTAAAAGTTAGAATAAGTTTTCAGTTTTAATAGCTGGCCTGATGACACTTAGAGATGTTAACATTTTGTATAATACTTGTGCATTTGTGTTTTAAACTTGTACAAATTCAAATCATAGAATAGTCTCTGTAGCTTCATGTTTTTCTTACTAGTTTTCTTCTGTTTGAATGAAAGACTATGGTCAAAACCATCTTAAGAATTAAAAGGTTTATTTCAGCTTAAATTTGCAGTCCAGCATTAAGAGAAATTAAGGCAGAAACACAAAAGTACATGCAAACATCTCTCTCTCTCTCTCTCTTTCTCTCTCTCTCTCTCTCTCTCTCTCTCTCTCACACACACACACACACACACACACACACACACACACACACGAAAGGAAGTCATAAGACATGTGGAACACCATCAAATACACAAACATTTAATTATTAAGATATATAAAAGAGACACCAAGTCAATGGCATGGATATCTTCAGCATGCTCATATATAGAATGTCTGAACAAGGCTCCTCTATGCATAACAACCCCCCAAAGAACAACAAATAAACAAGACAAGGAAGGAAAATCCTTTGAGCATTATTAAAACACTTAAATATATATAACAACGAATCCATTTCCTAGACAGATACCAAATACAAAAATTAAATCAGGACCAAATAGATCATCTAAACAGTCCCATAACCCCTAAAGAAATAGAAGGGGTCATAGAAAGCCTTCCAACCAAAAAAAGCCCAGGACCAGATGACTTAAGTGCAGAATTCTATCAGACCTTCAAAGAAGACCTAACACCAATACTCTTCAAACTATTCCACAAAATATAAACAGAAGGAAACTACCCAATTCCTTCTATGAAGCCACAATTACGCTGATACCAAAACCACACAAAGATCCAACAAAGAAAGAGAACTTCAGACCAATTTCCCTTATGAACACCGATGCAAAAATACTCAATAAAATTCTTGCCACCCGAATCCAAGAACACATAAAAATGATCATCCACCATGATCAAGCAGGCTTTATCCCAGGGATGCAGGGTTGGTTCAATATACGGAAATCCATCAATGTAATCCACTACATAAACAAACTCAAAGAAAAAAACCACATGGTCATTTCATTGGATGCTGAAAAAGCATTTGACAAAATTCAGCATCCTTTCATGCTTAAAGTCTTGGAAAGAACAGGAATTCAAGGCCCATACCTAAACATAGTAAAAGCAATATACAGCAAACCGGTAGCCAACATCAAACTAAATGGAGAGACACTTGAAGCAATTCCACTAAAATCAGGGACTAGACAGGGCTGCCCACGCTCTCCTTATCTTTTCAATATTGTACTTGAGGTACTAGCTCAGGCAATTAGACAACATAAGGAGGTCAAAGGGATACAAATTGGAAAGGAAGAAGTCAAACTATCATTATTTGCAGATGATATGATAGTCTACCTAAGTGACCTAAAAAACTCCACTAGAGAACTCCTACAGCTGATAAACAACTTCAGCAAAGTGGCAGGTTATAAAATCAACTCAAGCAAATCAGTAGCCTTCCTATACTCAAAGGATAAACAGGCTGAGAAAGAAATTAGGGAAATGACACCCTTCACAATAGCCACAAACAGTATAAAGTACCTTGGGGTGACTCTTACCAAACATGTGAAAGTTCTATATGACAAGAACTTCAAGACTCTGAAGAAGGAAATAGAGGAAGACCTCAAAAAATGGAAAAACCTCCCATGCTCATAGATTGGCAGTATTAATATAGTTAAAATGTCCATTTTGCCAAAAGCAATATACAGATGCAACACAATACCCATCAAAATCCCAACTCAATTCTTCATAGAGTTAGAAAGAGCAATTCTCAAATTCATCTGGAATAACAAAAAACCCAGGATAGCTAAAACTATTCTCAACAACAAAAGAAATTCTGGGGGAATCAGTATCCCTGACCTCAAGCAATATTACCGTGCAATAGTGTTAAAAACTGCATGGATTCCCAGAGGATTCCCCAGCATGTAATAAGGATACATGTTCCACTATGTTCATAGCAGTCCTATTTATAATAGCCAGAAGCTGGAAAGAATCCAGGTGTCCCTCAACAGAAGAATGGATGCAAAAAATGTGGTATATCTACACAATGGAGTACTATTCAGCCATTAGAAACAATGAATTCATGAAATTCTTAGGCAAATGGATGGAGCTGGAGAACATCATACTAAGTAAGGTAACCCAGTCTCAAAAGATCAATCATGGTATGCACTCACTAATAAGTGGATATTAGCTTGGAAAACTGGAATATGCAAAACATAATCCACACTTCAAATGAGGTACAAGAAGAACGGAGGAGTGGCCCCTAGTTCTGGAAAGATCCAGTGTAGCAGGATAAGACAAAACCAGAACAGGGAAGTGGGAAGGGATGGGTGGGAGAACAGAGGGAAGGAAGGGGACTTATGTGACTTTCAGGGAATGGGGAACCAGAAAAGGGGAAATCATTTGAAATGTAAATAAAAAATATATCGAATAAAATTAAGAAAAAAAAGGAAAGAATGCATATTGAAAGCTGTAAGAGAAAACTAACAGCTGATTTTTCAGTGAAAATTGAAATCGCCCAGAGGCTGTCGCAATACATACAGTTCTTAAAGACTATAACAGCAAACCTAAAATAATATATTCAGCAAAACTGTGATGATTTAAGGAGAGTGCATAATTTTCCATGACATAAACAGCTTAAACAAATTATATTCAAGAAACTAAAACCTAAGGGAAATATAGGAATCATTATTTCTCCCTGAAAAGAGGATTCAGCATTCTCTTCTCCCTGAAGTCATAATGTGGAAAGTCTTCATTATTAAAGAATAAAGTACACTAAGAAGAAAACATCAAAAATCAGCGACATGATTGGCCCTGCTTACACATGCATATCAACTGTAAATATCAGGGTCCTCAATTCTACAGTCAAAGCACAGACTAAATGAAAGAAAGGGACAGGGAAGTAGACCACATAGACACATATGTAAATATGTAGATATATAGATAGGTATCCATACATTCTGTACAGACAGACATATATGCATATATACACATTTGATGGATGGAACAGAGTCCTAACAGGCATCCTTTATTTTTAGAATCAGCCTTTTTAAAACTTGTTAGACAAAAGTTATTTTTATAAAATTACCTCACAGATATAATGTTACACAAAAGGGAGTTACAGAAGGCTGTTGGTAGTTCAAAGCAAGATTTCATTCTCTATGCTCATAAGTTCAAAGAACAGTTTCATATAGCCTTATTTTTTTAAGATTTTATTTTATATATGTGAGTACACTGTCAGTGTCTTCATTATAGATGGTTGTGAGTCGCCCCGATGTGACTGCTGGGAATTGAACTCAGAACCTCTAGAATAGCAGTCAGTGCTCTTAATCACTGAGTCACCTCTCCAGCCCCCATATGACCTTATTTTATTCTAATGCACACCTGACCTGGAATTATTGATTTTCCACGATCATTAATTTGTTCCAATCCTATTTCTCTTCTTAGTGCAGTTTATGAAAGCTGATTCTATTTCTTATTACTCAACCTTTACTTACTATTCTGTGTGGAGGGGACACATTCTATTCTTGATTCTAACTTTATTATATGATTCTGAGAAAAAAAACTAAAACCATCTCCTTAAACATTCTTTCTAATAATATTTGAACAAAATCAGGAATTCTATAAAATCAGTAATTCATCTAAATAGTGTTATTTCAATGAAAGTTCTTCTTCATGTTGATCTGCAGGAAATTTGTCCAATAGGGTAGACTGATGCTCAGGAATCGTTAGGATATGTAAGACCATCAGGAAAGGCATATCATTCGAGAAGGAATTCTTGGATAAAGTATCTGACACCCATGCCTCTCAGAGCTCCCCCATAATAGGCCATTCAAAGAAGTGGACCAACTCTAGAAAACTCATTTGCCATGTCCTATATTGCTTGTGCCACTGGATATTCATTCTTTGGTTGCTTCTAGGAAGAACCTGGACATCTAGGCAGCTGTGCTCAGTCTTAACACTCATGTTACATGGGGACTGGGCTCATGACAGAGCATTTCCTTAGTATGCATTCTCTATTTCCAATCCCCAGCAACAAACACACAGAAAAGGCTCAGGGGGAGGTAGCATAGTACGCAGTGTGTAAATGGGAATCCTGATTCAATCCCATATCCTAGAGAATGGGACTCAAGAAAACAAGGGTGAGACCAGCAGGATGAATGGTGCCAGTCCTACAGAGAAATCCTATGATAAAGAAATAGGATGTAAAACAAGAGGCACATAGGCAAGCGGCTGGTGAGATGAGGCCTTGCAGTCTTGTGGGACCTGCTTAAATCCAACATAACTCAAATATCAGGTCTAGGCAGCTAACAAAATATGATTGTCATCAAACTGCTACTGGAAGATCAGGGCAGCAGACCAGACTTGGAAGCTGAAGTATGACCCTTGAGGGATGTTCTGCAACACTTTGTTTTTCAGGACATTTATTGCCATTAATTGGTGATGTGATAAGACAGTGTTCAGGAGGCTTGAAAGTTGTTCACAATCACAGCGAATCCTACTCCAGCCTAGCATATACAAGGGAATATAGAAATCAGAGAGATGTGTTCAGGTATGTATCAGGATGTATAAAAGTGATGCCACACATTTATACAGCTTCAAAAGATAGAGGGCCAGCCAGTGTCACTTTGCTTCAGTCAACACTCACTTCACTATACAAAAGGTATATTTTAAGCTGTCATTAAGATTTCTGATGACGAGGCAGTGACATGAAAGTATATGGAGCTGCTGTCAAGTCTGTAGCACTTACAACTGGAAGGAGGCAATAGGGAAGCAAAATAAATTCGGCTTTAACAAGTACCCCAGAAGGAATATTCATGCTTTAGATAATGTCTTTATGTAATACTTTGTGAAGAGAACAACATACTGTTAGGAAGAAGACCTGGTAATTAACCGCTCAATTTATTTTGTGGCATTGAAAACAACATGATTATGACCATTAAAACTTCACCTCAGAGAGCCAAATGTTACTTGGCCTTAAAAGCTATGTGTTCAATATTAGGAAGCTCATTGTTCCCTGTTTTATTCATTCAGAATACTTAATGAAGTTTAGTATAAAACAGCATCATTCTAAGTTAGTACTCTTAAAGCATCTATATTCCCTTTTTAATAAAATGTATGTTGTATACAATATGGGTCTTTGGTATAAATTTGGTTGCTTAAATTTTCAATAAACTTTCATTCATTTGATCTGTGATGTGTCAATTCCCTTTATTCTTATGTATTCTGAAATACTATTCTAGGCTTTGGTTTCATTAAAACCAGAATTCACATAATTTAAGTTTCCTTTTAAAAGTACAATAGCAAATGTATTTTGCTAAATTGCTGGATAATACATGTATATAGATGTATTTTTCTATAAGCACATAATTATGAGACTGACCTTAAAACATTAAAATGTCCTGAAATGGTAAGTTACTTTTTCTACATTTTCCTAATTCATATTTATGTCCCTTAAATTATCATTTGATTAACCAAAGTTCCCTTTAAAAAAATTGAGTAGGCCTGAATGAAGCAGCTCTGCAAAACACTAATACTGACCAGACATCACCTTACACCATTAGCTAACATTGACGTGAGAGGCAGTGAAGTACAGTATGAAGTGCCACAAGAAGTCATCAGCCGGGGAAAACAGCCATTGGATTATATTTTCTTATTTGTATTTTTTTGGAGGAGACTCTCTTGCTATATACCTGTGTGTTTTTTAGGAAACCATTGTTCTACAACCCCACCTTAACAATAGAAACTTCTTATTTCTGGCAGCTAGGGTAGCTCAGATATAGGGCATTCATAGAATTGTAAATTTTGTATTCCTATCACAAAGATGAAATCACATATCTTTCCTTTCTTCAGTACAACCAGACATTTAGAGTACACATCAGTGAGCAAAGGTCAAGATGAATATGGGTTGCTGGTCTGTATTCACATTAGCTAATACCTTCCCTATCTGTTTTCCTCAGTTGCCATATCCAAGACTGAGGACAGTGGGGATTGAAACCTTTATTCATACCAAACACAAGTCTCAAAAGAAGGTAGAGAGGCAGGTAGCAGAAGGATCTGGGGTCTCTATAAAAACCTTAATTTTAATGGCTCATAATCCGGAGACAGTCTATTTGGCAGCATCTGTGGCTTTTACTTCCTTGACTTGGGTGTGGTAGACCCATGGTGTAATGCCAAGCTACATTCACAGCCATAGGAATGGAGAGAATGATTGTGCAGGGATTTTATTTACAAGTTTGCTTAATTTCTCCTTCAGTTATGCATTTGACCCAGATAGGATCACTCTACTTGAACAAGGGAAAAGTAATAGTGGACTCAGAAGTTGGCCAGGTCACTTGAATAGTCCAATAAATAGTTTCTTTGGAGGACTGGATGACTTTTACTTCTTGAGAAAGGAATGATTAGAGAGTTCTGCCAACTGTTGGTATCAGAACTTGGGAAACAATGAGAAAGGTCTTTCAACCATAATGTCATAGGGAAGACAATACCTCCCTATGTGAGGTATAATGGACCCAAATCAAAGCAAAGGAAGGACATCTGTGCATCCTTTTCTGGACTCTAACAAAAGTTTTTGGTAGAGTTTCCTTCAGTGTCCGGTGTTTGTTTTGTTTTTTGTTTTTCTACCTGCCCAAACTTGGATGTTTATATGCACAACGAAGTTTCCCATCTATGTCTAAAACTTTAGCTATTAATTGAGAAGTTTTGGCTATGAAAGGACTAACATCTGAGAAGTATGAATGGCCCTGAAAAGCAAGAGTCCCCTAATTATGAGAGCAAGAAAATTACACTTGGGGAGGACTATGGAAGATCTGTTCCTCTTTGCTAGGCCAATGCTAAAGATAGTGTACAGAATCCAGGGAATGGTGAAATAGCAAGTGCCAATATGGTCCAGAAGAGAAGGGCTTTGGTAAAAATTAAGAAGCCGTGAAGCTGAGGTGTTAGAAAGATTATCAAGCCCAAATGATCCTGGTTAATGGTAGTCTTAGAAACAGTGACTCAAAACCGAAAGGAAATCCTTGAGACTCTTCAGGAAAGAAGAGTGAAGGTTGGTGAGGAAAAAGTGGCAAACCATCAACCAACCTTTCCTTCTTCTTATAACCATAAGTTGGCAATTGTAACTCTGCCGCAGATCTCCACATCAAAAAAGCAATCAGTTTCTCCAGGTCTGATGGTGCTATGCATAAAGTTTAGTTCAGTGAACGGGCATAATTGAGCACAAATAATGGTCTATCCATTTGGAACCAAGGCTGCAAAAGTCTTAAATGCTACTTCTTGATGAGACACCAGCAAATCAGTCCAGGTTAATCATATATGTTTTTGCACTTCCTATATATTCCGGTAATATTTAATCTGTTCTTAGATCTCTGATGGGGTTGAAGACTAGTTATAATCTCATAATCAAACTTAAGTTATGTAACATTAAGACCATCTAGATTTAAATAGATGGTTTTTAGGTGATTTACAAGTTAAAGTCAAAATATAATTCAAATATAAAATATACATTTTTTTGTTTGTTTTTTTGTTTGGTTTTTTTTGGATTTGGTATTTTTTTCAAGACAGGGTTTCTCTGTGTAGCCCTGGCTGTCCTGGAACTCACTCTGTAGACCAGGCTGGCCTCGAACTCAGAAATCAGCCTGCCCCTGCCTCCCAGAGTGCTGGGATTACAGGCGAGCGCCACCACCACCCAGCTAAAATATAAATTCTTAATTAAGATAGATGATAGAATACTATATCTAAATGTACAATATTGATAGACTAGATAACATCTAGTCTATGAGTAGATATCATACCTTATAATTTACATAATTATTATAATTATACTTGATTTATATGTGAAAAAAAGAGACTTTTTAACTGGAAAAAAAGCAGGAAATGGGGATTGGTCTAATGCTGCTTGGACTATGTTAATCTGGGTCCGCAAAATTACACAAAAATTGAAGAATGTACTGTTGACGCCCGGATCAATTTGAGTGATTAATTGAATTCTGCTACCTCCTGTGGTTACGTAGCTGTGTGTCTTTCCTGAAATCCAAAGTGCAGGTGCCAACTATACTGTGAAAATTCAGTTTACAATTTTGCATAGATTAGAAAGAAGTTCACCATTCATTATGCAGCTATTTCGAAAGTTAATTAGTAGCAGAATCTTCTAGGAAATTAATTAAGATTTCAGGTATCTTGTAGATTCATCTACTGTCATGCTGGGTGTTGAGTACATGGAGTAGGAAGCACATCTTCACCAGCAGCTGAGAGGTTACTCTACATGAAGATGGCCAGCTTGTAGTTCTAGAACAGTAGACCCCTAATAGAAGCCACAAGCTGGGAAATCTCCCCCAAGTAAAAAATTCCTTTTCAGATTTTCAACTTTAAAGGAGGTATCTTCCTAGACTTGTGTCAACTTGACACAGGCTAGAGTTACCTGAAAGAAGGGAAACTCATTGAGAAAATGTATCCATAATATCCAGCTCTAAGCCCTTTTCTTACTGAGTTGTTGATGAGGGTAGGCCCAACCCATTGTGGGTGATGCCATCTCTGGGCTGGTGGTCCTGGGTTCTGTAAGAAAGCAGACCATGCCAACCATGGGGAGAAAGCCAGTAAGCAGCATCCCTCCATGACTTCCATCATCTCCTGCCTATAGGTTCCTGCCCTGTTTGAATTCTTATCCTGACTTCCTTAAATGATGACCAGCAATAAGGAAGTATAAACAAAATAAACCCTTTCCTCCTCAACTTGCTTTTTGGTCATGTTAAAAACTCTTAGATAGGGAATTGAACAACACTGTCTGACTGAAGAACAACAACACTTGAAATTCAACATTGTAGCATTTTCAGGTTTAGGAGCAGTCATACTTCAACAACACTTTAAGCCTTTGCTAGGCAAGTTGTTAGGAAACTTTTAAGCTATAGAGAGCATGAGAGGCAACACTTGAGACAAAGGACAAATTTAGCATCCGGAGTGTTATTGAAAGATGTTTGTTTAAGAGGGAAAAGTATATGGTAGAATCTTACCAAACATTTCTTGACCAGGACTTTCAGTCTCAGTATGTGAATTCACATTTTCTCTCTTTCTCTCGCTGCCTCTGTCTCTGTCTCTGTCGCTCCTCTATCTGTCTCTGTCTCTCCTCCATCTCTGTCTCTGTCTCTGTCTCTGTCTGTCTCTCTCTCTCTCCTTATCACCATAAGCTTCTTTTTTTTCCATGGGAGAAGCAGCTGGCAGGGATATGTAGCCTGCTTTGAGGAACTCCATCAGAGTGGATGACAGGATGCAGTTTTTGCTGTGCTCTGCAAGGAAGCAAGCCTTGTGAAGAGGATTGCCAAGTCAGTGAAGTTGTGGAGCAATCTGGAGTGGAGGATCTGTCATTCCTGAGGTAAGGAATGCAGGAGGAGGACTGCCCTACCTAACAATTCAGTACTGAATTGTTGCATTATTAGTGTCTAAGTGAAGTGAAATTCCAGGAAAGGTCCTGGAATTTAGGTAGAGATCAAGAAAGCAGTGGCCTCTAAGAGGCTACATCTCAAGGATTGTTTCCTGTGGTCAAGTACCCTTTCCCTCATTCCACCACCATCACCCCCAGCCCTCTGCTCTGAATTTTGCAACTGTTACAGAGTGCTAAAAACCTGCTGGAAGAAACCATTCTGTGGGTGTTTGGTGGTAATTGAGACCTTAGAGGGGGTAGGGGAGAGATTCAGGAAAGGTAGGGAGACAGGCCACTCCCAGGAAGACTGAGCTAGACTGTGTTCTGCACAGCAGGCTGAGTATCTCTGCACTCTCCCAGTGTGAAGCTGCTGATTTCTCTGCAGCTGTGGCTTTGTTTCTTCTGCCCAGTGTGGAACTGTGGAGTTCCATTTGCATTCCCTAGTCTGTTGCTTTCCTTTTCTCCACATTGTTTTTTTTTTTTTTACAAGACATATAATTAATCGTCATTCCCACACAACTAACTCTGCAGTGTCCTAGCCAAACTACTCACACCCCCAAACCCCTGTAACATAAGAATTAGAGGCTTCTGACATCTTTGGGCTCTTCTTTCCAAGGAACATTTAGCTACTGGCTCAAGAGTGTTTCTGCAGAAGGATCAGCCTCTGAGGTATTGATGTGGATACACTCTGCCTAAGAAGCTGCACAGGTCCAGCTCAAGCTGACCGCTCATCATCATGGAGTTTCCGTACCCTGTCTTCTAAGGCTGGGCCCTAGCCATTGCACACTCCCTTCTCTAGGGCAAAGTCTGGTCTACTGTAGAAAATCCTCGAGGGTGTCAAGCAAAAACTTCAGTTCTACCCTGGAGTCTCTCAAATATAAGGTGTTAATACAATTTGGAAGGTATCTTTGAATTAATGAGGTTCTTAGGAATACAAAAAGGACAAGGTAGGTCAAGAATATAGATGGTTGTTTAGCTCTCTGGCAGTGCAGGTAGAAGCCAGAGTCTTACACAGGCCAGGTAAGTGCTTTACTAATTGCATCTCTCAACCTTCAAGAACACTTTCCTGAACTTAGAAGCATGTTTGACAAGGAGGATTCTAGAGAGTTCATTGTATGTATTTAAGATGTATTTCAACAAATCTTGAATAACAATCTATTATTTTTTGACACTGAAAAGCCTGTCATTCTTTAATCTGATTTTCACCTCTGTATTAAATCATTATAAAAATGTGAGTTTTCATTATGGCGTATATGTACTATTTCAATTTTTTTCTAACTATTGCTTACAATTAA
The DNA here is from genome assembly GCF_947179515.1 of Apodemus sylvaticus. NCBI lineage: Eukaryota > Metazoa > Chordata > Mammalia > Rodentia > Muridae > Apodemus > Apodemus sylvaticus. The sequence continues at coordinate 4,728,284 of NC_067484.1, forward strand.
GTTGAATTTCCCTAAAGCACACATCATTTTTGCTTTTCTTTTGTTTGCGTTTTTAATCCTCTACCTCGTCTGCTAATGGGACCTTGAAAAATTTTAGGTTTAAAGTATTTTCATAATATTAATTCTTAAGGCTGTTCACAACTGAGGTGAGCTATTGATTTTAATAGTTGTTTTTTGTTTGTTTATGTTTTATTTGTGTAAACAAATGTAAATCTCAAGCCTACAATGTAAATTGGCTCTGTAAGGTTGCAGGATGCCACAGTTGGCAGCTCTAGGCATCAAGAGCATCAGAAAGGATTACCTCAATCTTGTTATGTTCTGAAAATGTTTTTATTCTTTAAATGTGTTTGTGACTAGCTGAACTCCTCATTTTCTATTTGCCCAATGTAGTAGAAAATCTGCCTGAGATTCCCATTCACAGCAAGTTGAGTCGACCAAGACCATGACTTCTTGGAGCTGGTGATGAGACATGGAACAGCACAGTCAGGTTCTTTTGTATCCTGGACAACAGGCTAAGTAACCCAAGATGACCTTGAACTCTTGATTTTCCTTCCTCCGAGCCCTCCCCAGTAGTTGAGATTACAGACCATGTATAACCACTGGACAATTTCGTGCTTTCTTCACTTGGGGATGAAGTGAATAAGAGTAGAAGTAATATTTTCCCATCTCTTATTTTCCAACAGAAAATGTGATTTAAAAATAAATGACAGTTCAGGTGGCCACCATTTTATGAACAACTCTCCAACTCTGTGTTTTACAGGTATATTTCATTCCTCTCAGGACTATTTGGCTTATCTTTCTTAAATGAATAAAGGACAGTTATCATTGCATTGAGCACACACTTTTCCCAGTGCAAGGCCTGGTGTATTCCTTGCCGTTCATGTCACCATCTGCCAGTAATGTCAGGGCCACATAGCTGCTCTGGGGAGGAGAAAGCTAGCAGGTGCTGCTGGCTTATGACAGACGCTTGCTTTGTTAGTCATGTAGAACTCCTTGGGAGATGTAAGACTGCTAAAAGTTCTAGTTAATGTCTCTCATTGTGTACACTGAACCCCGAATGTGTAGGACAAGTTTTGTTACAAAGATTCTACAATAGACAGCCTTGTCTAGTTCCAAGCCTAGGCAGCTACTTGGATGTTTTTGCCATATGTGTTGAGGGACACTATTAGTCTGTTGTTGCTGCTTAGAACTCCTTCCTCCTGATGTTGTACTTCAGTTTATCACATGATGATGATGACTGCCACCAACTCCAAGACTAAAGAATCAGATCCATCATTTTAGGTATCCCCATTTTCCTATCACCTGTGAGACTCTGGATATATAGTTCTATAATAGAGTGTTGGTCTGACAAGTTTCAACTCTAGGTTTGCAAAAATTTGGAGTGCTGGTTCAGATCATTGGGAATTAGAATCAGGAGGATCAGAAGTTCAAGGACATACTCAGCTGTATAATAAATCCAAGCCCAGGCTTAGTTATTGGAGACTCCATCCTAAGCAAACATGTGCAAGACTGAAATAGAGCATCATTATACAGATCGGAGAATAAGAATGCACTGTTTTTGGGTATAGAATGTTAACCACAGAACAGAAGGGATGCCTGCCTCATTCCAGTACTGCTACATATGGAGTGAGTAGTGGCCACTCTCCAGGGAGCCTGCCTTTGCGAACTTCAAGTACACAGTTTTCTTTTGTTTAGTTTGTAAATGAAAGATTAGAAAGATCAGATATGTGTCACACAGCAAGTTAGGAGGCACTACACACTGGGCCCCCCACCTCATGAATTCACTTTTCTCTTTTCCACCTGCCAGTAAGTTGAAGCCCATGTTTGTGTATTTTGGAAAATATCTTCAAAGATATCGTTAGGGAGGCTGTGGCATTCTCTTGGGATGTGTATTCTGGACTGCAGGTTGTGCTCCAGATTTCAAAAAGCTGATTGATGTGCAGGTGATGACATCACAGACATCTTTTATCCTGTGGTCTGGTTTGCATTTGCTTCCATTTGAGGTAAGTAAGAGGTTAAATATTCAGTTTTCAGACTTTCCATTTTTTCAATCAACAAAGACCAAGTTTTATAATGTCTGTTCTGTGTAAATTCTTCCCTGATGCGATCCAATAGATAGCACGTGTGTAATTTTATATTTTTTATTATTCTGTAATAATCAGATAAGACATACTAATTTATTAGGTGTGACTCTTCAGAACTTCTCAAATAACTACTTGTCACACCTATGTACATGTGGATGCCAAATTACACCTCTGCCAAGGTCCACAGTGTAAAGCTGTAGAGTTTTTGGATTTTTTCCAGGGGAGCCCGGCAGTGTGAACCCACGAGAGCATGTGACATGAAACAAGTCCCTATATCTGTGTTGTCTCTGTGGGAACTGCTGTTTGGCATGATAAGCTTCTTCTAAATCTGTTACTGCTGTGATTGAAGGGTTTGTTGATAGTATGACCAAACTGTTTATATATGTTACAGTTTTATAAAGAGGCTGTTTGTATCTGATAATAAAGCTGGCTGAGTGCAGTGGTTTAGAGCTGGATGGAAACTGAGTTGTTCAGAGAAATAACTACATACAGTGTGTACAAAACATCTCCCCTATTTTTTCTAATTTTTAACTCCATTCTCTTGTTTTCTAAATAGAAAGAAACCCTGTCATCTGCTTAAACCCCAGCTAACCAAATGTGTTATCTTAGAAGCTTGTTCTGGGATGATACATCTTGTGATGGTTAAACCTGTTTGTCACTTTAATTAGTTTGAAACACACTTGAACTATTCCCCATGAATCTGTGAGGGGATTTCCAGAAGCAACTGGAACATGGCTCAGGAAGGAGTGGAATGTCCACCCCACAGGCAGCATCCTTGGATGGAGCAGGTACAGAAAGAGTGGAGAGGCTCGCACAGGAGTCTGTGTTCTGTTCACCTGCACTGGGGTCTGGGTCTGCGGCTCCATCACCCATGGATACCTGACTTGAGTATGTCACATGGTCTCAGACTTCTGATCCCATCCTCAGGTTTCAGGCTTCAATATTAGTTGGTACTGTAGTTCCAGCCTGTCTTTTTCTGATGTTTCCTGTGCATTGAACTGAGTTGCTGTTATTTAGGTTAGCTCTCAAGCCTAGAGTTGCCCACTAAAGGACTCCTCACCTTCTCAAGTATAGGTCAGTCTCATCAAGACTCCATTTTGGGAGGAATTGGGGAAGGGAAAAACCTGATCAAAATATGTTGAATGAAAATTAAAAAAAATAAATAAAAAGACAAGAATCCACTATTAATTTAGAAATTCTTGGATTGATCACGTACACAGAGTGATATAAATCTCAGACATGGAAAAATTGTTCTCTCAGCAAGGAGTGAAGTGGTGGCTCGAGCTTACAGGAAACTGAGACAAAGGAACACAGGGACAGGCTCAGCTCACCTGGGTCCCCTGCTGTGACATGAGACAGGATGGCTGCTCTGAGGCAGAGAAACAGATAGTAAAGCTAAAGCTGCCTGCTTCTTACAAACAGGCAATCAAAGGATAGGGTTCTAAAGTTTGGTTTAATTGTTCTTAAAGCTAGACGGGAATATAGATTTTGCTGGAGCCACGAGAGGAATTCTTCAATTCTTCCTACAGTTTGGAAGGATTAGAAAGAGCTGCTCACGGGTGCTGGTATTCCTTGCTGTACAAAGATAGGCTGTTTGGAGGAAGGCAGAGGCAGACAGTAAAAGGCTGCTGGCCTCCAAAAAGCAGACAAAGGATAGAGATGAGGAAATTAGATTTAATTGTTTTTAGGGACAGAAGGGATTATAATGGTAATTGTTTAAGTATACAGAGATATTAAGTCCCACAGAAGAAAGACTGAGTGAAAAAATGCTTTAGAAGTGATATAAAAAGGTCTTGCCTGGATATTTCTTTTTTATTTTCTTTTTAAATTCTTTTTTTAAAATTTCGATATATTCTTTACTTAAATATCAAATGATTTCTCCTTTCTTGGATCTCCCCTCCCCGAAAGTCCCATAAGTCCTCTTCCCTGCCCCTTTTCCCCAATCAACCCCTTCCCACTTCCCTATCCTGGTATTCCCCTAAACTGCTGCCCTGAGCCCTTCCAGAACCAATGGCCTCGCCTTCCTTCTTCTTGGGCATCATTTGATATGTGAATCGTGTCTTGGGTATTCCGAGCTTCTGGGCTAATATCCACTTATCAGTGAATGCATACCATGTGTGTTCTTTTGTGATTGGGTCACTTCACTCAGGATGACATTCTCCAGTTCCACCCACTTGCCTAAGAATTTCATGAATTCATTGTTTTTAATAGCTGAGCAGTATTTCATAGTGCAAATATACTACATTTTCTGTATCCATTCCTCCACTGGGTTCTTTCCAGCTTCTGGCTATTATAAATAGAGCTGCTATGAGCATAGTGGAGTATGTATCCTTATTATATGCTGTGGAATCCTCTGAGTCTTAGTCTTAGTCAGGGTTTCTATTCCTGCACAAACATCATGACCAAGAAGCAAGTTTGGGGGGAAAGGGTTTATTGAGCTTACACTTCCACATTGCAGTTCATCACTAAAGGAAGTCAGGACTGGAACTCAAGCAGGTCAAGAAGCAGGAGCTAATGCAGAGGCCATGGAGGGATGTTTCTTACTGGCTTGCTTCCCCTGGCTTGCTCAGCCTGCTCTCTTATAGAACCCAAGAGCACCAGCCCAAAGGTGGAACCACCCATAAGGGGCCCTCCCCACTTGATCACTAATTGAGAGAATGCCCCACAGCTGGATCTCATGGAGGCACTTTCCCAACTGAAGCTCCTTTCTCTGTGATAACTCCAGCCTGTGTCAAGTTGACACACAAAACTAGCCAGTACAGTATATGCCCAGGAGTGGTATAGTGGGGCCCTCTGGCAGTATCATGCCCAGTTTTCTGAGGAACTGCCAGACTGATTTCGAGTGGTTGTGCCAGCTTTCAATCCCACCAGTAGTGGAGGAGTGTTCCTCTTTCTCCACATCCTACTGAAACTACTAGAAAAGAAACTGGGGAGAGCCTTGAGCACATGGGCACAGGAGAAAATTTCCTCAACAGAACACCAATAGCTTATGCTCTAACATCAAGAATTGACAAATGGGACCTCATAAATTTACAAAGTTTCTGTAAGACAAAGGCCATTGTCAAAAGGACAAAACAGGAACCCACAAATTGGGAAAAGATCTTTACCACCCCTATATCTGACAGAGAGCTAATATCCAAGATATACAAAGAACTCAAGAAGTTAGACTCCAAAGAGCCAAACAACCCTATTAAAAATGGGCTACAGAGCTAAACAAAGATTTTTCACCTGAGGAATGTCAAATGGCAGATAAACACCTAAAAAAATGTTCAACATTTTTAGTCATAAGGGAAATGCAAATCAAAACAACCCTGAGATTTCACTTCACACCAGTCAGAATAGCTAAGATCAAAAACTCAAATTCTTTAAAAGTGGACTTCATGGGAATTCTGGAATTGATTTCTGGCATGACAGATTTAGAAGCCTAAGAAATGACTTATTCAGTAAACAGAAGGGAATTTATAGATATTAGAATATTGAGGCACTCAATCTTAAAAAATTAGAATGAAGGCAGGGAATAGAGTGCCTAGCCTATCTCAGACAGTAGAAACGTAGGCCTTGAGAATTATATCAAAAGAGAGGCTGGAAATAGGCTCATACAGTAAGCAGATAGAGTTATTAAATAAATAATTTAGACCTTGATCTCAGGAAGGTTGGGGCAGGGGACAGTACAAGCACTGTCTCAAAATGTAATATTTGTTTAGATTGCTTTATTTGCTTTGAATTATTTTAATTATCAAAATGAGTGTGATTTTAAGTTTGGTGGTTATATTAGATTTCCTCTGGGAGAGAAGTCAAGCTAAACATTTAATGATTTCCCATTGCTGGACCAAAGACTTGCTATTTTTGGAGAAAGGCTCTACATTTGTGTTGACAGGAAAGGAGAACAGGCTCTGGACCCCTTCCAGAGTGATATGCATCCAATATGACAGGGGCAGACCCCTGAAGAAGTAGAGATATTCAAGAGAATCAAAAAGGACAGGTAAAGAGTCACAGTGCCATCCTTCACGTGGCAGGGATAAAACCGGATTATAATTGGTTATTAATAAAATTAACTCATATTACAAAAGACAGCTGTCTTTCACATGCTCAAACAAGGAACAGAATGTCATCCTTCACTAATCTGTCCACTCTGCACAGTCTATATGGATGTCTTAATGGTACTAAATTTTTGGTTGTGAGATTTATATATGACAGAATGTACAGCTTTGGTGAGATTCATCCTCAGACACGCTGAACTGACCTGCTTAGACCCCATGTGTTATGGATTCCGGGTTGTCTTGCCTCATTCAACCTTTCAGATGGATCTAGTCAGAACTTCAGTCAAGCCCTGAGCTTTCTAAGTGTACAGAGACTGGATAACGGTTGCTAAAGCATTGCTTTCTGAAGTCTAACAAAATTTTCTACTTCTCCCCAGCCCTTCAATTTTCCATTGGCCCTGTTCAGCTGGAAGAAGCTACAGAGAGTTTTAAGACCAATTCCCTGGATTTGAGTGTCTGATAATAGTTATTTTACAAATTATAGAGTTGTCATTTTAAGGGATAATTTAGCAATGGTCATAATTTTGGAAATAGATGGGATGGTTTGTGTAGCGATAATCTTATTTGGTAGAAATCTTCATATTGATGCAAGGTTGAAGTTATAAGTTATTACATTTATATAGAATTTATTTTGATAGAGATTTGTAGAGAGACTTATTGGGGTGCCATGCCACTTGGCAGGAACTTGACATCAACCAAGGTGAAGTTCCTCTCCTAGCCTTTGAGCTGGAACTCTTGTGTTAGCCATTATCCCCTCCACTTAGGGTGGACCACTCAGACCAAGGTGAATCCCATTGTTCTTCCAGGACCTGCAGTTTCCTGAGATACACTAGCTTCCTGCTGAGCAACCGAACAGGTTCTGTGGAAAGTTCCCAGCCTTTGGGGGAAGGTTCTCCCCTGCCTATGTATTAAGAGTCCTCCATTAAACCTTGAGACCTTGAACAGCAACTGCTGTCTTGTTCTCGTTCTCTTTTTGCCGCTTTCCCATACATTCCCAGCTTCCCTTCCAGGTAACCTGTTCCATGTAACTGCGAGCAGTTACAGAGATGTAAGGTTTTCATTAGTATGGATTTCTTTTATTGATACAAAATGTGAGATTGATATTGTTACTCTTAGATAGACATTGTGCCATGCAATTCCTCTAAGAATAAAAAGCTTAGACCCAGTCCTTCTAAAAACTGCAATTATAGACTGTTCTTAGAGGATTAATCGCTACAAGTTAAGGGCCAGATAACAACTTCATGTTTATGTTAGATTCCGATTTAATTATAAAAGCATGTTTTTCATATATTTCAATTAGAAATAGCTAAATAGTCAATGTTTAACAATATCTATCTATATATATATATATATATATATATATATATATATATATATATATATATATCCTCAAAAACACCAGAAACCTACAGAATGTGACATTTAATGTTATTTAATCATTTAACAATGAGAGATATCTGCTCCTGAGAGCATACGTTTCTTGGTTCAAAGAAGATATCAAGCATCTTCACCTCCAGGCAAGGTTGCTTATCATGGCAGGGTGACCACTGGGCAGAATTTGCCTATATCATCTGCAGGCAGGATGCTGTCCAGGAAAAGGATACATTATACAGAATAGTATAAAGTGTTAGCTCTGCCAATATAGGGTAAACAGTCCTTAATAATTCTACTCTATAAAGGTCTGACAGATGATCCTGGGCCAGAAGGCTGAAGACTGATGCATCAATGTTTTTGAGGAATTGGGGTTGCTGTCCAGGTAAGTCAGCTGTCTCTACAGTTGTTTAACTTTGAGAAGCTACGTTTAGTGCTTCTTATATAAACAGGAAACCTTTGAGTCATTTTCAAATTTCTGACTGGGTTGAAGACTAGTTTTAGTCTTGTAATCAATCTCAAGTTTTTAACATTGAGAGAGAGGTTATAGAGTGGAGGGCATGGTTTTCAGATGGCATAACAGGCTAAAATCTAAACATAATCAAGGGATAGGATCATAATTCTTGCCGGGTGTGGTGGCACATGCCTATAATCCTAGCACTTGGGAGGCAGAGGCAGGTGGATTTCTGAGTTCGAGGCCAGCCTGGTCTACAGAGTGAGTTCCAGGACAGCCAGGATTACACAGAAACCCTCTCTTGAAAAAAAAGAGATGCATGGTTCTTTCAGTTAGAAATGATGGTAGAATTACTTTTTCTAATTGACAAATATGATGGATTGAATGTTATTTGTATACCATACTGTGTAATTTACATGATTGTTATGGTTTTGTTCAATTTATGTCTGGGAGAAGAGATTTTTTTTGGATAGAAAAGGTGAAGTGTAGGGGTCGTTTTTGATGCTAAGTTCCTGTTTCCCAGTTGGTTCTTGATTTGTTAGTAAAGGAAGCCATAGTGAGACCTCCAGGTCTCTGGAGATAGGCAGGTAGACAAAAGGATGGAGAAGGAGATTTACAATGCTTTGGAGGGTAAAGAATCCAGCAGGCATGTGAGCACTGGGAGGAGCCAGGGCCTCTGGCCACTACTACAGGAGGATGGTAAGGGATGTTGGCAGGGGCTAAATGGAACTAGCCACTGAAGTTTAGGGCAGATGGGAGGAACAGAGCTAAGGGTAATAATAAGGGTACATTTTCCAGGCAAGAGATAGTAGAGCCAGCAATAGTGTTCAAAGGCAAGTTGCAAAGGATCAACTGTCTATGTGTCTTTTATCTGCAAATTTAAGGGAAGCCTGGTGGGAGTGGGTGGTGTGTCCACTTCCTGGAACAAAGGGAGGAAGTGCAGAACTAAACACAACACTGTATCTTTTCCTAGAGCAATTTCTTTCTCTCTCTCTCTCTCTCTCTCTCTCTCTCTCTCTCTCTCTCTCTCTCTCTCTCTCCCTCTCTTTCTTTCGGTGTTTGTATTTGTTTTTTTTTTTTTTTTTGAGACAGGGTTTCTCTGGATATCCCTGGCTGTCCTGGAAATTACACCACCGCCCAGCACTAGGGCAATTTCAAATACATCCTTCCTTTGATGTCCAGTGACTTCAGAGTACATTGTTACCTGCTTGAGGTCAGGTGTTGGGATCCTGTAATACTCAACATATCGCTAGCAAAGAACAGGCATTTGGTGGATGACATCTGGATGGAATCAAGTTCACAACACTGAATTTTGTTATAAGCCTACTCACAAATTTCTCTTTTCACCATCAGTGTGTTGCTTATGTTAACATTGATTTCCCAAAAGATAATGTTAGCAAGAATTCTTCATAAATGAAAGAGTTGTACATTAAAAATATGCTAACATAGACCATATAACTTCGAGAAAATTGTGCTAAGTGAAGGATAGTGGTTGCTGTACTGTCCATCCAACAATTTAGTATCATATACTTGCTTTTCTGCTCCTGTAGGAATTAGTAATGGTTCCCAAAATAGCTTATATTCTTTCTTCCCAGTTCTATTGTATGATAACTCTTGAAATGAACTTTCGTTTTAAAGATTTATTTATTTAATATACATGAGTACACTGTGACATTCCAGAAGAGGGCATCAGATCCCATTACAGAAGGTTGTGAGCCACCATGTGGTTGCTAGGATTTGAACTCAGGGCCTTCAGAAGAGCAGTCAGTGCTCTCAACCACTGTGCCATCTCTCCAGTCCCCTTGAACTTTTTTTCACAGTTGTTATTTTAGTATGTAAGTTTGCTTGCTAAACATCCAGGAGTTGCCTTGAGGCTATGTCCATAAAGTGAGACTTACTTTCCCTTGGAGGAAGGGAAATTTGGCTTCTCCAGTCACCTTTATTGTCATGGATTGCCTTCATTTTTCTCTGTCCTTCCATTTCATTACAGCATGAGTCCATTTGACACCTGAATCCAACATCATTTAGAGTCCAGATTCTTCAACTGTGTGTTCAACCACATATGGCAACCAAACATGAGTGTGGTAGAAAAGTTGATGATACCAAAATATACCTGAAAGTACAAGAGGCAATAGCAGAAGATTCCTGCCTAAGGAAGGTTTTTTTTTTTAATTCAATATATTCTTTATTTACATTTCAAGTGATTTACCCTTTCCTGGATTCCCCCTCCCTGAAAGTCCCATAAGTCCTCCCCCACCCTGTTCCCCAATCGACCCCTTCACACTTCCCTGTCCTGCTATTCCCTGACACTGCTGCACTGAGCTTTTCCAGGACCAGGGGCCACTCCTTCCTTCTTCTTGGACATCATTTGATATGGGCATTGCGTCTTGGGTACTCCAAGCTTCTGGGCTAATATCCATTTATCAGTGACTGCATACCATGAGTGTTCTTTTGAGACTGGGTTACCTCACTTAGGATGATGTTCTTCAGTTCCATACATTTGTCTAAGAATTTCATGAATTCATTGTTTCTAATGGCTCAATAGTACGCCATTGTGTATATACCACATTTTCTGCATCCATTCTTCTGTTGAGGGACATGTGGGTTCTTCCCAGCTTCTGGCTATTATAAATAGGGCTGCTATGAACATAGTAGAGCATGTATCCTTATTACATGTGGGGAATCCTCTGGGTATATGCCCAGGAGTGGTATAGCACAGTCCTCTGGAAGTATCATTCCCAGGTTTCTGAGGAACTGCCAGACTGACTTCCAGAATGGTAGTACCAGCTTGCAAACCCACTAGCAGTAGATGAGTTTTATGCTTTCTCCAGATCCTCACCAGCACCTGTTGTCTCCTGAGTTTTTGATCTTAGCCATTCTGACTGGTGTGAGGTGAAATCTCAGGGCTGTTTTGATCTGCATTTCCCTGGTGAGTAAGGATGTTGAACATTTCTTTAGGTGCTTCTCAGCCATTCAATATTCCTTAGGTGAAAATTCTTTGTTTAGCTCTGTACCCCATTTTTAAGGGGTTTATTTGGCTCTCTGGAGTCTACCTTCTTGAGTTCTTTGTATATCTTGGAGGTCTGGATTTGTGGAAAGATACTGTGTAAATTTGTTTTTGTCATGAAAAATCTTGGTTTCTCCATTTATGGTAATTGAGGTATTTGCTGGATATCGCAGTTTGGGTTGATATTGGTGTTCCCTTAGGGTCTGCATGACATCTGCCCAGGCTCTTCTGGCTTTCATAGTCTCTGGTGAGAAGTCTGGTGTAATTCTGATAGGTCTACCTTTATATGTTACTTGACCTTTTTCCCTTACTGCTTTTAATATTCTTTCTTTGTTTAGTACATTTGGTGTTTTAATTATTATATGACAGGATGAATTTCCTTTCTGGTTGAATCTATTTGGAGTTCTGTAGGCTTCTTGTATGTTCATGGGCATCTCTTTCTTTAGGTTAGGGAAGTTTTCTTCTATAATTTTGTTGAAGATATTTGCTGGCCCTTTCAGTTGGAGATCTTCACTCTCTTCTAGGCCTATAATCCTTAGGTTTGGTCTTCTCATTTTGTCCTGGATTTCCTGGATATTTTGGGTCAGGAGCTTTTTGCATTTTTCATTTTCTTTGACTATTGTATCATATGTCTTCTATATGTTATTATACATATATTTGTATGTTATATACATAGATATATATTTCTATGTATCTTCTGCATCTGAGATTCTATGGATTTCCATCTCTTGTATTCTGTTGTTGATGCTTGGATCCATGACCCCTGATGTGCTCTTGAGAAATTACTACATGCAAGAGGTCAGGTGTGAGGAGGTTTACTGGGAGACGGCAGAGGGGTGAGGACCTGCAGACTGGGTAGAGGCAGACAAGAGCAGAGCCATGAGGGCAGATAAGGGAAGAGGGGGCCAGAGGACAGAAAACACTGGCAGAACTAAACTGTACCATACAACACCAGGATTACCAAATGCTGACACGTCTCTAGCTTCAGTCTTAGGGACTAACTAGTAAGCTCATTATTAGATTAAAAGAGGCACAAAGACAAATTTTTCTAGCCACAACTTAGGCTATCACTGCATTATATTTCATAAATTAATACAATATTTACAGTGCTTTCGGTAATTATGCATGTTTATATCAAAGATTATTATATGAAGTATTAAATACCCTATCAAAGTCAAATTAGCTTTTGTAAGATTTATAAGAATCTTTAACACTTAAAACATATTTTATCCACACACATGACTCTTTAGTTTTTGAAATGACCTTTGATTTGGTTTCTCTTTCTGAAATTTGTATTAATGACATATTATATACATGAAATATGGCTAAAGACACACAGAAGTTGTCAGCTAAGTCATAGGAGTAAAAAAGAAAATTTAAATGTTTTAGGGGCATATGGAAAAGGCCCTGAGAATAAATTACTAATTCTGCGAACAGAAGAGTTTTGCTTTCAAATTTGCTCCAGGCAGGTGTGAGGGTTTTCAATGGTGTATTCATTACAAGCCCAGAACTGCCATGTTTCTCTTAAATTCTCCTTAAGTAGCTTATTTGCCAGTCCTGAAGACTTTATCACTTAAGAGTCAGAGAAATTCCTATTAGAAAATTACTGTTTCCAAGAAACTCTGAATCTATACACCTACTTTTAAAAGCAAATGACTTGAGAATTCTGCTAATGTGTATGTCACAGTCATTAATGTAACTGAATAAGAATGTCCCCACAGACTCAGATATTTGGACACTTAGCTGGTGGTGCTCCTTGGAAGGGATTAACAGATGCAGCCTTGCTGGAGGAAGTGGATCCCCAGAGGTCAGTTTTGAGAGGTTAAAGACTGTTGCCATATTCAGTCTGCTTTCTCTGCTTCACACTTTGTGCCTGAAGATGTGAGCTCTCTGCATTCTACTCCAGCTGCCATGCCTGCTGCTTGCTGCATTGCTGCCCATCATGATGTCTATTAAACTATAAGCAAAGTTACTTTCTCATGGGAAAGGGAGCAGGAAGGTCGCTTCCTCAGGTTTGCAGCTTGCTTGGGAGAACATCAGGTTCTCTGCATGAGGAAGTGTCTCCTCTGTCTTGGTCGGCTGAGAATGACAAAGACCCTAGGTTGCCTGGAAACTAGCAAGCTGGGAACAATCTCCTCATGCCATTTCTCTACAGATAATAAAATATATCTTCAAATTTGAAGCCAGGGATGGGGTATTACACCTATAATTTCAGTGTCTGGGAGGTAGAATGAGGAGAATCAGGAGTTCAAGGACAGCTTCATTTGCATAATGAGCTCAGGACCAGGCTAGACTACAGAAACAGTATCTGTTCTGAATGAATACATACATACATACATACATACATACATACATACATATATACATAAAAAATTAAAAATAGTAATTCATTTGATTGCTCATTTAAGAACACCTATGCTCACCAAGGTTTCTGCTGTGAAAAGCCAGTGAGAAAATCCTTATTGATGGTGTAATAAGGAGGGTAGACAGGTCTGATACTCAGATAGATGCTTAGACTATAGATATGGATCAGGAGTGCAGTACTTGCCTGTCTTTCAAGAGGCTGTGAGCTTGGTGTCTATATTGAAGGAAAAACAACACCAAGCAAAGCCCACAAGAAACTAAAACTGTTTTCTATACAAAATTGTCCCAACCAAAGACACCTCCCAAGTAATGGAAATTAGTCAAGTATCAGAAGAGAACAAAATTTACAAAGATCTGCTACTTCTCCCCAAATGGGGTTCTTTCCACTCTGAGACCAATCTGTCAACTCCAGAGGAGTGGCTGAAAAGTAGCCATGTTTTTAACAAACACCATACTAAAAGAATGAGGACTGCAGTCTATAAATCTTCCAAATATTCTGATCTCTATATAAGGGGTTAGTATCTCAGAAATAAGAACAAACTAGAAGTAGACTGTCCTCAAACTAAATTCACCTGCTTCTGCCTTGCATTGTACTTTTACTGCATATATGTCTCTGTGGGGGTGTTGGGTACCCTGGAACTGAAGTTACAGACAATTGTGAGCTGCCTCGGAAGTTCTGGGAATTGAACCGGGATCCTTTGGAAGAACAGCCTGCATTTTTAACTGCAGAGTCATCTCTTCAGCACCTTGTATTATCTGTCTGTCTGTCTGTATGTATGTATGTATGTATGTATGTATGTATGTATGTATATTTGTATGTATGTACCAGTGTTACTTACAGGAGCATAGATATCCTACCAGTGGTTACACCACTGAAGAAAATGTCTCACCATTCTCCAGCAACCACTAACTGCCTATGAATCCTCAGAGAGGGGGTGGAACTTCATGAAGCCCTCCTCCAGCAATTGGTAACTACTTATAAATGCTCAGGAAAGGGTGTGGGACTTACAAACTTTAAAAATCAAAAAGGCAAGCTGGGTGGTGGTGGTGGTGGTGGTGGGGGTGGTGGTGGTGGTGGTGGTGGTTGTGGTGGTGCACACCTTTAATCCCAGCACTTGGGAGGCAGAGGCAGGCAGATTTCTGAGTTCCTGGCCAGCTGGTCTACAGAGTTTCAGGACAGCCAGGGCTACACGGAAAAAAACCTATCTCAAAAAAACAAAAAATAAAAACAGAAAAACAAAAACAAACAAACAAACAAAAAACCAAAAAGTTTTGAGAAACCTCAAATAACCTTAAGATCTCAATGGCTTCAAACACAGGGGATTCTTTATTTGTTAAAGTTGGCAAGCATCTCTAATCCATGATATTACTGAGTAACAGAGTAACCATCATCTGAAATGTTGGTAGAGCTTTCTGGAAGCTCCTGCACAGTAATTTAAATACTCTTGACTACAAATGATTTTGATGCATTGTGAGTTTTACGGTGTTAATTGCATCTAGTCTCAGTGTTATGTTAGCCACACACCTAGTCACAATTATGTTGAGGCCCAAGTAAGATAACCTTAGCTGTTAACAGCAGCATTAATAACTACTACATTTTATTACAATGTATTTGTAGAACTTGGCATATTGTAGATACTAAGTAAATATTTGCTAAATGAATTGTAGTGATAAGAATCTGTTTAATTTTGCCTGACAGTGGTGGTGCATGCCTTTAATCCTAGCACTTGGGAGGTAGAGGCAGGTGGATTTCCAGTTTCAGGTACAGAGAAACCCTGTCTTGAAAAACAAAACAAAACAAAACAAAACAGAACAAAATGTCATTTAAAAGAATCCGTTTAATTTTAATCTCTTTTGGGGATGTTAGAAAAGGAATACTTGTTTTGGGCTACTGGCACATTATATTGTAAATAAGTTTTATATTCACTCTTGGAGTCCAAAAGTGGTCATCAGATTCTCTGGTACTGGAATTACATAGCTAGTTACGGGTGCTGGGAATTGAATTGTGGTTATTTGAAAGGTCAGTTAGTGCTATTAACACTGAACCATCTCTCCACCACCTAAGCAATCTTTTGGATAATAGAATTTCTAGTCAAATTAGCATTCTCAGTGTTTTTTTTTCCTCAAACATTCTTTTTTAAATCTTCTTTTTTAAAGATTTATTTATTTTATGTATGTGAGTACACTGTCACTCTCTTCAGACACACCAGAAAAGGGCATCAGATTTCATTACAGATGGTTGTGAACCACCGTGTGGTTGCTGGGAATTGAGCTCAGGACCTGTGGAAGAGTAGTCGGTGCTCTTAACTGCTGAGCCATCTCTCCAGCCCTCCCTCAGACATTTTTGTTTCTCCTTCTCCTTCACCTCTGCGTCCTTATCTTCCTCATTGTATTCACTTTGGTTCTTGTCAAAACTGCAAGCTTTACTTATGAAAACTTACTGCAGCAATTCATCTATGATGAACAGTGGGACCTGAGCATGATTGGCTGTCTAATTCATGTATTTAGTATATATACTTATTGTGAACTAGCATTATTAATATTTAGTGTTTATTGAATTAGTATAAAAAATTCATGTAAAGCCTTTGAGAAAGTAGAAAGCATCCATGAGAGTTAAAATTAGTCTTCAGATTAATGGTATAAAATCAATTTATAAAAACTAAATTGTGTTGAACTAATGAGATGACTTAGCAGGTAAAGGCATTTGTAACTATATCTGATGATTTGAGTTTGATCCCCTGAACCTACTTGATGATAGGAGGAGATACTACTTGATGATAGGAGGAGAGACTATTCCTGCAAGTTGTCCTCTGACTGTGGTATGCTGCACATGTACAAGCACACATAAAAATAATGTAATTAAAAGTAAAAGTAAAAGTTGTATTGACAAGCAATTCTGAACTCTATATTGTTGAAATATCAGTAATAGGTGTTACTTTTAGTAAAACTTATTTAAAAGGTACAGTTGAGTTATTCAGCACTTTAAATGCAAATTATGTGAAGAATCATCTCCATTTTGTGGTTTTGTTATATTCTTCCTCTGCCTTTTTCATTTTGAGTCCCTGAAATCTGTTCTATTTTTACTTGTGTGTCAACATACTGAAGCCATCTCTGCTGTCATGCTTTGAAGATCAGCAAGAGATATTCCCCTGTAAGATGAGAGTTGTATAATAGGTGACTATTAGAGGCATAAACAAGTCTTGGTAAATCTGGAGATGTTTGTTTGCTTGTTTGTTTTTCCAAGCACTAGCAATGTAATACCAAATGCTTGTTGGTGCTATGACTGAAGAAACTGTTATTTACTATGTATTTATTGTGCATTGTTACAGAAGACTTTGTGCTTCCTAGGCAAGTACTCTGTCCTAGACCTGCCTACTTAATTCTTTAAATCTCTTTTTAAGTGTCCAAGAGAGGGCTGGAGAAATGGCTCAGCAGTTAAGAGCACTGACTGCTCTTCCAGAGGTCCTGAGTTCAATTCCCAACAACTACATTGTGGCTCACAACCATCTGTAATAGGGATCTTGATGCCCTCTTCTGGTATGTCTGAAGACAGCAACTGTGTGTGTGTGTGTGTGTGTGTGTAAAATAAATAACTCTTTAAAAAAGAGGGCCAGGGATGGTGGCACATGCCTTTCTTTAATTCCAGCACTTGACAGGCAGAGGCAGAAGGATCTCTGAGTTTGAGGCCAGCCTGATTGACATAGGGAGTTTCATGACAGCCATGGCTATATAAAGAGACCCTGTCTCAAAAACCAAAACAAATAAAAAAAAAAAAACCTACTATATCTCTTATTATAAAATGACAGTTGAATAGAATTAAAATCCAAGTTAAGCAACCCTTAAACTTTTAGGCCACTAGACTTTGGTCAAGACTTAGATTGAAAACGTTCATTCTTTATATTTATTTTAAATGGCATCTTTACTGAATATTATGGCATGTATATATAATGATATGCCCAACTATTTTTTAATTTTATGATTTTATTATAGTACATGATTTGTATGATAAAATATTGCAAATAAAATTTAAAAATTATATAATAAGATTAACCAGACACAGTGTTTATATACTTCAGCGAACTATACAGTTAAAGAAAAGTAAGGAAAATAATAAAGGAATGGATACTAAATACTCTTGGGGGCCAGGATTTAATTTTTTTCCTTTTTTTTTTTAAATTTAAAACAGGGTTTAACTATCCTTAGGTGGCTGGTCTGGAACACATAGACATCATCAGCCTTTGTCTGCCTCTGTCTCTGTGTCTCAAGGGCTGGAATTAAAGGCATATACCATTAAATCTGGCACTTTATTGTATTTGTGTCTGGCTGTTTAGTATTGTCACTTTACCTGCCCCCTCTGGATACCTGGATTGTGTCAGATTGCATAAGACATTTTTTGGGAAAGATTTATTTTTGGTTATGTCTATGTACACCACATGGGTGCAGATGTCTTACATGCCAAAAAAGATGGTGTCAGATTCTCTGGAGCTGGAGTTACAGACTGTTGTGAACAACCTTGAAGTGGGTGCTGGGAACAGAACCTAGGTTCTTTGGGAGAACACCAAATGTCTCATGCCACTTTAATAATGAAATAATTTGTTAACTGATTCAATTTTTTAATGCGCATGTTTGCAAGTTGAAGCTTGATCTTTAGTATCCATATTAAGTGCACCTAACAACGCTTATCTGAGTTTTAAATTGTGGTAATTTTTGGATCTTCCTTAGTCTGGATGGCATGATGGCTTCAGAAAGAAAAGAAGCTTTACTTTGTCTTTCCAAGTTAAAGTATTTTCTTCTGAGTTTTGCCTTTTATTTTTCTACCTCCTTAATCTGGGATAGTCTTTATTAGAATGGGGTAGATTAGTTTTGTGCAAAGCTGTCTTATTAGTTAGCTGGGTGTTTTATATTGACTGGAATAAAGAGAAGAAATAAATTTGCTGGAGAAATGGTTTAGTGGTTAAGAGCACTTGTTACTCTTGCAGAGAACCTGGTTTTGGTTCCCAGCACCTACATAGGATATAACAATTGTGTGACTCCAATTTCAGAGGATCTGATGTCCTCTTCTGCCCTCTATGGGCAATGCAGGCTTTTGGTGAACAGACACAAAAGCAGGCAAAACACCCAATACACATACCCTTCCTCCCCCTTCTTCCCCACCCTCCCCCCAAAAAGAAAAAAAAAACAATTTCAAGAGAATAGGTTACAAAGTACAACAATATATTGATTTTTTTCCCCACTGAAAAAAACAGTACTACCTAGAGCAATGACTATAAGTCCAGGGCTGGAAATATTTAGAACACCTTGTCATAGTAAAAGCAAGCAAATAATTAACCATCACTGTACTGGTAGCTTGAAAGACTTCGTATTGGGCAGATTATACTGAGACAATATGGGCAGATGAAAGAATAATTCCTGGGATTTGAAGCACAATGACTTATTATTAATATAACAATAAAGTTATTAACAGCACAACACCCTTAAACATCTTAAGATGTTTTAGAATCAAGTTATCTGAGGGCATAGTAAAGAACCAAGTGTTTCGGTGTACGTGTTTATGTGCATGTATGTATAGGCAGATTTCAGTGTCAGGTTAAATATCTTCATCTGTCACTTAATACTTTATTTAGCACACCCCCAACCCCACTTTAAAAAAAAAAAAGAAGACAATGTCTCACTTAGTAGCCCTAACTGTCCTGAACTCAGTATGTTCAAGCACCATTTGGCTTTGAACTCAGAGATAGATCCACTTTTCTAGGCCTCCTGAGGGTTAGCATTAAAGGTGCAATCCACTATGCTTAGTTCATTTTACTTTTTAACTGTTTACTTTTATTCTGTATGTGTGAGTGTTTTGCCTGCTTGTGTGCCTCTATGAACTACTCCTCTGCCTCCTGCCTAAGAGCCAGAAAAAAGGTATCCTCTGGATTAAATTATAGTTGTAAGCAGCCATGTGTTGGGATTCAACCTAGGTTCCCTGATAGAGTACCCAGTACTCCTAATTCTAATTTTCTCTCCCACTTTCTTTTTTTGTTGATTCTTTTCCTCCTCCTCCTTTTTTTTAGAGGAGGCAGGAATTCTCTGTAGCCCCTACTGACCTGGACCTTCATTTCTTTGTTGTAAACCAGCCTAGTCTTGAACTCAAGAGTCCCAGCTGCCTCAGTGAACCAAGTGCTGGGATTAAAGGCATGTACCACTATATCCAGCTTTTAAAATTTTTTTCTACTATTTTTTTTATTTTTAAGATGGTATTTTCCACTGAACCTGGAACTTACTGATTATGATTAGCTAGAAAAGTTGCCCAGCAACTACAGGGATTCTACTGATTCTATTTGTACAGAGATTGCAGGAGTATACTGCACACCCGGGTGTTACATTGAGTGCTGGGATTCTGAACTAAGATTGGAATCATGTAATAGTCTGAAGCATCACATTGCTTTCAGATGTTGCATTTACCTGAAATAAACCTCAATATGTGAAAGTTAATGGACAATTGCAGAGAAGACTATTTTTGAGTTTTAAATTGTACACCTTTCTGAATATTAGGATGAACTCCCAAATTGTCCTGTTCTATTTACCCATAATACAAACCATCCTTTTATTTGGTGTATTCATACTGTAGCCTGGAGTCACTTAAGTTGTAATGCTTCCTTATCCCTGTGTTCAAATAACCCTTTACTAAGAGCTGCGATGCTGGCAACTCATAAAGAAGACCTGCCAAGTACTTCATTTGAGCAAAAAGTTTGTATGTCTGTTTTTTATATAAGTACGCTGTAGCTGTCTTCAGACACACCAGAAAGGGGCATTGGATCCCATAACAGATGGTTGTGAGCCACAGTGGTTGCTGGGAATTGAACTCAGGACCTCTGCAAGAGCAGTCAGTGCTCTTAACCTCTGAGCCATTTCTCTAGCCCTGTTTTTTTGTTTTTTTGTTTTGTGTTTTGCTCGCTCTCTCTCTCTCTCTTTCTTTTACATTAATAAAAATCTGTTACTGGGTGGTGGTAAGGCAGAAGCAGACAGATTTCTGAGTTCAAGGACAGCCTGCTTTACAGGCCAAGTTCTAGGACAGACTGGGATACACAGAGAAACCCTATCTTGAAAAACAAAAAATTAGGAAAGGAAAATCATATGCTTAGGTTATTTAGATGTATGGTTAGGAATGAACTCAATTTGTGAAATTGTGAAAAAGGAAAAGGACTCATGTAGTATGCACTTTATACTGCAAAAAATTCCTTTTCTAGTGGCATTCACTCACTCACTCACACACACACACACACACACACACAGAGAGAGAGAGAGACACTAATTGATTTAAGAAATTAAGAAAATATGGTGGTGATGGCGCACACCTTCAATCCCAGCACTTGGAAGGCAGAGGCAGGTGGATTTCTGAGTTCGAGGCCAGCCTGGTCTACTGAGTGAGTGCCAGGACAGCCAGGGCTATACAGAGAAACTCTGTCTTGAAAAAAACCGACTCCCCCAAAAGAAAATATTTCTTGATTGGGTTTCTTGTTATATTTGTTCTTTCTTATTAATTCCTCACATTAACAAATCTACTTTACTTTTGAATAGTGACTTGGCCCCGTCTTAAAGCATTAGTGTTATTTTAGAAACCCAGTGGAGTTTTAACATTTGTTTTCCCTAGTTTTTTTTTAAATCCTGATAATCATTTGCCCCCCCCCCCCACCCAGAGGTAGCTACTCTAGCAACAAAAGGCTATCTGTTGCAGTTGAAGAGAAATTTACTCGTGGGATCCCCCTCCCCACCTGCAAAAATAAAAGTTTGAAAAACAGTAGTGAAATTATCTCTTTTTCCTATGTAGGCCAAGAGGGCTTGCCCTGGTTATAGTCTCAATATTTTAAGTCATAGGATCATGTAAAATTTTGACTTGCTAGCATTAAACTTCTGATATATAAAATGAAAGCTTTAGATTTAATTCCAAATTTACCAAATAATTTGAGTGCATACTTCTAAGAATAGCAACATAAAGTAAGTCAAAGAATGAACAGCATAAAATTCTTGCTAGCATAAGAGAGATAATGAGCTAGACAATTAAGTTAGAAATTCTTTTATTTTAAAGATTTATTTATTATTATTATATGTAAGTACACTAGCTGTTTTCAAACACTCCAGAAGAGGGCGTCAGATCTCGTTACGGGTGGTTGTGAGTCACCATGTGGTTGCTGGGATTTGAACTCAGGACCTTTGGAAGAGCAGTCAGTGCTCTTAACCACTGAGCCATCTCTCCAGCCCTAAGTTAGGAATTCTAACCTATTAGTGATGAGTGAGAAGATTGGTGATGTGGATGGGTTGGGGGTAGCATGTTGACTGTCTGAGGGACTAGCTTTCTTGGTGGAGAGAAGAACCAGCACAGAAGCTCTGAAGTGGGCAGAGGGACTTACATTGCCTGGGGCACATGGGGTCTTGGTATTAGTGGGGTGAATGTTGGCTTTTACTCTCTCTCTCTCTCTCTCTCTCTCTCTCTCTCTCTCTCTCTCTCTCTCTCTCCTCTTGAGGCTAAATGGTTCAATAAGGAAATAAGTAGTAGATACAAAGAACTTAAATCTTTGTGCACTAGTTTTTTAAGAGTCACAGAAAAGCAAAGGAAGTTTCACATAGAGGTCAGGTAAGGTAGGGTGAGGTTGCCACTGGAGATGAATGTTACTTTGAGGGTGGCAGTTTCAGTGAAGTGGGCCAAAGCTTGGTCTGAGCTTGGGAGAATGAAAGGAAAGTGAGTATAGGAAATGAAAACAACTGTTTAAATTGTACCTCAAAGGGCAAAAGGAAGCACCTGAAGTTAGTGTGTTTCATTTTTGTTTTGGTAAAATTGCAGAATTGTTAGCATATTTAATATTGAGATTGAATTTAGTGGAGAAGGAATGGTTGACACAGGAGGGAACTGGAAGTGTTTTTTTTTTTTTTTTGAGAAAATTTAAGATGGGATTCTAATCAATGCCTGTGTTGGAAGCTTTATTTAGCTATGATCAGTTTAAGCATGATCAGTTCATCTGAAACAAGAAAGATGGTGGTGTAGTTAGTATATGAGACTCAGGAAGATTAAATATGTAGAATGTGGAAACCGTTTAGGACAAGAATAGAGACTTTTTATGAGAATTAGTCAATATTTGTTTTTCCCCCAAGATTTATTTTTATGGGGCTAGGGAGATGACTAAATAATTAAGAAGGCTTGCTTCTTTTGCACTCCAGCACCAGGGCCAGGCAGTTCAGAACTATCTGTAACTCAGTCCTAAGAGATCTGGCACCTTCCTCTCTCCTCCTTGGATACCTGCATATACATGTCTTGGTCATGTACATAAATAAGAACAATACAAATACATTTTAAAATATTTATATGTTTGTGTGTTTGCCCATCCACAGGGGTCAGAATAAGGCACTTGCTGCTCTTTACTGCTGAGCCATTCTTCCTCTTTGTTAATATTTGTAAAGTCATTATTGAACACAAGAATTAATTACTTAGTGATTTCTTCAGTTACTACAGCTATCACTTGGAGAGATAACTGTAAGAATTGGTTTTTAAATTGTGCAAGTTTTTTATGTATTGCTTGTGAAGTTACAATGTGATTCCTATAGCTAGTTTATTTTACTCACCCTTGTAATACTCCAGAAATACTGGGTATTCATTCAAGTTAGGTAAATGAGTTCAAAACTTGAAGGTAAGTCATCTTTTCTTTCCCAAGGTGTTAGCCTCCACAGGTTCCACCTACCTAGACTATTAAAGCATATCCCAGAAAGACAAAGAGTTTTATAGTTTTAATCTGAAACAGATGATTTTTAAGGCCTTAAAGGATGTTTAGTGTTCAATATCTAAATAAAGGTTCTTATAGTGAAATTGTAACTGTGTAATAGAAAGTTGAATTCCTTATCAGTATTGAATAGAAAGAAGTAGTAGAGAAATTACATATAAGTTGAGTTAATTATAAGCCGGGCGGTGTGGCGCACGCCTGTAATCCCAGCACTCTGGGAGGCAGAGGCAGGTGGATTTCTGAGTTCGAGGCCAGCCTGGTCTACAGAGTGAGTTCCAGGACAGTCAGGGCTATACAGAGAAACCCTGTCTCAAAAAAACCAAGTCCAAAAAACAAAAACAATACCACCACCAACAAAAAAAGTTGTAATTATAGTTGTAGGATTGATTGTAAAGCTGGAGCAGGTCACATACGTTTTGTAGAGTTGGAAAAAGGAAATACTTGGGAAGTCTATCTAGAGTCTCCCTGACTTTGAATATGTGCACTCATTCCTATTTTAAACTAGGATTGGAAAATTAGGGACTGGATACTTGGCTCAGCAGTTATGAGTGCTTACTATTTCAGAGGACTGGAATTCAGTTTGCCAACACCCACATGAGATGGCTTATAATTGCCTGTAAGTCTAGATTGAGGGGATTTGATGGTTTCTTCTAGACTCTCTGGGGACTTGCACTTACACCTCTCACTCCATTCCCATAATTAAACATCATAAAAATAAGGTTTTTTTTAAGAGACTGGAGAGATGGCTCAGTTGTTCAGAGCACTGGCTGTTCTTCCAGATGACTTAGCCTCATTCTCAGTACCACCTACATACAGGATAGCTCACAATTGTCTGTAAGTCTGGTCCCAAGGGATCTGACACCGTTTTCTGGGCTCCTCTGGTACCAGATAAGCATGTGTTATTCCGACATACATGCAGGCAAAACACTCTTACATATAAAAATTTTAAATGTCTTTTTTAAAACATGTAGAAAGTTAAACTCAGTATCAGTTTAGTGTATAAGCTCAGGACATATTTTAGAGAGATAGTGGTTAAAGGAGAATCAGATAGATCTTAGTGAGGTTTCTGTTGGGTTATTGGGAAAGAAGTGATAGGTCTAAGGTAGATTTGTAAAGAAGATCTAGGGTCAAAACCTCTTTTTAGAACACAGAGAATAGCCGGGCAGTGGTGGCGCACGCCTATAATCCCAGCACTCTGGGAGACAGAGGCAGGCGGATTTCTGAGTTCAAGGCCAGCCTGGTCTACAAAATGAGTTCCAGGACAGCCAGGGCTATACAGAGAAACCTTGTCTCAAAAAAACCAAAAAAAAAAAAAAAAAAAAAAAAAAAAAAAAAAAAAAAAAAAAAACCACAGAGAGGTTGGAAACTTAAAGAGGACAATTAGAGAAGAATTGGATTTGAATCAAAGGCCAATAACTTAAAAGTAGTTAAAGATATGTGAAATGCTATTTGAGGGACCAATGGATCAGTAGATAAAGGCACTTACTTGTCACCAAGCCTTATAGTGTTTAAATCATAGCTTGTTCGAACCTTCATGGTAGAAGGATGGAACTAACTTCCACAAGTTGTCCTCTGACCTCCACACACTCAAAGTTGCATGTTCACAGGTGGACACAAGTAAACATAAATAATTTAAGCAAACAATCTTTAGTAAAATATAGTATTTTAAGTATACCCACAGAACTAAATTATTTTAATGAATTAATGCTTTCCAAAATACTTCATTTGTTAATAAAAATAGTCAACATTTGAAAAACAGTATTTATTGTAAATGAGTTAAATGGATCCTGTAGTCTACAAAAACATTAATATAAGGGAAGGGCTGTAAGGAAGACAAAAAAATTACAATGCCAATATTAATGAGGAGACTACATTTGTAGGCAATATTTCAGTTAACAGTGTGCTCTTTTAGATAGGAAAGCGTAGTATCTGTCTGTACAGGATATAAATAGTTCAAGTTAAAATTAAATACAAATAAAGGAAAAATTTCAAAGCAGCGTATATATCTCAATCCCCCAATGAGTTCTTTCAAGTTTGTAAGTTAACCAGCACTTGAAAGGCAGAAGGAAATGGTCTACATTTCAAGGTTCAAGCTAGCCAAGAGTATTCAGTAACATTGTCTCAAAAAAAAATTTATGGTTTATGTAAAGGAAAAGTTGAAAGTGAAGCACAAACATATATAAAATGTACTTTAATAAAATTATGGAAGAGAACATGCTTGAAAAGCTCAGGAACATAGACTGTAAAAAGTTTAAGTATAGAAGGAAATACTGTGAATAAAAATTTTATTAAAGAATTGTAGGAACTATAGCATTAATGTTTCTCTGTTCTATTTCTTGACTGTGGTAGACACTGTATGTATGACCAGTTGCCTTAGATTCTTCCCACTGTGTCTTCCTCACCTTAGACTCTTGCCACTGACTTTCTTTTTTAAATCTTAATGGATGTTATGCCTTCAAACTGTGTGAATCAAAGCAAATATTTTCCTCAAAAAATTGCAGTATCAAACCAAACTTTAAGACAGTCCTTAAAGAAAGAAAGTTTTAAAATAATTTTTTTTAAAAACTTAATCAGCACAAGGACCAAATAGCAAAGTGAAAATGTACCACAGGCATGAAGAGGTTTTTTTTCTTTTTCTTTTTCTTTCTCTTTTTTTTTCTTTTGTTCTCTTCCCTCCCTCCCTCCCTCCCTCACCCTCTCTCTTTCTTATGATGGGAGGGGACAGGTTCTCACCGTGTAGCCCTCACTTAGCTGAAACTTTCTGTGCAAATCAAGTTGGTCTAGATTTTTACAAATAGCTACCTGCCTGTCTTTGCTGTGCTACAATTAAAGATGTGTGCTACCCAGCCCAACAAATCTCTTCTTTTGCCTAGGCTATCTGGCCAGCTTGCTTCTTAGACCTATCTGTCTCTACTCCACACTCAGGTTTCAGATACATTTGGCTCTTGCCTGGCTTTTTTGTTGGTGTTGGGGACTTAAACATCGGTTCTCATGTTTGCGCGTCAGATGCTCTTACACACTGTTTACTCACAGAATTTTTAAAGAGGGGTGTGTGTGTGTGTGCACGTGTGTGTGTCTGTCATTGTATGCCTGTGTCAGTTTTCTGTTGCTGTGAAGAAATACCATTACCATGGCAACTATTTATAAAAAAAAAGCATTTAATTGGAGCTTGTTTAATCTATTGTCATGTTGGGACGCATGTTTGCAGGCAGGCATGTAGACATAGTGTTAAGTGTTGTTGAGAGTTCTACATGTGGATTGGCAGGCAGCAGAAAGAGAAAAACACTGAGTCTTGTTTGAGCATTTGAAACTTCAAAGCCAAACCCCTAGCGACACACTCCTCTAATGAGACCACACTTATTCCAAAAAGGCCTTGGACTTAGAGATCATGTTTTTTTGGCCAGGGTGTAAGTCAGTAAGTTTCAGTGATTCTTTTGAAGCTGGGGTAAGTTACATGTGTGTGCAGGATACCTGGCTTGTTATGTGGGTGACTATGATCTGAACTTCTAGCTCTCATGATTCAGTAAACACTCCACCCTTACAATATCAAATTGATGGGCTATAAGTTGATATTTGTATTTTCTATTTATCAATATATGAAATAGGGTCTCATATAGCTCAGACTGACTTTCAACCCACTATGTAGCTAATGATGAACTTTAACTTAAAAAAAAAAACTTATTTTTTTGAGACAGGATTTCTCTGAGTTGTTCTGGCTGTCCTGGAATTTACTCAAGACCAGGCTGGCTTCTAACTCAGAGATCTACCTGTCTCTTCCTCCTGAGTGCTGGGATCAAGGGTGTGTACCACCTCACCTAGATTTTTTCCCCCTGCATGTATGCCTGTGTGAGAGTGTCAGATTCTCTGGAAACTGGAACTACAGACAACCGTGTGGGTGCTGTGAATGGAACCTGGGTCCTATGGAAGAAAAACCAGTGCTCTCAAATATTGAGCCATCTCAAATATTGAGCCATCAAATATAGCTCCTTTATTGTTTTGAAACACTGAGTCTTAACTATGTAGGCTTGGCTGGCCTGGTATTTCCTTTGTTAGACTGAGATGGCCCCAAAGAGATCAGCCTACTTATGCCTCCAGAGCACTGGGATTCAAGGTGTGTGCTGTCACATGTTGCTTTTAATTACACATTTATTTTGCGTAGGTTTGTGTGTATGTGAGCTAATATGTACCATGGGCACATGTGTAGTGGAAATCAGTTCTCGGTTTTGAACTCAAGTCCCAAAGTTTAGCAACAAAACACCCTTACCTGCCTAGACTTCTCACTGGCTTCAGCTCCAGTGAGAGTTAAAATTATGGAGGCATCTGTTCTCTAAGTAATTTAAGACATCTTGAAATTCCTTTATTCTGTTTTTTAGCCTTTTTATTTTCTAATATTTAATTGAATGCTCAGCACTTAATTTTAATTTATGATCAGTTGAAAGGACTTAGATTGTGGGTCTTAAAAAATGTTGGAAGTTTTACCATGTTGTATCCCTGGCTGGCTTTGAACTCTGAATCTATTTGCTTCTACCTTCTAGAAGTCTGGGATTAGAGGTGTTGGTCACGATGTCTGGCTGGAGTTTGATCACTAGAAAAAGTAACTCTGTCTTTTGGCTCTCAATGTTTTTTTTCTTTAATGAGTTTCAAAAATGTTTATATCAGCCTGATACATTTTTTTTGTCTAACCTTTACTTTTAACTTCTTAAAGTCACCTTTTTAGGTTTGTCTCATGTAGACCCTGTAGATGGATCCATGTAGATGGATCAGGATTAGTTTTTTTTGTTTTTTCGGTTTTTTTTGGGGGGGGGACCCAATTTAAAATGCTTTTACTGGTTCACATAATGTGGGTTTACTTCTGTAATATTAGTCATTTTTTGTTGTTGTTGCTTGTGTTTCTGCCTGGTTTTTTATCATCTTTTAAAATTACTTTTTAATTTGCTCTCATTGTTCTTCTCATCTTACAAAAATACTTTATTTCATTTTGTTTAGGATACCATCAATGTTTTAATGTTTTATTTTCCATTAATAAAGCCAACATGTAATAAACTGCTAACATGGATAAATGTTGTCAAACCATGGTATCATCAGTTGTAATATGGATGCTGATTTCAAATAAGCTAAAACGTGAAATTGAGTGCATTTTAGAATGATGGTCCTTTGCTGTTTGTACTTGACCTGTACAGTAACCTGTTGTTACTGAAAAGCCGAAGCCTTAATACACTTCAGTCTATTATATTTATCAAGTATCTTTTCTGAGAGCGGTTGCATGAAGGCAATATTCTCAGCATTCTTAGCTTTGAAGTACTATTCATGGCTTTCAAGTGAAAGGATGTTTTGTCTGACAATATTTTAATATTTAAATTAAAAGTCAGAATTGGAGCTACACTTCTTTTTCCTTAAAACCCAACAGACTGTTCCCCTATCTATTGGCCTATAGGGTTACTATAGGGAAGTCTGGGACCAGCCTGACTTTTTTTTTTTCCCTTTGTAGGTGACCTACTTCTGCCTGAGTATTGGCAGATTTCTTTCTTTATCCTTGAAGTTCGGTAACTTTATTAGACTCTCTTTTTTATCTCGCTCTTGGTGTGATTCTCTATTACATTTTTCCTGTTAGTGGTAAGCCATCTCGATTGGTGGGTTCAGGAAAATTTCTTAGATATCTTATATGCTTTAATTTTTGGAATTCTTTCTTAAGCATTAGTTATATAATTGCCCATCTTCATTTCCGGCTCCATTTCATTATTTACTAAATGCTTCCTTTGTTCTGTTCTGATATGTTATTTTCTTGATAATCTTTACTAAGTTTGTTCTCTTCAGTATTAGGACTACTACTTATAATGTGGATTTGTTTTGTTTGTTAGTTTCATTTTGATAGTGGCTTCACCACTTCATTCAGTTTTGTTATGTATGTCTGTGAGCAGGATTTTCAATTTACCTTCTATTTACAAATGCTTTTAGTACTTGTAATGTCAAAAGGTGAAGCTATGTTGTTTTTGAGAAGATGGGTTCAAAACAGTTGTAGAGTAGCCATGTCAAAATCTATTCTCTGTGAACACAAAAACAAATGATTTTGATTAAGTCTTTGTGTCAGATTTTGTGTTTTGTTAATGACTTGAGATTTGGTAAAAGCTCAATCATAATTCTTTCTGAAGATGTATAAACTGCTTGCACATAGTAGAATTCTGTTTGTTGTGTATGTTTCTGTGTATCAATAAAGGATGATTAATTACTTTTTACTTATGATTAATTACTTTTTACTTATAGTCATTAAAAGTCTATAAAGGTTATTTTTTATTGAGTAAGTTACCATGCAGAATAGATGAAATTCTTTGACGTTATGACTGATGTATTCTCTATCACTCATGTGTACCACAATGAAAAGTTCTTTTGTAAGAATTTCTCCAGAGTACCAATTTGTTCTTTGTGTTTGTTCTGGGTGGGAAACTGAAGATGGTGAACAATGTGCTCCTGATCTTTATTCAGACTTGAAGGCTGTAGTGGACAATGGGACTGTGACTAGTTGTTGTTAATGTGTGAGATTATTACTCTGACTTTGAATAAAAAAGGCCATTTCACTTGTTAATGGAGCAGGTCCTCTCATGAGCAAGTTTGTGTTAATTTTCTCTCTGTCTTCTTCCCCCTGAGGTGCAAATATACATCTCAGAATCTCTTAAGGATTCTAAACTATTTTGCTTAATTATCAATATTGTGACTGCTTCCTGTGATGTTTCTGGGTTTTTTTGTTTGTTTGTTTGTTTGTTTGTTTGTTTTGTTTTTAACCAACCATTAGCTTGTCAAACACTTATTGCCATAGATAATAGATCCTGGGGCTTTAATAAACAAAAATTCATGTTCCTTCAGAACTAACATTCTAGGTGAAGTAAAGGAGTGAAACACAATCAATAAAATGTAGTAGAATACTAAGTGGAAAGGAAAAGTTTACATTTCCTAAGAACATGGGAGTCATAATTAAAGTTAGGGTGACATTTAAGAATGCTTGGTGAGGGAGTGAATGTGAATGTGTGAAGGGTACCACAAGTGCAGCATCTGCAACGGGGATATAGATGAGAATGTTGCAGGAAAATGATAGAGTAGCTGAACCCAGAGACAGAAGGTGAGAGTGAGATACTGGTAAATTCTGAAGGACTTTTTAAGGCCCTCACCAAGTGAGATTAGGCTTCCATATGAACAGCAACACGATTTAGGTTTATAGGGGTTTCTCTGGCTGCTAAATTGATCATAGAAACAGTAAGGTAGGTTAGGTGGAAGTGGAAGTCTTCCCAGCACTCGGGAAAGCAGAGATAGACAGATCTCTGCATTTGAGGTCAGCTTGGTCTGTAGAACAAGTTCTAGAACAGCCAGAGATACACACAGACACCCTGTCTCATAAAATAAACAAAACAAAATAACAGGAAGGTATTTTGGCTAGCATTTTAGTATACACATATAAGCAAATGTTTTATAACTGAAACGATACATTTACTAACAATACTATTTTTTGTTTCTGTTAGGAGAAAGTAATTCTGGTCAAATTACGGTAGATTTGTTTGATTCCACATCTTGTTGGTGACTAACACTGTCAAATAAGTTATAGCCCTGACTTAATAAGTAAAATTATGGTTGTATATTCAGACAAAATGAATAAAATGTAAATTACAAATAATAAAAGCTTAAAAATTAAATACCTAAAATTCTACTAATAAACTGCTACTAAAGAGTTGTTGCTGCTCCCTAGGGACAACTGCTTTCATAAAATATTTTTGGTTCAGATTTCCTGGGGATTTCACTCCATGCTTCTAAATGATATGTTTATAGTGTCTGTGTTTTTGGTTTATCAACTTTAGACATTCTCTCTTGACTTCTTGCTATGACAGATGTTTTCAGTCCCACTTCTCACTACTGACCTTCCTTGTTCATCGGTCACTGACTTGGCACCTCTCTGGGGTTCTGCCCAGAAGATTTAGCCTTCCTCCTTCGCCTCAGCCCCTCTGTGAGGATTTTGCTCCCTACACTTTGCTGACCAGTTCATGTTCTTCCATCTGTCTCCATCCTTCAGAACCATGGGCAAACTATGTAGTTTTTGAAAAAAATTTAAGAATTTTTATTGGCTTAGGTTCATATTGGCACTTTGGAACTCTTGAATAATAGACTAGAATATTAGGTCAAAGGGTTTTTTTTTTTTTTATATGTATACACTTGAAGAATTTAGTTTTTGTTTTCCTATTAAAATGTTTTGAAGATTTGTTATTTTGCATACATGAATGCTTTGCCTGAATGTATGTCTGTACACCTGTGTGCCTGGAGTTCAAGTAAGTCAGAAGAGGCTGTCAGATGACCTGGAGTTGAAGTTACAGATGCTTGTTAGCCACTATGCCAATGCTGGGAACTGAACCCAGGTTCTCTGCAAGAGCAGCAAGTGATCTTGACAACTGAGCCATATCTGCAACCCCACTTTCTGTTTTTTAAAGAGATAGATGATATATTTGCCATATTTCATTCTTCAAACAATTAAATTTTCTCATGCCAGCATCTACTCTTTCAAAGTATACTAAATAGGTATGTAATTATTTTTCATATCCTGGTACTATAATATTTCTTTCATTTTGAGTTTTTAAAGTTGTAATTAAAATTACTTGAATTATTATTGAATTTTTCCAGCGAAAATAATTTTATGTTCCAGTTATTTCTCTTCTAGGAATAGCCATTTCTAAGTCAAGAAGATAGGCTTTAAAAGTTTTGATTGCTTTAGAAAGGTTTTACAGGTCGGCTTCCTTTGCTTCTGTTTTTTTCACCTGCACCTCTTATGGTCAGGGAACAGGACAATGAATTTAGAACAGGATCTTAGACATTGTTGTATCTTTTGTTAGTTAATATTTGTTAGGTCACTGCACACTTACCATTATCATGCTTACTGAATCATTCAATTCAGGGAAGGCTTTTAAACAATACCCACAAGGTATTAAAGTACTTTTAATAGATACCCAAATATGTTGAAAGAGTATCCTATAATTTACTTGTTTACTTAAAAATATGTATTTATTTACTTTTATTTAAAAATTAATTTATAAAATGTGTTTCTAAGTTTGCTCAGCATTGTAATACTCTAGCTTTGTTTCTTAGCAGGACAGCCAGAGTAACCACCATTATTCTAATGGAGGCTTTGATTTCCTCACTCTGTAAAGAATGGCTTGCAAGTTAGGGGAATTTAATGTTTGTATCCATGTGAAGTTATTTCTGCTTTCAATGTCTTTATCAATGAGATTAAAATGAACCTTTCTGGGACTGGTGAGATGGCTCAGTGGTTAAGAGCACTGACTGCTCTTCCAGAGGCCCTGAGTTCAAATACCAGCAACCACATGGTGGTTCACAACCATCTGTAATGGGATTCAATGCCCTCTTATGGAGTGTCTTCTGAAGACAGCTACAGTGTACTTACATATAATAAATAAATAAATCTTAAAAAAAAATGAACATTTTACATAGGGAGAAGTGCCATAGAAGCTACAGGAGGAACTCACATAGATATATTCACATAAATATAAAGAAAGTCTTTGCTTAGGCTGGCCCAAAACTTAATTTGTAGCTCTCAGCTTTGGCTTGGAGATCTTTCTGTCTTAGCCTCCTGAGTGCTGAGATTATAGGCATGAACTACCACCCTAGCTTTTAAAAAAAAAAATTTTATGGGGGGCTCAAAAATGACCACAAAGCAAACAAACCTACAAGAATATTTAAATTAAAAGTCAGTGATAAAGCAGAAATGACTCAGAAGACACTATATCAGTAAAGCCTTCCCAGACGGGTGACAGCTCATGAAAATTGTAAACCTGGGCTTCATTGTATAACCTGATAGCAGTTCAGCAATTTGGGGGTGTCCTTTCTAGTCATCGTCCCCCTCCCCCTGGGGGCATTCATTTTAGCTGGTGTCTGCCTCTTCTAGGTAACTCAGAATGTGTGAGAGTAACTCTCAGCAGTCTTTACCTTATACATATGCTTGGGAAAAGAGGAGCCTAGTGAATCTAATGAGTTTCAAGGACTTCTTGAAGGTGTTTTGAGTAGTTTACTCCCACAATTTAAGGAGTGTCCTTGCTGCATACAATGTTTAACTTCTCTATAAATGTCCTGTCTTAAATCATATGGTTTCACTTTCTTTTGTCTCATTCCATGTCTTGAAGAGTTGCCCTCCAATTTGGAAGGGTTTAATGATGGAAGAAACTGTGAGGCAACGTGAGAATGTCAGGAGTCCAGATCAGTAGAGGATGAATAGGATTGAGATACAGTAAAATCTTAGAGGACGGGTTTGGTTTGTCAAAGAAATTTGGTTACACCCCATAAGAGAATAGAGGCACAGAAAGTCCTTTACTTTTTAAAAAAGTTGTGCAAGTTTTTTCCTTTCTTACTCTAACTTGGTTTATGGTGGCCTATTCAAATTCTTAGACTATGTTTATTTCCACATGTGTTTCCACTAGAAGACTTTGTAAATTTTTTGTTGGGATTGTAAATTCATTTAAATTTTTTTGTTATATTTATCCATGTATTAGTTTTCTTTCGCTGTGATAAAATACCTTGGCCAAATGCAACTTAGAGAAGAATTTATTTTGACTGTGGTTCCAGAAGAATATAATGTCAAGGGTGTGGGGCTGTGGAACATAGCAGCACATGGCCAAAATAGGAATTATCTCTTAGTGATAGACTTCTTTTAGCAAAGTCAAACCTCATAAAGTTTTCATAACATCTTCAAAATGGCAACAACAGCTGGTAACCAAGTATTCAAATACATGAGCCTGCTGGGGACATTTTAGTTTAAACCACCCCAATGTTTTTATTGTGTGTTTAATGTGCTCATGTGGAGGTTAGAGGACAACTTGTGGAAATTGGTACTCTTCCTTCTACCATGTAATGGTTTCAGGGCTTGAATTCAGATCATCAGACTTGGTGGCAGTCTACTGAGCCATCTCACTACTTCAAATTCACCTTTTTTTAAAAAAGATAGATGTATTAATTAATTAGCTAATTAATTAATATATGAGCACATTGTAGCTGTCTTCAGACACACCAGAAGAGGGTATCAGATCCCATTACACATAATTGTAAGCCACCCTGTGGTTGCTGGGAATTGAACTCAGGACCTCTGGAAGAGCAGTCAGTGCTCTTAACTGCTGAACCATCTCTCCAGATTCCCCAAATTTATTTTTTAAATATTTTCATGTTTAATAATTGTTTTCTATAGTTAGCTGGGAAGTCTATTACAGTTGTGCTAACTGTGTAAACTGCTTTATCACTGACTTTTAAATATTGTTGTAGATTTGTTTGCTTTGTGGTACCAGGGGTTGAACTTATGTCCTTAAACATGCTAGGCAAGTTTGCAAGAGCTAGAGGGGCATTCTGTCTTTCCCCTTTCTTCCTTTCTTTCTTCCTTCCTTCCTTCCTTCCTTCCTTCCTTCCTTCCTTCCTTCCTTCCTTCCTTTCTTTCTTTCTTTCTTTCTTTCTTTCTCTCTCTTTTCTTTTCTTTTCCTTCCTTCCTTCCTTCCTTCCTTCCTTCCTTCCTTCCTTCCTTCCTTCCTTCCTTCCTTCCTTCCTTCCTCCTCTTTTCTAACGCCAAAACTGGCTTTGAATTCACTCTGTAGCCCAGATTGGATTTGAAGCCTAGGTATTCTCCATCAGGCTTGCTAGTTGCTGGAATTATAGGTCTTTCTGTGCTACAGTGTTTACCTGTAGGTTTCTAAAAGTTAATTATATATTAAGAATTATTTGTTAACAATGAGGGTTTGCCTGCATGTATGTGTGTATATATGTATACATACGTACCATGTGTAGGCCTAGTGTCTTAAGAAAGCCAGAAAAGAGCATTGGGTTCCCTTGAATTGGAGTTACAAGTGATTGTGAGCTTCCATGTGTGTGCTGTATACTATGCAAGAGCAGCAAGGACCAATGTGCCATCTGTCCAGTCCCCCTTATGGATTATTTTAAAAATATCTTAAGGCTGGGGATGATGGTATATCCTTTTAATCCCAACATTTCAGAGGCAGAGGCTGGTGGATCTCTTGAGTTCAAGGCCAGCCAGAGACCCTGTCTCAAAAAATATTTTTTTTTATTTTAAAAAAAGTGTATATGTGTATGTACACATAACATACCAGTGCATATGTGTGCATGTGAAGGCCAGAGAACAACCTTATATGTTGTCTTCAGGACACTTTCTATTTCCTTTGAGATAGGTGATCAGAGAGCCACAGGGATTCGGCCTCTTCAAGACTGGGATTACAACTAACTATGTGCCGTTTTGTAACCCTGGTAATTCTTTGTGGGTTCTGGGATCAAACTTAGGTTCTGGTGCTTATAAGTCAAGTGTGGAACCATCCTCTTAGCCTCCAGGTATAATTTTTAATCTTCTCAAATAATTCATGGCTTGCTTTGCAACTTATCTTTTGTCTTTTAGAACTATGAAGATACTGAACAACTGTTCTTCATGCAGTGCTCAGCAGTGTCCATATTGATTGTGTCTATAAATTTGTGGGGCAAATTACCACTTGTTTTCAGAAAACGTGTAAATCATCTTCACCTTCACTTTTCTCTTGCATAGAAACAATCTCCTTTCCCCTACCCCCAAGACAGTGTTCGTTTCTCTGTGTAGCCCTGGTTGTCCTGGTACTCCCTCTGTAGACCAGGCTGGCCTGGAACTCAAGGTATAGGCCTGTTTTTGCCTCCCAAGTACTGCAAATAGAGGTTTGCATCACTACCTCCCAGTTGAGGGTTTTTTTTTTTTTTTTTGGCTTAAATTTATGTGTATGTGTGTTTTGCCTTTATGTATATTAGCATGAGCCCACTGAGCTAACATAAAAGCAATCTTTTTAAAAAAAAGATTTATTTATTATATCTAAGTACACTATAGCTGTCTTCATACACACTAGAAGAGAGGGCATCAGATTTCATTACAGATGGTTGGGAACCACCTTGTGGTTGCTGGAATTTGAACTCAGGACCTTCGGAAGAGCAGTCAATGCTCTTAACTGCTGAGCCATCTCTCCAGTCCCATGAAAACAATCTTAATGTGTGCTTTTTTTTATGGCTTTGCTCATTCTTAAGTTGTTTTGGTTTTTGCACTTGCACTATGACCACTTCTATTGTTCTCTTTCCTCTCCCCTACTGCTTGTTTCCTTCCACTTCTCAAATAGTATTCCTTCTATATTCATGATATACAAACACATGCAAATATACTTATGTGCACATATACATGCATAATATAGTCTTGAGAGATTTATAAGACAAAACATTAAATATTTATCTTAGTTTAGCTTATTTCACTCAACATATGATGGGTTCTATTTCCTTATTATCTTGCAAGTTACATATTTCACTCCTTTTTTAAAATGTTAAATTATTACTTTTTTGAAACTGTGATATTTTATGAGTAAGTGTTTGCACAGTTGTACTACAGAGTGCCTGTAGAAGTCAGAGAACAAGTTTGTCAAGTTGATTTTCTTCTTTCACTTTCATGTTGATTCTGCTTATTAAATTTGCTGTTGGTCTTGTATGACAAGTACTTTGCCCTTTAAGCCATTGTATCCTTTATAGCTGAATAAAATTCCATTTTGTAAACATAATTACATTTTATTTGGCTTCATCTATTGATGGACATTTAAGCTGACTTGCATCTTTAATAGTGAATAGAATTTCAGTAAGTATTATGCGCGCAGGTACCTTTTGTGGTAATGCTGTTTTTGGATTCTTTTGGGTATATACATAGGATTGATGTAGCTGGATAGGACAGTCCTATTTTTTGAGGTTATGAAGAACCTCCATACTTCGTCCATAATGGCCACACATATTTTCATCCCCTCATTCCCTTTTGCTCTTTTATTTTGTTTCATGTGCTTTTTTCAGCCATGTTGGATTCCCTGACTGTTATCCAGCAACCTCTGGCCATGCCCCCTGAAGTCCACAGAGCCCCGCCACCACCCCGTGATTGTGAACCTCAGCCCCTGGCAGGCGCCATGTTGGCGTCCCTGTCCGTCACCCAGCAACTGCTGGCACCACCCCTGACATCACCACAGCGCCCGCCCTGCATCCAGCCTCCTGGACTGTTGTCATTTCCTGTCTTTAATTTTTGTGAATGAAAGTGGGCTGGGAGTTTGAATGTGCGCATTGGTCAGAGGTCTGGCAGTCTGGCAGAGGCGAGAAGGAGGTGAGTGCGCGCATTTAGTGACTGCTGCGATTGCTGAGCTTCTCCAAGCCTTGTGGAATGGAACCGCATTCACTTGTGCATTCAGATGAAGATAGTGCTCCATGCTGCGGGTTTTTTTTTTTTTTTTTTTTTTTTTTTTTTGAGCGCTGGAGTAACTCCACGCTGTCCTCTTGTCGTCTCCGCAGATGAAGTCTGTGAGTTTGGAGAGGCCTGGCAAGACACGGGCTAACCGCTCAGGAAAGTTTGCAGGGGGATGGAGTGCAAACCCTCTCTGTGCTCCGGGCAGTGACAGTGGACGGGCAAGGGGTAAATTGGCATTTGGGTACAAACATGGAATCCAGAGGCCTTTGATCCCTAACACCAGATTTACATGAAGTTAGGAGTAATCACATTCTGATGCTTATAACTGAGAATGTTCTTTTGCAAGAGTAGCAATTGGTCTTAACCACAGAGATATTACTTGAGTGCCTCATATTTAAAAATTAAATATCTTGAAAAAAGCTAAAAATTGTAGAATACCAACCAAAGTTTCTCCTGTGGCCCACTCCACATCTTTAGATATATGAAGTTGTTGCATCTGTGGGATGCAAGGAAAATAGCTTCCTATTTTCACTTTTAATCCAAAGCCTTGTGGAAAATTCCAAATGATGAAAATTCTGTACACTGATATTCCCTATGGTTCATGTTAACCAATTCTCCAACAGGGTTAACAAATACCCTGGTCTTCAGCAAGGAAGACACCTAAATGAAATCCTTCATTAGATGTTTACATATGCATATCAATAAAGGGAGAGCCAAATTGAGAATTTCCCCCAATTTCTTAATGACTTTCACAAAAACAGCTGCATTGAAGTGATCCCGTGTAGTAAAATATAACTCATTTATATCTGAAAATTCATTTACTTCATATTAATAATCCATGTTTAAATGGTCTAGAAAAATGATTACCACATAACAAGTAACATGGTGTGAGTGAATGTGTATGAGTGCATGTGTGTGTCCATGTTAGTCAAAAATACATTTTTAAAAATGTAGCCATGAATGAGCAAATGAACAGGAATTCTGAATATGTGTGAAAATAAAGAATGTCTGTTGACCTTTCATGTATAGTCAATAAACAAATATGAGATAAAAATAAACTTAATAATGTGTACAGTCTTAATCATTTGTGGCTTTGTAAATCATTGTTAATTTAAATGAGTAACTATTAGTTACAGCACATGTACTGATTCTGGAGAAATCACTCTTTAGAAAAATATTCTACTCTAGTCATCACATAAGTCTTTATTATATAACCCTTGGGTATTATTTTGACTTTTGAAAAAATTTGATGAAATGTTGAGATGTGTTTTCACAGAACTCTCTGATATCTTAAAATAAGATTGTTTCCTATTAAATGTTTTCCTTGTGCATGATGTTCATCCATGTAAAAGATTAATTAGGGAATTTTGTAGTGTAGAAATATTTCTACTGAGAGAATAATCTCTAACAAATGTACATGTGTTTCTCTGGGTCCATTTTAAAGATCATATTGACATAGCTACGCATAATGAAATATAAGAAACTTAACCTGCTGACAGTCAGTAAATATTCCTTTGTATTCTGCTGGTATCTGTATTTGTATAGTATTTGTGTTGTACTTGTTGAAGAATTAGTTCATGGTAGGGTATATATAAATTGTAACCTTCTTCACTCAGGGCCATGTCATATTTGTGCAGTGCTATCCATTCCAATGTGTTGTTGAATTTGAAATGTTCCATATTATTTCTGTTTTTAGAGATTGAACTATTGAAATAATTCCAACACAGTATAGACTCAGAAATGTATATTGGGTATTTGTTAGTATCCACAGTTTGCATAAAATTCCTAAATGTAGTCATCTCACTACCTTGATGTGCCAAAGTGACAGTCCCATGGAAGAAATCAAGACTGAATTCCTTTTTATTTGTGATAACATCCCATTGTGAAGTTGTGATCCAGATTCTCTGAGCACCTAAATATTCCCATCTTCCAAAGCTGACTTCTAAAGTGGAGTTCATTTCACCATAAATGAT
Source organism: Apodemus sylvaticus (assembly GCF_947179515.1). Taxonomy (NCBI): domain Eukaryota; kingdom Metazoa; phylum Chordata; class Mammalia; order Rodentia; family Muridae; genus Apodemus; species Apodemus sylvaticus. The sequence goes on from NC_067484.1 coordinate 4,767,589, forward strand.
AACAACCTTTGCTGAAGATGCCATAATTTGCTTATCATATATCAAAGACTCTGTCAGGTATGGCTGCAAGGTTTCTGGAATCACATTTACAAAAGCTAAACAGATTTCATGACTTTGCATTTCTTCTCTTAAATCTGAGAGAAACTGAATGCCCTGGTCATCATCTGAGATGACCAGTCCTATCCAAGTCCATCTAAAATGAAGCATCAAGGTGACCATGCCAAGGGACAAATGTGTGTCCTTGGAGGCTACCTGGTGGACATAAGAAAACTGGTCATGGTCACTTAGGTTAGGATTAAATGGTCCAAAGAAAACCTAAAGGATGTAAAAGAGTAGATGAAATATCTGCATGTGGAATATGATTATTAGAATCTTTGGAATTATATACAAATAATGTTGCACACCTTTCCAAACTCCTCTCAAGTATAGTATGATTTTATTCTAAATAGCATGTATTATTCCATTTATATTCTAGTCTGTTCCTAACAAGTCTGAATTTTCTAGAACACAGTTTCAACTGTTTGTCCTGTACATTTATGACCTGATTGTTTAATTCCTTTATAACTATCTATCTATCTATCTATCTATCTACCTATATTGTGATATGTTTATATAGTGATATATATTGTGTCTGTATGTGTCTGTCTGTGTGTATTTGTAGCAGAACACTCATAAATTCATGCTTTAAAATTTTTATTGTTGGCACATTTAAATGGAATTTAATGTTGTTGATTTATTCAGTGTCATACATTCTTACCTTTGGTGTCCTAGAATGAACGGCAAGTTTTAAGGGTGTTTTCCAAGATGGTCCTCTAATGTCTACATCACAAATTTCATATTTTAAACAGATATAATTAATAAAATCCATGCTATTGTTTTGTTGTGAATATAATATATCCAGAACTCCCAATGTATCTTGGCACAAACCAACAATGATGGAGAACATCAAAGACATATTGGGTAAAAGATAAGGATTCTTGTTGATCTCATCAGTAGCAAAAAACATTACCAGAAAAAGCTCATAACTTCTTGCTGGTATTCTAAAACAAGGCATAATAATCATTAAGGGAGATATTTGAAACTTAAAATTTCAATTGCAATAAAGTTTTTACTATGAGACATACTAAATTTCTAAATAAATGTCTTGAAATAATCATAATTAATGAGGGATCTTTAGAGATAAATATAATTTAAGAATTCATAGATGTAAGATACTAGATATGATATGAAAAATTTTCTATACATGTAAATTGATACGTAGTTCTATCTCTCAATGCCACCCTTTAACTAGATTACAGTACAGTTGAATAAGAAACTATAAAATAATCTTGGATATTTTAGTGGCTATTCCTGGTTGTCAACTTGACTATATCTGGAATGAACTACAGACTAGAATTGGAAGGCTCACCTATGAACCTAATTTGGAGGCTCAGAGATATAAGTTTCTGATCTGGATCTTGGCATGGAGAACTTGAAGCATAGTGGCTAAGACAAGGAGATCTCCGAGTTCAAGATCATTTGGGATTAAAGGTATGGATGCACATGCCTTTAATCTGGGCCACATCCTCTGCTGGAGACCCACAAGCTAATAATCTGGGCCACACCCTCTGTTGGAGACCTACAGCCTTTAATCTGGACTACACCCTCTGCTGGAGATATATAAGGACATTGGAAGAAAGAAGATTCTCTCTCACTCTTCCTTACCTGCTGGCCTCGTGGGACTGAGAAACTGCTAGATCCTTGGACTTCCATCCACAGCTGCTGCTGATCATTGTTGGGGAGTTGGACTATAGACTGTAAGTCATTGACAAATTCCCTAACTATATAAAGACTATCCATATGTTCTGTGACTCTAGAGAACCCAAACTAAGTTGGTACCGGGAGTGGTTCTAGAGAAGCAGAAGTATAAGGATGAATGTTTCAAAATTTTGGAGTTGGTTGGTTGATCCAATATCACCTTCAACTACTGAAACTTCTCCAGATTCTCTCCCTCCTGGGAGCTCGGGGAATATTGAAGACCCATGGATGAAACTATATCTTAAGATTAAAGAAGCTAATGCCTTTGATTATCTTGATGAATTAGGTGATTTGGTGGTATACAATACTTTCTCCAAGTTGGGGAAAAAATCAGAAAATGATTTTGCTGGCTGGTTGCTCTTAGCATCTCGGGGGGAAAAAACAATGAAGGAAAGGAAGGAGTTGTGTGATAAAATTGAAGAACTCCAGACTCAAGTAAACAATCTAAAAGTTGCTAAGTGTGCCCTTGAAAAGAATCTACTCTCTAGCAGCCATAGACCTCAAGTAGCAGAAAATCAAACTGAAGTCCTCATTATAAGGTTGGCTGAATTACAGCGAAAATTTAAGTCTCAACCTCAGAAGGTGTCAGCAGTTAAAGTAAGGGCATTAATTGGCAAAGAATGGGATCCTATAACTTGGGATGGGGATGTGTGGGAAGACCCTGTTGAAATTGAGAACTTTGAATCTTCAGATTTTTAAGAATTTGCTCCACCTGAAGAAGTAGTACCCTCAGCCCCACCCCTTGAAATAATGCCTTCTCCACTTGAGGATATTAATCCCTCAGAGCCTGATAAACTAGCAGTGACTTTTGCTGAAAATACTGATGTTTCTCAGGGCCCACCAATAGTTTCTTCTAGACCTATAACCAGACTCAAGGCAAAGCAGGCCCCTAAAGGGGAGATAGAAAGTGTAGTCCATGAGGAAATACACTGTACTAATAAGGAGCTTAATGAGTTTGCTAATTCATTCAAGCAGAAGGGTAATATGCATGGGGATGGATTTTAAGAGTGTGGAATAATGGTGAAAGGAACATAAAAGTAGAGCAGGCTGAGTTTATTGGCATGGGCCCTCTGAGTGGAGATTCTAGTTTTAACATGGAAGTTCGCACAGTTAAAAAAAAGGTATCAAAAGCTTGTTTGATGGGTTGGTTGAAGCATTTATCAAAAGATGGCCTACTGAAAAGGAGTTGGAGATGCCTGATATCCCTTGGCTTAGTGTTGATGAAGGTATTTTAAGGCTTAGGGAAATTTCAATGTTAGAGTGGATACGTTGTGTAAACCCCAATCCTCCACAGTGGGAAGGTCCTGAAGATATGCCCTTCACCAGTCCTATAAGACCCAAACTGGTGAGAGGGGCACCAGCACATTTAAAGAGTTTTGTTCTTGCCCTTTTCCTTGTGCCAGAACTTAGGGTTGGAGATGCTGCTGCTCAATTAGATGAATTAAATTCAATGGGTTTAATTGGGCCCCGAGTTAACAAGGGCCAGGTGGCAGCATTGAATTGCCAGAGACAAGGTGATCGTAGTTATTATAATGGACAGCGTAAACAAAACAATGTTTATAATAACATACCCTGTAATGGGCAGAGAGGTGGAATTTATAATGATATAAGTCGTTTGAACCTTTGGTGCTGGCTAATCAATCATGGTGTTTCCAGGGATGAAATACATAGGAAACCTACTGCATATCTGTTTGATCTGTATAAGCAGAAAAATCCTCAAATAATAGAAAGGCTGCATTGGATCATGGCAAAAGGCAACCTCAGCCAGTGAATCCATTTACAGTCTTGAGCCAGTTTACAGATGCAGAACCCCTTCAATGAAGGGGTGTCCAGGCTATGAATTCCAGAAGATTAAGACAAGTAGATCTCCCAGTTCAAGGTCATCTGGGATTAAAGGCATAGAGGTGCATGCCTTTAATCTAAGCCACACCCTCTGCAGGAGACCCACATGCCTTTAATCTTGTCCACACACTCTGTTGGAGACCTACAGCCTTTAATCCGGGCTATACCCTCTACTTCAGATATATAAGGACATTGGAAGAAGGAAGATTTACTCACTCTTCCTTGCCTGCTTGCCTTGTGGGACTGAGCAACTGCTAGATCCTTGGACTTCCATCCACAGCTGCTGCTGCCCATTTTGGGGGAGTTGGATTACAGACTGTAAGTCATCGACAAATTTTCTAACTATATAGAGTCTGCCCATACATTCTCTGACTCTAGAGAACCCAAGATAATACACAGGGGATCCATATTTCATAGACATTTGCCTGCCTCTGCCTCATAAGTTCTAAGACTAAAGGCAGGTACCAAATTCCCAGCAAGTTTTGATTTCTAATTACTGGTGATTGGGCCATTTGTCATGGTGCACGTGTGGAGGTGGGAGAAAACCTTTCAGATGTGTTATCTTCCTGGGATCTAGAAATACAACTGTGGTCTTCGAGTTTGGAACCAGTACTTTTAACTCTAAACCTGTCTAGGGTCACTGGTTAAATAGGTTCTCAAGGTCCATTTGATGAACTGAGGTTTCTACAGTTTTCTTCGAGAAAGGTACCACTGTTTTGTGTTTGGAATTTGATGTTGTTGGACAAGTTCTCACTGTGTGGATCCAGTTGGCCTGAAACCCACAGAGATCCTCCTGTCTTTGCTTTTGGACTACTAGAATCAAAGGTAGGCACCAAATACTGAGAATGCATGGGTGCTTATTAAAGCTTTGCCTGCCAGCCCACAGGCCCTGTCATCATTAAAATAGTATCACCTTGTACAGCTCTGGGGGGTCCTTGAATTCTCTCTCTAGAGCATCCTGGCTAGGAACTCAAAGAGATCTACCTCCCTTTGCCTTCTGAGTGCTATGATTAAAGGGGTGTACCTCTCTGCATGGCTAAAGAAATTAGTTCTCACTGTCTGGATCAGGCTGCCCTGAAACTCATAGACATGTTCCTGCCGTTACTGCTAGAGTTCAATGGTGTGTACCACGTGCAGGGATTGCACAGCTGTGTTGTTAGAGCCTTATTGTTTCTTTGACTTCCATCTCATAATGCTTTGATCTTGGTTTTCACACTTATAACTAAGTACCCATCTTGATCATGATGGTTCTAAAGTCCTTGACCAAACATTATCCCAACTAAACTTCTCTGTAGCAAGGCTTGCAGGTTCATGCAACCAACTGCAACACTTTCATGTCATCAACATGAGCATATGGGTTTTGTTTCTTCCTTTCTTTGTTTTGTATTTGGCTTTTAATTGTTGTGGTCTTGTTGTTTTGAGAGAAAACCTCGGTATTTAAACTTTTGCTAAAATACAACTCCCTACACAGTCAAGTACATGTTCACAGTAATGAATACACTGAAACAAATGCACAAACAGAGACATTAAAACCACATAGAGTAATTATATCCATATATAAACAAGTGTAGATATGAACTAACACAACATAAGTCAGTCAAGCAGACAGTGGAATCTGGACTTTTTAATTCTGTGTTTTTGATTTCACACAAGAAGATCCTCCTTGGAGGACTGAATCAGAAACTCTGATTCAATCAACCAACAGCAGGAAATGTGAATCTTTACAAAAACAAACAAACAAACAAACAAAAAAGCCAGGCAGTGGTGGCACACCCCTTTAATCCCAGCACTTGTGAGGCAGAGGCAGGCAGATTTCTGAGTTTGAGGCCAGCCTGGTCTACAAAGTGAGTTCCAGAACAGCCAGGGCTACAGGGGGAAACCCTGTCTTGGGGTGTGTGGGGGGGGAATTCTTTAACAGGATTGAGTGGGTGGGGATTCAATGGACCAATGAGAAGAAGAAGCTTGTGTGAGGAAGGTGGGGCTATGGGGAGGTGAGAGAAGAAAACTGTATAAAAGGCTCAGAGGAAGGCAAAGAGATGTCAGTGTCCTCAAGCTTGGATCACTGCCTGGTCCTGCTGGGAGTAGGAACCCTGGAGCCAGTGTCCATATCAGGTAAGAAATTTACCTCCATAAGGAGGTTTCCTGCAAGCTGGCCTAGCCTTATCATGATCTAGCTATAACTTCATTTCCAGTGTATATTGTTTAAATAGGATAGACTTCAGTTTTAATGAGAAATCGGATTACATGGGAATTGCTGAGGTTTTAAAGATAGAATGTCATTGAAGAATCTGGGCTTGAGCTCTTTTTTTATTACAAGATATTTTAGATATTTTGTTTATTTACTTTTTAAAAATTTATTTTGGTTTTTCGAGACAGGGTTTCTCTGTGTAGTCCTGGCTGTCCTGGAGCTCACTCTATAGACCAGGCTGCCCTTGAACTCAGAAATCTGCCTGCCTCTGCCACTGCTTCTGCCTCCCAAGTGCTGAGACTAAAGGCATGTGCCACCACTGCCTGGTGTTTATTTACATTTCAAAGGCTATTCCCTTTCCTCTTTTCTCCTCTGAAAGTCCCCTATCCATTCCCCTCCCCCTGCTGGCCAACCCACTCACTTCTGCTTCCCTGGTCTGTCATTCCCCCCCACACACACACACTGGGACACTGAGCCTTCACAGGATCCAGCACCTCTCCTCCCATTGATGTCCAACAAGGCCATCCTCTGCTGTATATGCAGCTGGAGCCATGGGTCCCTCCATGTGTGCTCTTGATTGGTGGTTTAATCCCTCAGAGCTCCATAGGAGGGCTGGAACTCTTGGTCCTTCTGGTTTCATCCAGTTTTCTAGACTTTATCTGAAATTTCAGTTAGGTTCATCTTTATAATTTAATCCGTCTGTAGTCTCTTAAACTATGTTTCACAGATTATGGTTTTGCAAGTATATGAACTAGAATTTCTTCTAAAGTAGACCTTACAAATTACACTTGAGAAGGTTTCAGGAACACAAGCCGGAAATTCTGGCTTTTGGCTTGTGTCCCTGAAGCCACAGCTCACCCAGGATCTAAAGCTGTAGAAATGTGGTTGCTTCATTGTTGTCCAGGTGATTAGACATTGTGTAAGATATGTATGTGTGTATGTATGTAAATATCCAGGAATGTAAAAAAAATGTATATAGCAACCACACCTGGAAACCAAATGAATGTACTGGGTGCAAAATATCACAATGCAGGCAAGACTTGGCTACAAGAAGACACCTCATCATTACATGAAATAAAATAAAAAGAAGTAGATTATCTGGAATTTTTGCTGAATGGAAGAGCATTTGTGTAGTGGAAACAGACCTCACTACAGAATAACTTCAATGAAGACATTTAAAATACTATTTTTTTAAAGATTTATTTATTATATGTGAGTACTCTGTAGCTGTCTTCAGACTCATCAAAAGAGGGCATCAGATCTCATTACAGATGGTTGTGATCCACCATAAGGTTGCTGAGATTTGAACTCATGACCTCCAGAAGAGCAGTGCTCTTAACCACTGAGCCATCTCTCCAGCCCCTAAAATCCTACTTTACTTGATTTTCCTGAACCTGAACTAGCATGAAATATGCTTTATAGATTAGACTGGTGTGAAATTCTCCCAACTCTTCCTCTAAAGGGCTTCAGTTATGTTTTTTTAGAGGCTTGTTTGGCATCTACGCAGAGTTCTAAAAGCAAAGGGCTCTAGGCATGTATAGTGGAGGAAAAAAAGAAAATCCAAGGCTGCTAACCACACACAGGAGCATAGTGTGTGACAGTAAGCCTGGGCTACATAACGAGTTCCATTCAAGATTGGAAGGAGAGCCAACTGAACGGAAGCATCTTTTCTAGGCAATAACATAAAGTATAAACAAACATTTGGAAGTACTGATAGGTGTAATGTCTCATCTCTTTCTTTGTCTGAACTCTAACTTGTCATGGGAAACTCCCCTCCCTGTAGCCTATGTAAACTTGGCTTCTCCTCTAAGACTCACATGAGCAGGCGCTCTCATTCAGTAGCATGGCTTTTCAACTCTCTGGGGAAAGTTGCAGGTTTTAGTTAGGTTTTGCATTTTATGTACTTATGTATTTATTTTTATTTACTTCTTTAATTAATTAATTAATTTATATTTATTTGTTTTGGTTTTTTGAGACAGGGTTTCTCTGTGTAGCCCTAGCTGGCCTCTAACTCAGATATCTGCCTGCTTCTGCCTCCCAAGTACTGGGATTCAAGGCGTGTGCCAGAACCACCTGGCATAGGTTTTATATTTTAGATGTGGTCTGATTGTATATCCAGGTGGCTATGAATTTTACCTCATTTCCCAAAACAATATAATATAGCCCAGATTTCTCACCCTGGCCTTCAAAGAGTTAAGTGATACATACATACAGGCATCTCATAGGATCTCCTTAGCCCTTCCCTGGAGGGATCAATCTATTGCAAGGACAATAAGCCTGGTTGCATCTGCGACATAAGCAGAATATTTTTTTCAGGGCCTGCAAAGATGTTCAGTGTCCTTTTTCCTGAAACAAGACTTTGTCCAGTATGAATCTTTGCTTTATACTAGACATGAGATTAAGAGAAGCATGGGTTGATATCCCATGCAACAGTGGATAACTTTTTCTACTGTGGGTGCTTAAAAGAGAATCCACATGCTGAGGGTGATGAACTTGTGGCTTGGAGACCACAGGATTGTATAATTGGGCAGACTGTGTTCTCCATTATTGCCAGAGCATGGGCTCTATACTTCTGGTTCATGCAATATGTGAGAAATAGGACTTCTGAAAACTTAGCCTGAAATTATGTCTCCTAAATGCTTCACCAGGTTGCTTCTGACTGAATATCTAGCAGGATGAGTACCTACAACCCTCCCACACTCCAGTAGCTGGCACTGGATGCGCTGCTGAGGAAAGATGCCATAAACTCCTCCGATCTGGATCACCTGCCCACTGTGCTTTCCCCACCACTCTTCCTAGAGGCCTTCAATGGAAGACACACACAGATATTGAAGGCAATGGTGGCAGCCTGGCCCTTTACCTGCCTCCCTGTGGGGGCGCTGATGAAAACCCCTGATGTGGAGGACTTGCAAGCTGTGCTGGATGGCATAGATATACTGCTGACACAGAATGTTAGTCCCAGGTAAGCAAGGCCCAAGTAGGCTAAATGGGGAATCATGGGGATAGTGGTAAGACACACATTAGGGCAGGAAGAATGGGGGAAACAGCACAGGGGATAATGATGCCATTGACATGGGGATTTGTGGAAATACTATTCAATTTGAAAACTGACCTAAATGATAGTCATAGGTCAGGACAGCTCAGGGTACAAGGAACCATGTTAGGATGAGCCTTTCTGTGCCTTTCCTACAGGCACTAGATATGGAATAGACACAAGTCAAGAGCAAATGAATGAAGGGATGTGGGTCATGTCTCCAGATACAGCTCCTTGCCTGCTTGGTGCAATGTACTTTGATGGAGCTGATCTTAGACATGTGGGATCCAGGCTAACTCCATGTTGGTTCATTTTACATTATGAAACTTTGCCTTTATCTTTCACAGAAGCAGGAAGCTTCAAGTCCTGGACTTCAGAGATGTGCACCAGGATTTTGGGGATGTATGGGCTGGAAGAAAGGATGAAGTCTGCTCAGCAAAGACTGGGAATGAGAAACAAGTTGCAAAGCACATTCCTAGATATGCACTGAGGCAGCGTTTGAAGGTGGTCACTGACCTGAGCCTTGACTTCTCTCTGCAACAACATCAAACATACTTACTACAATGGGCCCAGCAGAGAAAAGACTCTTTGAGGCTATGCTGTCTGAAGATGAAGATTTGTCACTTCCCAGTGGAGATTATCAGGGAGATCTTGAACATTTTTCAGCCAAACTATATTGAGGAATTGGAAATATACACAAAACAGGACCTATCCTTTCTAGGTTGCTTTTCACCTTGCTTTGGCCTGATGAGAAATCTTCGCAAATTCCATCTAAGGGAAATAAGATTGAGGATCTCACTTAGTGGTGTGCTTCATTTTGCAGATGTAAAGGACTGTGCTGCCAAACTCCTTTCTCAGTTCTCCAAACTCAACTATCTCCAACACCTCTCCATGAATGGTGGCTACTTTTCCAGTGACAACATGAAACTGTTGTTCAGGTAAGGAAGGATAGTGATCTGTTTCTGTTATAGCAACAACCTTTCCCTTTACTTCAATCATTTGTGGGCATCTCAGGTGTGACGGTCATAGAGGATGTTACAGTGATGCACTTATTACACTATCAATGTGTGGACTGTTTCCTTCTTAATGGAGCTCACTTGATTCAGTCCCCACTTATGTGGAAGAGTATGGGCTGGGGTAAGGAATATTGAGAAAGCTGTCTTGTAAGCATGTCCATTGTGTGGGTCAGATGCTGTAAGTGTGCTTTCCATATTACCCTTTGGGATCCAGGCAAAACTGATTCAAGGTAACAGGACAGATATGGGGAGGCTCCACAACTACCCTCTACAAAGATTTGTGAGAACAGGAATCCGTTTGTTCCTCTATTGGAGTCAGTCAGCCTCTACTTCTCCATAAAGATTTGAACACAAGTTTTGACTAAGTAGACGGGAAATCTGTGACACTGTGGTGGAGGTCATCAGTGTCAGAGGTGAAACACTGTGATCAGGGATAAAGACTGTGGAGATTGCCAGGATATGGATAAAGTCTGCAGGACATAGGCCAAGATATTGCCAGAACCCTTCTGTGCTAGTTCTTTCTAGGTGTGCTCTCCTAGCTTGATGGTGCAAACTCTAGTTCTCTGACAGAGTGAGGAAGGGTTGTTGCAGACATGCGGTCTGATCCCACCCTACCTGAGTGTAATATGCTTCAGTAAACAATGCTATGAGGAGACACCAACATGCTGTTTCCCCAGTGTAGACCTTCAACATAAGCATAGATTGACTCTACATATGTGGATTCTCTGTGTCAGTATCAATCTTACTAGAGTCCTCCAGCACCATGAGTCAGAAAATTTTTCTTGTTCTTTCTCTAGATGCCTGAAGAGTGCCTTGGAGTCCTTGTCTATGACTGTCTGCCAACTCTCCAAGTCAGACTTGAAACACACGTCAGTGTGTCAGAGGCTCTATCAACTGAAACACCTGCACTTCGATGATGTAGTGCTTCCCAAGTCCTGTTCCAAGAGTCTCTGAATTCTCCTAGAGAATGAATCTGAAACTCTGCAAACCCGGCAGTTAGAGAACTGCAGGATGAATGACTCTCAGCTCAAAATCCTTTTGCCTGCTCTGGGCCAGTGCTCACAGCTCACCTCTGTCAATTTCTATGAGAATGACTTCTCCACTGCTGTAATAAAGGACCTTCTGCAATGCATGGCCAATCAAAGCAAGCTGGTTGTTGAGCAGTACCCTGCCCCACTAGAGTGCTATGATCACGAGGGTTATCTTATAGTGGACAGATTTTCCCAACTGTGTCAAAATCTCATGGACATTCTCAGGGCCAGAAGGCAGCCCAAGACAATCACATTTGCTTCAGAAACCTGCCGTTATTGTTGGAGTCGCTGCATCTATGATATGAAGACCAGACTTTGCCGTTGCTGGCGGTAAAGAAGAGGTTGATTCTAGATGCTAGGACATGATATCTGAGGAAGTACGTTCATCATGGGGTTCCGGAACTTTGTGGTTTCAAATCCATTGGAATCAAAATGGTGTTCTGTGTATGGAGACCACAAGGGTCACTTGAAATGAAGAATAAGATAATAACATCAGGTGTCTTGTAGAATCAGAAAGACGGTACTGCGTTTCTAAATGTGCCCCCATCGGGACAGAATCGCCAGTGACTTCCCCATGTTGTAAATATATGGCCAATTTATGAATGTTCTCCTCTCATGTGCTACTGAGTCACTGACCTCAGTTTTAGGTTTATGTTCATATTATCCTATGACATCATGATATATGATCAAAGAAATTATCATGTAAGACATATTGGTAGCATTAAAGTCAATTAAGACATTGTATTTTACTCTTTGCTTCCCACTCTTTGGCTCCTTGGTATGTACGCAGAATTGTCAAACTAATTGTGAGTGGCTCTTGAAAACCAACATCTGTCCAGAACCTTCCTTGTGATGTGATATGATGTGATTGTGGACTCAGTGTCATTCCTACACTAGACCCTGAAGTCACACACACTCTAGAAATGGGGTGTGGGGGAGTTGTTAAAAGTATCATTTTTCCCAGACATGGGCTATCATAAGACTTACTATGACCATAGTCTATCTTCTTGCTCTTCCATAATGTTGAATAGTTTTATCTGTGAAAGTGTGGTCCCACAATACAACTTATTCACACAAGTAGAATGCATACTCTATCCATCTCCTGAGGGCCGTCTGTCTTCCAGGTCACTTCACCCACAGAAAGGTAGAGACAGGATAAGCAGGTTTGTTATGCCTCAAACCCACTGGGGATTGATGTTCTCCATGTGCTAACAGTGTCCTATTATTGTTGTTGTTATTATCATTATTATATTATTTTATTTCTTGATTTATAATCTAGCCTTGGCTTGCACCCCAGCCCCCCAGTTATAGAAAAGAACTGCAGCGACAAAAATGGAGAAGGGGCTACTAGTGTTTTTTAAGACAATGGCGTGGCTGGGCAGTGGTGGTGCACGCCTTTAATACCAGCACATGGGAGGCATAGGCAGGAGGATTTCTGAGTTTGGGGCCAGCCTGGTCTACAGAGTGAGTTCCAGGACATCCAGGGCAACAGAGAGAAACCCTGTCTCAAAAAATCAAAATCCCCCACCAAAAAAAAAAAAAAAAAAAAAAAAAAAAGACAATGGCATGATTTTTGCAATGAAGTCCTCTATGGAGGGAATTCATTCTGCATCTTCTGGTTCATTGACTCTGGATACAGCTCCATGTCAAAACTGTTTCCTCAGCATTGTAGCTCTGACTCAGCACCTCAGGACTGTTTTGTTACACAAGCACGTGCATAATGTGTTTTAGGTTGTGTTGTCCAGATGGTGCCAGCCTATAGAGCAAACTCATTTACTATTCATATACGATTGAGTACTGTGCTTTCTGTTGTGTATCCTACCTCAAAATTGGACACCTTAGAGGCAAGAGAGATTGTCCAACAGATTAGAGCCCTTGCTATGCTTTTAGAGCACTAGGATTCGTTCCTGCTACCAACCTGTAGGCTCTTATCCTTCCAGCTCTGTGGAACTCAACATTTATTCAGTCCTATTCCCACATCTGAAATCCTGTGTGTGTAGTGAATATAAGTTCATGCAGGCAAAACATACACATTACACATAGAGATACAGACCTGTGGGATGCAGCTCAGATACCATTCCCAGCACAGCTACTACCACCCTAACATTCCCACATCAAGCACCTAACAATCTATAAAGTAAAAGGAAAACTCATCCTGATGTGCAGAATAGTTCTCCATCCTTCCTCACCTGAGCAACTTTTTCACGTGGTGTCTTTGAAAGCAGACACTGTTTACCTGTGTTCTCCTGCATTTCTTTAAGGGGGTTATTTACTTATTTATTTATTTTATTTATTTATTAATTTATTTCTGGCAAAGTCTCTCATACATGACTTTCCAAGAACTCCACAAAGAAAGACAGACAGGACATACAAGCATTCAAAGACATTATTCTATCTAGATGCTTTTTGTTTCAATCAATTGCATTGTGGCCCTGGTCATGATAGATTCATGCTAATCCTGTGGTGAAAATGCATTCGGTCTTCTGTGATCCTAACAGTCTTTAGGACCTCTTGCAAGGTTCAAAGTTCTAAAGTCTCCTTTGACAGTCAAGGCAATATCTTGAAAGCCATCCATCAAGAACATAGAGAGAAGTAGGCAGGACTCTCATGAGCAAGTAGAAGGATTTTCATGGAAGCAAGCTCCTGCCCCTTTAAATGATGGCTGCAATCCCTGCCAGGGGATTTTGTTTTTTAAAAAAAGGTTCTAGAGAAAAATCAGCCAGGACAACCAAGGACACACAGAGATAATACAAACAAATACAAAACAAAATAATTTACCCACCTACAGAACCCAGGTATGCAGATCTCATCTGAGCAACCAGAGTGTGTGGAGTTCCAGGCCCCTTCTAAGTCAAGCATCTCTGAACTGTCAAACCCCAGAGGCTGCTGTTGCAGAGGGAGTGGCCATATCTACATCCTATCTGACAACTGACCTAGGCTGTTTCACTCCTGTGGACGTGGAACTCACGTGTGTCCTAGAGTGGGAAAGGATGATTGAAATGATGGTGGCTTAAAGGAAGTGTTTTGTTCTTGCCTGGACCTGATATCCTGTCATCTCTTTGTAGCCAGTTCCTAAGTTCTGAAGTCAAATTGTTCCTTTCTTGTAGATGTAACCTGCAGAACCCACAGATCCCCACAACCCAAACCCCTGCTACTTTTACCCACACTTCCACTCTGTCCTTTACTGGGAAATAAGATAAGAAATCCTAGTGGATGAGCCAATCTTTTGTTGCTACGAAGCATGTCAGTGTCCACATCCCTCCCCTAATGAAACTCTAAAACTTTAAAATTGAGAAATTTCATTGAAAATTATACAGATAAAATAGTCAGCCTAAAATCATTTCTAAATTAATTGCCAAATTAAGTACAAATATTTTGTAATAAAATAGAAGATTTACATGGAAAATATGACAAAATTGAAGAAGTATATAGAATTTTTTTAAAATTTAAGATAATCATGGAAAATTATACAGATAAAATTGCAGGCACATAAATATTTCTTAATCAATCAAGAGCCAAATTATAAATATTACTGACACAACTAGAGATTTACATGGAAAATAGTTCTGATCAAATAGAAGAAATATATAGACATCACATTAAAAATCACAATTTTCACAGAAAACTATACAAATAAAATGGTAGGCATAGAAACATTTCCAAATTAATTTGAAGAGGAATTATTAACATTTTTGATAAAATTGAATATTTACATGGCATATATTTTTGATAAAAGTGAAAAAATAAATATAAAAACATGTTAAAAGTGACAATTTTCATGCAAAATTATACAGATTATTTGGTAGACATAAAATATATGGCTAAATTAACTGAAAAATGAAGTAGGAATGTTTTGTGATAAAGAAAGAAGATTTACATGGAAAATTTGACACAATTGAAGAAATTAATAGAAAATCATATTTAAATCTAAAATTTTCATGAAAAATTATACACATAAAATTGTAGACATAAAACATTACTAAATTAACTGAAAGTGGAATTAGAAATATTTTGTGTCAAAACTAAAGATTTACATGGATATTATTCTGGAAAAAATTGAAGAAAATATAGGAAATAGTGTTAAGTTTTGCGATTTTCTTGAACAATAATACAGATCAATTGGATGATATAAACTATTCTAAGTTAATTGATAGCAAATTATAAACATTTTCTGATAAACTTGAAAATGTAAAGGGAAGCATTTCTGATAAACTGAAGAAATATAGAGAACAATATTGAAATTTAAGATTATAATGGAAAATAATATAGATCAATTGGTTGACATCTGGACAATAATTGAGGAAGAAAGTATAAATATTTTCTGATAGATTTGAAGAAACATGAAAAATAAAAGTGATGAAAAACACAGGAAAACATGTTAAAAATTGAAGCTTATCATAGAAAATTATACAATTATATTTGTACTCATAAAATATTTCTAAATTAACTAAAAGTGTAATTATAAGTATTTCCTGACACAATTAGAGATTTACGTGGAAAACATTTCTGACAAAATTAAAGAAATATATAGAAAGATACATTAAATTTCACAACTTTCAGGGAAAATTATGCAAATAAATGGTAGACATAAAAACATTGCTTATATAATTGAAAGGGGAAGTAAAGCGTTTTCTCATAAAGCTAAAGATACATAGATAATATTTTTAATAAATTGAAAAAACATAGAAATACATGTTAAAATGGATGTTTTTCATTGAAATTTTTTCAGATAAAATGGTAGGCATAAAAACTTTTCTAAATTAATTGGAAATGAAGTAGAAATATTTTGTGAAAAAATAGATTATTTATGTAGAAAGTATGCTTGGTAAACTAGAAAAAGGTATTAAATTTGACGATTTTCATGGAAAATAATATCAATAAATTGTTTGACATCAAAAACATTTCTAAATTAATTGAAAGTGGAATTATAAACATTTTCTGATAAAATTAAGTTTATTATGCAAAATAATATGGATATATTGGTTGAATTGAAAATATTTCCAAATTAATTGAAGGAGGAAATATACATTTTTTGATAAAATGGATGATTTAAGTGGAAAATATTTCAGATAAAATTGAAGAAATGCACAGAAAAACTGATGATTTTCATGGCACATTATTCAGATAAAATGGTATACATAAAATCATGGCTAAAATAATAGAAAAGTTACATCAAAAATATTTATGAAAACTGAAGAAAAATTGAAGAAATATCAGGAAAAATTAAAATTGAAGATTATCATGGAATATCATACAGATAAAATGGTAGGCATAAAAATATTTCTAAATTAATTGAAAGTAGATTTATAAGTATTTACTGACACTATTACAGAATTAGATGGAAATAAAATCAGAAAAAAATGAAATACATCGAAAAACAAATTAAAATACACTATTGTCTCGGGAAATTATACAGATAAAATGGTATACATAAAAAAATGTTGCTAAATTAGTTGATAAATGAAGTAGAATCACTTTATTATACAATTGAAGATTTATCTAGAAAATACTTATGATAAGTTGAAGACATTTATAGGAAAACATGTTAAAATAGAAGAATATCATAGAAAATTATACAGATAAAATGAAAGGCATAAAAATATTTCTAAATTAATTGAAAGTGGAATTATAAATATTTACTGACACAGGTAGAGATTTACATGGAAAATATTTCAGATAAATTTGATGAAATGTATCAAAAACACGTTAAAATTTCTGAATTCAAGGAAAAGTATACATATAAAATGGTAAAAATAAAAATCATTGCTAAATTAATTCAAAAAAGAAAAAAATTATGATAAATTTAAAGATTTTCATGAAAAATTATGCAGATTAAATTGTAGACAAAAAGCATTAGTAAATTGATTGAAAGTGAAATAATAAACATTTTATATCAAAATGCAACATTTCCATGGAGAGTGTGTCTGATAAAATGGAAGAAATATGTAGAAAATCCTGTTAAAATTGTCAATTTTCTTGGAAAATTATACTGATAAAAATGTAGGCATAAATATTTTAATAAATTAATTGAAAAAGAAAGAAAAATCATTATATGAAAAAATTGAAGGTTAACAAGGAAAGTATTTTTAAGTGTTAAAAGTGACCATTTTCATGGATAATAATAGCGAAAAATTCGTTTATTTAAAACACATTTCTAAATAATTTGAATGAGGAAGGACACACATTTTCTGATAAAATGAAAGGTACATGTAAAATAATTCTGATAAAATTGAAGAAATATCCTGAGAAAATGTTTTAAAATTGACAATTTGAAATTATTTCTACTTACCACTGCCGTGTAGTTTAGTTTTTTCTATATATTTCTTTAATTTAATCAGAAATATTTTCCATGGAACTATTCAATTTTACCAGAAAACTTCTACTTACCAATCAATTAATTTAGAAATCGTTAATATGTCTTTAATTTCATGTGTATTATTTTCCAGGACCAGCAGTCTCAAGTAAACTGGAACGCCTAGATCTCTCAGACACTGGAACATCAACCAGGCAGTACACGCCAGCTGATATGAGGCCCACAACACATATACAGCAGAGGACTAACAGGTCTGACTCAGTCAGAGAAGGCACACCTATTCCTCAAGAGACTGGAGGCCCCAGGAAGTGGGGAGGTTTGGTAGGGTGAGGGATGTGGGTGGGGTGGCGCCACCTTGTGGAGAAGGGGAGAAGTTATTGGATGTGGAACAGTCAGAAGGTAGGCCGCGAGGGGAAATAAAATCTGGCCTATAAAACAAAGGATTAAAGTAAGAAAATTAAAACAGGAAAAAAGAGAAACATTATTTCAATTAGACTGAATCTTGGGATATGTGCAGAGAGTGAAGATGTGCTTCCATCGTGTTGTTTATTTTTCTCTATGAAATGCATTTTTGGAAAGCAATTATAGGTTAATGTTTTTATGTGCCTGGGCATTCAGTTCAACTGTGCAGAGAATGTACTGCCCATTCTGAACATCTGAGTTCTGTTCCTCTATCCATGTCAGGTTTTTCAGAGCTGTCTCTGTGTCTAACTCAAGGGTCAATGAATGCCTCTCACTTGCAGCTACACTTGTATGCACTTACAAGCACCTGTGTACCTATAGCACACACATACACATAAGTAAAATAATATAAACATTTTGTTGAAATTTTGTTAAATTTATTGTTCTAAATGGGTTGATTATGACTCATTTTATTAGAAATAATTTTATAATTCATTTCATAATAATTTTGAGCAAGTATTATGTGAAAATGTATGGATTTCAGCAGACACCTCCTAGGGTTATGTAATCTCACTTATTATATAATCCTGGTGATGGGTTCACTTTATCATATTTAGTGTTAATGGATATAGCTGCTTAGCCATGGCTGGCCACAGGTGTCCTTTAAAGACATTGATTTCTTTGTAAATGATTACAAGCTAAATCTACCAATCTCCCTTTTTTATGTAGGGAGCAATTTTTGTAAACAAATAATCTTTTGAGTACTACTGGTTCTGTAGTTGACAACATAATTTTAATAATTTTGACTAACTGTGCAATAACATTTTACCTCATAACATTGCAGCAACTGTATGTGTATTAAAATATAAAATATAAGATTCTTCACATTCTATAAATCATGAGTCAAAAATTATCCACAAATTCATAGATATAAAATCATGTGAATTTTTAAAATGTGGGATCTAGCTCATGAATAACATCTTTAGTCATTTCGTTATCAGTTTATTTTTAATGTTACAAGTAATCATTTGTCCTCTTCATTAATCACACAGAGACATTGAATCTTGAATACCACCATCCAACTACTACAGTCCAGTTGACCTGTTGCCAATTTCCCTTCTCTACCATCTCCTGCACTTATATGGTGACTAGAAAATATTTAGGGACACAAAATTAAATATGAAAAAAATAAGTAAATGTTACTAAAATTCAAGGTTGGAATATAAATGTAATTTCAGAGGAGATCAGTTATTATAATAAAGTTGTGTAGACTTCCTTTAAACTCCAGTTTGAATATATATATATATATATATATATATATATACACACACACACACACACACACACACACACACACACACACACATATATATATATATATATATATATATATATATTTCTTTTTGAAGTGACATCTTCCGTGAATTTTCAATGAATACAATGTGGATGTTACTGAAGAATGGGTCTTAAAGGGACATTGTTAATGATCATATTTGCATATTTGCATGAAGACTTACTTAGAGAAGTGATAATATTTGTTAATGTTGATGCATTTTAGATCCATTCTTCATCCCATTATGAGGACAGAGTTGATGAATGTTATGGATTTAATACAATCACAAACACTCAATTGTCTTTTTGGGAATATCACTGTCTTGGGAGCAGGTGGCTCCCATTCCATCCTCCCAGAATTTTCTGAGTTAAGGACCTCAGTCAGAACTGCACACCAAGGGCATGCTCTGAGAAAAAAAAATAGCTACATGCCTATATCAGTAGTTTTAACAATCTCTTCCATACTTACATTATAATAGCATGTTCACATATCTACAATCTTCTTTGTTTCATTCTGTATATTTTAATTCTTCAGTCTTTATTATTTTAACTTATGTTGTTATCCCCCCTCCTTGTTTTACCCCTGACACTTCCTCTTCTCATACCACCTCTCCCATCTCCAAGAGGATATCCACACCTCACAACTCTCAGACCTTAACCATTCCTGGGTCCTAACAATTCTCAGGGGGTCAATGTGTCTTCTCCTTCTGACGCCAAACCAGGCCATCCTATACCATATATGTGAGGGCCTCATGTCAGCTGGTTTATGCTGCGTGGTTAGTGGTATAATGTGAGAGAGATCTTGGCTATCTGGGGTGTTTGAGATTGTTGGTCTTCCTATGGGTCACCCTATTCGTCAGCCTATTCCAGCTATTCCATAATTCAACCACTGGGTTCCACAGCTTCTATCCATTGTTCAATATAATATTTTGAACTTGTGAGAAGAAAAAGAAATTTTCTGCCTCAGACTACTGGCCAATAAATTGAAGACTAGGTAAAAAAATAGGCAGTGCACTATCATATTTGTGGTCCTACTGGAAGTAAGAAAATGTGATCTGATTTCACCTTTGTAAATTATTTAGTTAATTTGTTTATTTGACTTGATAGATGGTTTCTACTTATAGACATGTCTGTTCTGGAACTCACTTCCTATATAAGGGCATAGATTCAACTGCCTTATCAAATTTTATTAGAAGTTATAAGGGGGGAAATATCCGCAAAGGCAATATGATGAATAAATTTGTAGTAAGGATTTGAGAATTTTATTTCTTCCAGAGTAAACAAAGCAAGTAAAGGGGTAAAGATTTAATGGAGAATGTACACAAGATTGTCAGATATGATACTTCTAGTCATCAATAGAGGAGCCAGTGAGAGTGATTTCAAAAGTAGATACATGCACTATAATCCAATAGTTCCTGAATTATTTATTCAAAAATATGATTTCTCCCTGACATTTTGGATAGAATTTCTGTCTGGTCTTATTAAAATGATGTAGATCCTGAGTACAAAGATGCATCCAAGCAGCCCTGCACTGGATGCTAAGATGGAGAAGATCTCCACAGCAACCCTGACCTTGCCTTTGGTGCTATAGTAGACAGGGAGGAAGGTGACCCAGACACTGCAGAACACTAGCAGGCTGAAGGTCAAGTACTTGGCTTCATTGAATGTGTCAGGCAGATTCCTTGCAAAGAAAGCAACAGTGAAGCTTCCAAGTGCCAGGCAGGCCAAGTATCCAAGGACACAGTAGAATGCAGTAACTGAGACCTTGTTGCACACAATGATGATGTGGCCATGCTCAGAGTGTTCATCAATATCAACAAAGGGAGGAGAAACTGCTAACCTTATTGCACACAGAATACATTGGAATAGGGATCATATGGGAATAATGTAGTTGGATGTTCCAGATACAAGGAATTTTCTCAACCTTCTTCCGGGGTCTGTGACTTTGAAAGCCAGAACCACAGTGACTGTTTTGGCCAGAACTATGGAAACAGCCACCGTGAACACAATTCCAAATGTAATTTGACCCAAGATACAGGTTGCTTTTTTAGGATGGCCAATGAAGGAAAAGGAGCACAGAAAACAGAACATGAGGGAAATGAGTAATATGGAGCTGAGGATTCTGTTATTGGCCCTCACAATAGGAATGTCATGGTGCTTGACAAAGACACAGAGTACCACAGCTGTGAATGCAGAGAAACAGAAGGCTATTAAGGCAAGAGCCATACACAAGGGGTCTTCATAGCTTGGAAACATTACACATTTGTAAACACTTTTGTTGTGTTCCGTGTTGGCATACTGTTATTTTGTCCTATCACAATGTTCCACTGTCCCATCACAGTGTCCCACTGTCCAATCACAGTGCCCCACTGTCTCATCCCAATGTCCCACTCTCTGATCATAGTGCCCCACTATCCCATCACAATGCCCCACTGTCCCATCACAGTGCCCCACTGTCCCATCACAATTTCCCACTGTCCGATCACAATGACACATTGTCACATCATAATGCCCCATTGTCCCATCACGATGTCTCACTTGTCCATCACAATTCCCCATTGTCCCATCACAAGCCCCACTCTCCCATCACAATGCCCCATTGTCCCATCACAGTGTCCTATTGTCCCATCACAATGCCCCATTGTACCACACAGGGCCCCACTGTCCCATCACAGTGCCCCACTGTCCCATCACAGTGCCCCACTGTCCCATCACAATGCCCCACTCTCCCATCACAATACCCCACTGTCCCATCACAGTGCCCCACTGTCCCATCACAGTGCCCCACTGTCCCATCACAATGCCCCACTCTCCCATCACAATACCCCACTGTCCCATCACAGTGCCCCACTGTCCCATCACAATGCCCCACTGTCCCATCACAGTGCCCCACTGTCCCATCACAGTGCCCCACTGTCCCATCACAGTGCCCCACTGTCCCATCACAATGCTTTTATTAGTCAGGGTTCTTCTGAGTCACAGAACACATGGGGAGTCTCTATATATTTAGGGAGTTTCTTGAGCACTCACAGTCTGCAGTCCAACTCCCCAACCATGGTCAGAAGTAGCTCTAGATGGACGTCCAAGGATCTAGCAGTTTCTCAGTCCCATGATGCAAGCAGGCAGAAAAGAGTGTCTGCCTCCTTCCAATGTCCTTATGTAGGTCTCCAGGAGAGGGTGTGGCCCAGATTTAAGGCTGTCAGTCTCCAGGAGAGGGAGTGCCAAGATTAAAGTCTGTCAGTCTCCAGCAGGGGGCTTGGACTAGATTTAAGGCTGTCAGTCTCCAGCAGGGGGCGTGGCCCAGATTAAAGGCTGTCAGTCTCCAGTAGGGGGCGTGGCCCAGATTAAAGGCTGTCAGTCTCCAGCAGGGGGCGTCGCCCAGATTAAAGCCTGTCAGTCTCCAGCACGGGGCGTGGCCCAGATTAAAGCCATGTGCTACTGTGACTTTAATTCCAAATGATCTTAAACTCAGAGATCTCCTTGTCTTAATCTTCTGGAATTCACAGAAACTATGCTTCAAAATCTCCATGCCAAGATCCAGGTCAGAAACTTGTATCTCTGAGCCTCCAGATTCAGATCACAAGAGAACTAATTCTGGATTAATTTTGAGATTGTAATTAGGATTCTTAACATTCAGGCTAAAAATTTGTCTTTTCCATGAAAAAGTGAAATTTATAACTATACGGTCATGTAGGGCTTCACAGCTATAAACTTCCCATGCAAGGAAGGACTCTAGAGACCAGGCTAGAGATCACTGTCCATGCTCAGGCTTGGTGGTCATTATCTCTCTCCAGGAAACACAAATCTCCTGGATAATATGAGCTGTGATCTGCAAAGATTAATGGGGTGTTGTTAGATTTGTGACATTTAGACCACACTTGGAGGCAGTCAGGTGGGTCCTGGCTCCCAAGGGTGACTCCCCTAAGCGGGCCCAGCAGAATCCCGGAGGGCCTCTCTCAGTCCCACCTCACCAGGCAAGCCACTGGCTGCCCTCCTCCCAGGCTGTCCCCGGCGGCTCCCAGCCAAAGCCTGCTGAGGTCTTGAGCAAGCGCAGCGAGGAGTTTAATAAAGCTCGGGAGGCTCGCACCTAGAAACTTCTCCTGGCTTCTGGGCTGGGAGCCTTCTATTTATTTGCTGCTGGGGGCTGGGGGCGGGTCTTGCGAGTGCCTCTGGTCACCGGAGTATTGGAAGGTGATGAACCCGCCCCTGAGAATCGGCTGAGAGAACAACTGGGCTCAGGGAGCAGGTGGGGAGCTGGGAGTGGCCGTGGCCTCCGAATCCAGGCAGCCTGTCAGGCACTCCTCCTCCTCCTCCTCCTCCTCCTCCTCCTCCTCCTCCTCCTCCTGCTCCTCCTGCTCCTGCTCCTCCTCCTGCTCCTGCTCCTGCTCCTGCTCCTCCTCCTCCTCCTCCTCCTGCTCCTCCTGCTCCTGCTCTGCTCCGCCCCGCCCTCCCTCTGCCTCCCGCAGAGTCCACTCCAGGCACCAGTGCCCCACAGGGCACTAAAGCCAGACTATTAATAACCCTCTGCCTGGCTGAGGGCTCAGGTCACACTCTGGAAATACCATCCTCAGAGCGTGTTCTGTCTTGCCTCCCGCTGTAGGGACTCGCAGAAGAGAGACAAGCCTCTCATTGGATTGAGAAGCACACGGAATCCCACTTACAGTAGGGCCCAAATCTTACAGCCTCAGACTTCTGAGAATGATTTTGTTAAAAATGGCAGTTGAAGTTATGAAGAGAGGGACGTTGCCAGGCAGAATCTATTGGGATAGGTAGGACTTGGGGTAAGAAAACAGGTCGGGCACAACTCCCAGTACAGCCTGAGCCACTGGGGATTTACAGCCTGGAGGCAGAATGGGGGTCAACGGGTTGGAAATGACGGAGGGGGATCCAGGGACCAGAGGGAAATCCAGATAAACTGATCTAACTGGATTCCTGGACGGATAGACTGGGGTGATCAGACCTTGCTTTGAAAGCCATGGGAGGACAAGCAGCCGACAGGCATGGGAGGGGTTGATCATACATGGAATGATGGGGGTTGTGGCTAAACTGACTTGTTCTAGTTAGAACTGGGTGAAGAGAAAGCACCCCTGGGCCTCCAAGGAGGAGTCTGCCTGAAGTTTGGTCAAGGGGAGCGTTTCTATGAGCGGCATGCCTGCCGTTTCTATGAGAGTTTCTATGAGAGTTTCCAAGGCATGCCTGAGCTGCCGGTTTTCCACCTATGGAATGGGGCAGGAGAGGAGCCTGCTCTGCACCTGTCATCAGGAATGCATGACGTTATAGACTTCGCAGGGGAGTCTGTGCTTTCAAGCTTTCAACTTTCAGTTTATCGGTTGCATGTTTGCTCTTAAGTGCTTCATAAACATTAGCCGGTGGAACCCTGCCCCTCCGCGCACGGATAGCCGTGAGCCCTACGACTGTCTCATTCAGCAGGAGAGTTAACAGAAGTCATCAGACAAATTTTTCTTTGCATTGACTGCCTTTTACATTCCGGAAAGCTTTTCACCACAGAGCTAGCTGCACCTCTAATCCTCTTCCTTCTGTAAAAGCATTTAACGTGATGGATTCACAAATAAAAACACCACACAGTGGGTTGAACTCGAACACCTGCCCGGTCCCAAATGCTGTCTAGCTCTGCGAACCCCTGTACACAGAACAGCCACGCCCTGGAGCCCCCACTTTGTGAGCCCCATACACAGAACAACAGCACCCTGGAGCCCCACCCCCTTTGTGAACCCCGTACAACAGAACAGCCATGTTGGAGCGTTCCTATGCGCTTTACACTTTAACTATCAATCACATCTTTATTTACAGATCCACCACACAGAACCAAACAGCAAAAATCTGTGATGGGATGGAAACTAGGAAAAAGATGTTTTCTAATGTCTTTTATGACTTGTGTCCGTTGCCTACGCTCTGTCCTTCCTCATTACCTAATATGGCCCTCCCTTGATGTTCTTTCTAAATAGTATTATGTTGTCCAACTACGCTATTCCTCATGGGGGAATCCTAATCTATAATTGTGTGTGTGTGTGTGTGTGTGTGTTTGTACACATGTGTTGATATATGTATGATGTGTGTGTGTTTGTACACATGTGTTGATGTATGTATGATGTGTGTGTGTGTGTGTGTGTGTGATGAATGATGTGTGTGTAAGTGGGTTTATGTAAGCAAGTAAACAGTCTCTTTTATTTCTGTATTTATTTTCAAATAGCACCTCATGAATCTTTCTAGACTGACCTTGATCTCACTCTCAGCTTAGGCTGGCCTTGAACTTTCGAGTTCCCCGTTTCAGCCTCCTGTGCAGGCTGGACAACAGACCAGCAGCACCAGGCTGGGTTTATATCTTTATTCTGAATAATAAAAAATATCTAGATGCACTGTTCTCCAGGTGGGATATTTTGAAAGCCCAGCTCCAGGAAGAGCCATTTCTAGAAACTTCTGTTCCTCCATCTTGCTAGGAAAATGAATTCAGAATATTTTAACTTACAGGTGCCTTGGGTCTGGGGTTCCAATCATCAGCAGGTGGATAGCTTGGGACTTGCCATTTTCCCTTTGAGAGTATTGGAGTCCCAATGCTGCTTTCTTTATGGGGACTTTGAGTCCCAGGTTGAGAAACCATTTTGATAGAAAGCCGTCCTCATAGGAGGTACTTTATTCAAAATAACAATTACTGAGAGGGATTGCTCCTGTGTGTCTTTCACTGTGGCAAGCTGCAGGCATGGCAGGAAATGTTCGCAGCCGTCTTTGTTAGGTAGTGTAAACCCATTTTGCAGATGAGGAAATTGGTGGCCTGTGCACACAGATGTCCTGTGCCAGGAACCCTGGTGGAAAAGCTAATTGTTTGAATCTTAGATCTGTACTGAGTGGGTGGGCTGAGACCCTTGGCTTTTGTTCTGGTAGAGAGAGGGTCCCACTATCCTAACTTGACTGTCCCCCCAGTACCTGGGTGGCCTCAATAAGACACAGAATGAGCTCATCATGCCAGAAGACCTAAGCTGACATCACGGCTGGGAACAGGCTGCAGCTGGGAGGGGCAGAGTGAGCCTGCAGCTAATTATGCGGGGAGTCACCCTGTGTGATGGACCATGTGGGTGCAGAGGCGAGGCTCTACGATGGGTGGGATGGGGGCAGCACTGTCTCTGGCTGAGTGCCTGTGGATTTGGGCGGGCTTTGCGGTGTGTGTTTAATGTGTCACTGGGCTGTATTGATTTATGGGTGAGTCTGTTCCGAGGATGTGCTCTAAGAGGCTTTCTTCTTCTTCTTCTTCTTCTTCTTCTTCTTCTTCTTCTTCTTCTTCTTCTTCTTCTTCTTCTTCTTCTTCTTCTTCTTCTTCTTCTTCTTCCTTTTCCTCCTCCTCCTCCTCCTCCTCCTCCTCCTCCTCCTCCTCCTCCTCCTCCTCCTCCTCCTCCTCCTCCTTGCCTAACTCTGTGTGACCTTCAGTGGCAGAGCTGGGATTCCAGCCTAGGCCATTGGCTCTGACCCAGCTGTCATGCTCTCTGAAATAAGAGTCGCAGTTCGTGTTTGCGCAGCACTGACCACATACCAAGCCCTAGTTCAGCAGGTTTCCTGTCCCTTTGTGTGGGTCTTTCTATGTGGCTCAGATTGGGTGGGAATTTGATATCTTCCCGCCTTAGCCTTCTTATTTGCTGGGGTTACAGCTCCTGCTCACAACATCCACCTTCATATTTATTCAACATAGTCCAGAGAGGTGAAGACACCTCCTCTAGGTCACACAGCCAATGGGATGTAGACTGCTCACAATAACCATGAAGGGAAAATATCACCCAGGCCTAGTGCTCCTCTGCACCACCTGGCATGGCATGCTTTTCTGGAATCTTACTGCATTCTGGGTCAGGTCAGCTTTCTGCCTGAGGATATTGAGAAGCTGCTAAGCCTGCTGACTGAGATGTAAGATGACTTGTGGGAAAAGCGGTCAGTAGACACCTTAGGCCATCACTGACCAGCCAAAAACATGGGGTCAGACTCAGAGAGGCTTTGGAGAGGGAGGAAGCCTGGGCTGGTTCTTCCAGAAAAGGAGAAACTCTGGATGTGTGTGTGTGTAAATGTGTGCACATGTGTATGAATGTGTGAGTGTGTGTATGTGTGTGTGCACATGTGTATGAATGTGTGAGTGCGTGTATGAGTGTATATATGTGTAAGTGTATAAATATGTGTACGTGTGTGCCTATGAGTGTGTGTTTTGTGTGTATATGTGTGTGAGTGTATTTATGTGTGTGAGTGTATATTTATATGTGTGTGTGTGTGTATGTGTGAATGTAGAAACGTGAACATGTGTGTATATGAATGTGAGTTTATGTGTGTGTATGTGTATATGAGTGTTTTTATGTGTTCATATACATGTGTGAGTATATAAATGTTTATTTTTGTGTGAGTGTGTATGTGTGTATGTGAGTGTGTCTTTATGTACATATACATGTGTGTGACTGTGTATGTGTATATAAATGTATGTGTATATAAATGTATATAAATGTGTGTTAAATGTGTGTACATGTGTGAGTGTGTATATGAGTGTGTTTTTGTGTGAGTATGTATGTATGTATAAGTGTATTTTTATATGTATATATATGTTTGTGACTGTGTAAATGTAAGTGTATGAATGTATGTGCATGTACATATGGACATATGTGTGGAGTGTATAAATGTGTGTGTACACATGTGAGTGTGTGCATTAGGATGCTAGATCCCAGGACCCAGAGCAAACATTGTCTCACCTGCCTGCCAGCTACTTAAAACTTTCACACGGGAAATACCACAGTTAATCTTCCAAAGAGACAGTTGAGGGAGAAGGTGACATCATCCTGCATTCCAGATCTGGACCCCACCCCCATCCCCCAACTCGCCCTCCCCCCCCCCCCGAGGCAGAAACAGGGGCTGTAGTCACACAGGCATTGACAAGGTAATTGTCTGACATCTTCCCATTCCTTAATCCCAGCACTATCATCAAAGACTGTGGGAAAGTCTCTCAAAGGCCAGGTTTCCAGTGAGCATTTTCCCTCTTGCTCCAGCACAGCCCTGGGGCTCAGGACTCTCTGGGGAAGCAGGGGTGGGGAGTGGGGGCTCCTGGGGCGCTCCACCTTCACTGACACTCCAGGTCCAGGGCGACCTGTGTCTCTATCTTCCCTCTCTTCACTTTCCCAGAAGCCTTAAAGACGACACTAATAGAATCTGCAGCCTGCCGCACCTCAGGCATATAAGCACCATGCTTGGGTGTCCCTTCCATCTGGGTTCTTGATGGTAACATGCCGGGGCACAGCAGAGCCTGTGTGAGCAGCAGATGCTCTCTGGGTTTGGTTTGCCCCACCCTGCACAGCATGAACAAGTCATAGCACTCGGAAATATCCATAATGGGTAGAATGGAAGGGAAGGTTTCTGAGCAACCCCCATTTTACAGATGAGAAAACTAATTTGGTGGATTCTCAATCCCAGTCTATGTGAACGTCAAGCCTGGATCTCTTTGGTCTGCACAGTGAGGTCATGACGCTTGCCCACCCCATCATCATTTCGAGAATGGCCTTGGCGGGGATATTGAGACCCTATCCTTTCTGGCCTGTTTCTGCTTCTTAGAAACTGAGGTGAGCAGTTTTCCCTACCTCAAGTTTGCTGCCACGCTACAGGCCCAAAGGCAAATAGTGGGCTGAAGCCTCGGAAACCTTTCTTCTTAACAGGTTGTCTCAGGCGTTTTGTCATAGTGATGAAAATCTGACTAATACAGTACCTGGCATTGGCAACATGGATGATGGTTAAGAGGACCGTGGTCGATGGACCTGATGGACCTACAGAGGAACCAATCAGGAACTCGATTTGACTTTGTCCTGAGTTGGCTTAAGAGCCAGAAAATGTTTGGAAACGAAGGAGACCGCAGCCCCATCACTGACACACTGGGGAGTATGTATTATGGGAGTCCCACTCCCAGGAAGCCAGCAGAGGGAGTTTGCAGTGGTTCTGGTAGCAGGTTGAGCTGCAGATAAAGGAACCGGATGTGGATAGAGTCACTGGAAGGATCCCAGGGTTGAGAAAGAGCCATCATACAAAGGACTTGGATTTTAAACCTTGCTACTGGGAGAGTGGTGAGCTACAAATAAGGAGAACCCACTAGAAAGGGAAGAAGGGGTGTGGCCTTCTGGTGAGGAGGGGGCGTGGCCTGCTCTGGTGAGGGGGCGTGGTCTACTCTGTTTCTCAATCATTCCTTTCTCCTCTGTATGCTTATGTGCAAACATCTAGCCTAAAGGGTAGAAATGGAGATGGGGGAAGGGAGAAACCCTGGCTCTCCTGAGTCTCCAGAAGCAATCAAACTGCTAATTAAAATGGCTGCCAGTGCCGTAAAGCTTTGTGCAGGCCACAAGTAAGCTCTCAGTTAGCAACCTTGTTTGATTCTCTGCTGCCAAGTTTCCCACTATCTTAGCTCTTTAGCCACAGAGGCCTCCTGCCTCTCAGACAGAAGAGTCAAGAATGCTCTCGCCTGAGACCTTTGCAGCATCTGTTCCCATTGACAGGAACAGTGTCCCCCGGGGCCTCCCGACTCATTCGGACCTTTACATTTCATCTGCTCTGGGGAGCCTCCCTAACCGTTGGCGGCAACTGTCTCTCTCCTGTACTTGACACTGAGATCTTTATTTCTCACCTCTAATTCTGTTTATCTCTCTCCCTCCTTTGGCATGGGTGTGGTAGGAGGGAGGAGAGAGGGGACTTTAATCCAATCGTTCATGGCTGTGTCACCAAGACCTGGTACACAGTGCTGAAGAAAACGTATTGTGGTTGTCCTTGGGCGTGTTTGTCGGGCATTTCCAGTTTTCTCCGTCTGTGGTCGCTGGTTTCTCATCGCTTCGCCCATTTCCTAGCAGAGGCAAAGCAAAGGAACAGAGCTAGGCTTTGGTTCACGGTTCAGGGATGCCATCCTCTAAGGTGGTTGGAGTGGCTCTGGCTAAGACAATGGAAACTAGTGGCAGCTGCGTGCTATAAAGCACACACCAGCAAGTTCAGAGAGCTCAGCAGGAAGTGACTCCACCCATAACACTCAAGTCCCGCCCCCTTGGGAACGTGCTTCCTCCAGCAGAGCCCCTAAAGGCTCCATAACCTCCCCAAACACCCTACCACCTGTGCGTCCCAAGGCATGAGCCTGTGGGAACAGTTCATATCCAATGACCTCAAAACTCATCAAAACGTCAATGCCTTTCAAAGCATTTAATCTGCAGGCAGGGTCCTGAGCTGTCTGCTATGATTATCAATGTTATAGTCCCGGCTCTCAAAAAGGGATATGAAGGAGACACAAACCTAGACGGCAGCCTAACCTAGCTGATTCTGACAGGCAGTCCTTGCGATGCTCCCTTTGCATGTGTGAGAATAGCTCTATTCACAAGATCATTCGCAATATGAATGACCCTTAAATGGGCAAAGCTTTCAGTGGTCTCATCGAGAAGGTTTTGTCTGGTATTCTGGTGCCCATTTCTCTCAGTCCAGGACATTTATGATACATACTGTTTGTCCCTTAAGTGGAAAGCGAGCTCCTTGGGAAACAGAGACCTAGGAGGTCTATAACCATAGGGCCGCTTCTCCCAGAAGCCACTGTGGTAGAATAGGAGCTGGACTGACCAGTTGGTGACTATGACACCGGGCAACAGCTTTGGGAATTTCTTTTTTGGGACTGGGTGTTGCAGTTCTTGGGCGTGTGCAGCCTGAGGAAGCTCTCCGAGTCTGTGCTTGGGACAGGGCACATAGAGCCTGGGATAATGTGGAGAGAGGAGAGGAATACCAGGAAGATGGCTCTGTTGGCATGGCAGCCCTAGGCTCACCCTGGATGAATGATAATTAGCTTTGTCTATGAACAACGGTCACGCAAAGGGTCACCCATGAAAACTGGAGGACAGCTGATTTCTTGCCACTGCCCGAAGTCCAGGGATGTCTATCCAGTGCTGGTCTGATGCCCACAAAACCCCATGAAAACGAGACCTTTTCGGCACCTGTCACACGTGAACTGACTCTGTCCCCATCCCTCATCATCACCTCACGAACCAGGGAGCCACTTGAGTCACATCCCCATCTCTGCCTGAAGAAAGATGAACAGGACAATGAGAGACAAACACTCTAGAGAGGCACTCTCTAGAAACCCGTGTGAAGATTCTGCCCTTCACTGATTGGCTAAAAGTAGTCACCTGGGGCAGAACCAGCCTAGAGAAGGCATCGTTGTTTTCTTTCTCAGTGACTGTAAGTCTAGTTAAAATGAAGGGCCTGTATTATCATGGATGAAGGAGAAAGGGATACTGGGAGGGGAGGGGCACTGGAGAAATCTTCACTTTCCTAAGAGAGGGGAAATGCTGTCCAACCACCCTACATTTCCTCTAAGTTAAGCTCTTTCAGAAAGTGGGTGAGGAATGCGTAGCCACTAAGCAGATACCTTCACACAGTACCTCTGTGGAGAGCGTCAAATGGTGGAGAGACTCTGTACAGTTAAGTGCGGGAGTCATGGATTCTCTTTTGTTAAGATACCTTAATGTAGCCGGGCGGTGGTGGCGCATGACTGTAATCCCAGCACTCTGGGAGGCAGAGGCAGGTGGAATTCTGAGTTCAAGGCCAGCCTGATCTACAGAGTGAGTTCCAGAACAGCCAGGGCTACACTGAGAAACCCTGTCTCGAAAAAAAAAAAACAAATCCAAAAAACCTAAATAAATAAATAAATAAATAAAAGATTCCTTAATGTAGAAATAGGAGTTGAGGGAGAGAGGTCGAGGCAAAACAAACTCTCTCTCTCACTCCCTCTGTGTGTGTACCATTTCCATCCCATTATCCTCTTCAAGTCTGTTTATTTCAGGTGTGTGTGTGTGTGTGTGTGTGTGTGTGTGTGTGTATAAGTATGAGCATGTATGAGAGTCTGTGAGTGTGCATGTGAGTGTGCATGAGTATGTGTAAGGAGTGTGCAAGACTGTATATGGGTATGTGTGTGAGTGTGCATGTATGTGTATGGTGAGAGAGTATGTGGGAGAGTGTGTGAGTGTATGTGTGTGAGGGTATGTATAAGTGTGTGTGTGCACGCATGCGTGTGTGTGTGTGTGTGTGTGTGTGTGTGTGTGTGTGTGTAGAGTACAGGAGTGGGTATGGGTGTGAGTATGAGACTGTTGTTGAGTGTGTGTGTGTGTGAGTGTACCTATGAGTGTGTGTGTGTGAGTGCAGGAGAGTATGTTTATGTGTGAGAAAGTATGCATACACATATGCACAGGTATACACGCATACACATGCACACACGCGCGGGCGCACGCGAGCGCGCGCGCACACACACACACACACGCATACACACACACACACACACACACACACACACACGCACGCACACAAACAACCAAGAGGACAACCTTGGGTGTGGCTCTTCAGTGTCTAAGCTACCTCCCCAGCCCCCTTTCTGTTAGGTGATGTGACTCTATTGAATATGGTTGGTATTACTCATTTCAGGTTTAGCTGTGCAAGAGTCTATTGCCAAAGAGGCCTAGTGTTTGCTGCAGTTCGAGAACGCATCGGATAAGTTTCTATAGCAAAGCAAAGAAACACAAAGCAAAAAGAAAAGCTGACTGTGAGTCAACCAAGGGCTGCTTGGCTCCGGGCTATCCCACGATGTGGAGCTGGAGTCCCGGGGTGTGGTAAAGTAGAGCTGTCTTCCACATTGATTGACAGGCGCGCACAGCCCACAGTCTCTCCACAATAGCACTGAAAGGCCCGGATGGAAAGCTTTGACGGAGTGCCCGAAGGCTGGGGCATGGCGGAGGTGCCAGCTCTCTGGAGACTATGGGTTCTTCTGGGTGGAGGAGACACTATGGAAGGTAACAGGTAGGAGCAGTTACTCTCCCAGCCTAGGTGGCATGGAATCTTCCAGAAACTTCTTGTGAGCATATCTTGACATTTGGTTCTCCTGCTCCTCATTTCTAAGGGTGGGGTGGGATAGGGAGGGGTAGGGAGGGGTGGAGGGTGCGGATGGGTTGGGCAGGGATGGAGGCGGATGGGATTCTAAGTCAATCCCTCTCTCTGCTGAGTGCCTGGTACACACCAGCTCCTCTAAGCTCTCCAGTCATTTTGTGAAGATGGTCTTTTGTTATTCTCAGCGGACAGTAAGAACCTCGACGCTCAGAGAGACCATGAAATCCACATATGGACTCACAGGTACGATGAACCATAGTCTTTGCTTCCAACCGCTCCTTTTGAGATCTGTGTCATTCTGTAGCCCAGGGTAGGTGTCCCTGTGCCTTGAGTAAGGCCAGGTAGATGGGAGGTGCTCATGTCTGCCCTACCACCTGTGCTCCCTTCTCTCTTCCCAGGGTAGATCAGCGACTTTGCTTCGGGGACATGTCACTCCCTTGGGGACATGTCACTACCTTGCTGTAGCCTTCTAACACACACACACACACACAGATACTTAAACACAGATATACATACATATACATATACACACATAAATATACATATACATACACACACACACAGATACTTACACAGAGATATACATACATATACATATACACACATACATACACACACACACACACACACACAGAGATACTTACACACAGATATACATACATATACATACACACACACACACACACACAGGCAGAGAAGGCCTATGCCCTCAGAGATGGGCACTAAACAAGAGAAGTAATTACAGGTTATCAGTAAGTACTGAGGTTAAAAAAAAAAAGCAGGAAGGGAGAGAGGGGTGGGAGCTGACGGAATCAGCGCCCTGCCCCCACCCCATGCACGTGCTTCCCCTGTGGTTGATCCCAAGCTTCATTTCAGTTCTTGGTTAATTCCCCTCCTGACCCAGCATCTGCCTGGAGGGCACATTCCTCAGCCCTGAGAAGTCTTGCTTCACCCTCCAAAGTGTACTTATTCTACCTTGCTCCTCTTCCTCCTGCCTTGCCCGCCCTCCCCCACTCCCACCGGCTGCCTAGCTGTGTCACTTACTACCAGTGAGACCTACAGCAACCATTTGTGCCCCAGTTTCTACAACTATGAAATTGACGCTAACATGGCGTCTATCTCCTGCGGATGTTGTGGAGATGAATATGTAGGTATATTACGTCGACACAGGTGGAGCTCCCAGACACCTGCCCGGTCTGTGATCGGCACCATGGAGATGCTGTCTGATCTTAGTTTTGGCTTTATGCCCACCTAGATGTGTGTCCTTCACCCTAGGACATCTACCAGCTGTGGGTAGTGTTGTGGGTGCCATCCTCTTCCGTGGTTTTCCACCCTGGCTTCAGACTGGAGTAGCCTAGGGAGATTTTTAGAAGCACCGGTGCCTGGCATTCTCCCTAGAACACACATATATCATCTGCGGCGGGCTAACAGTTCAAAGTGATTTTAATACTAGTTGCTGCTGAGACCCTCTGTGTAACCCTCCTACCCCTCTTAATAGGTAGAGCGACTGGGTCCTAAAGAAGGGCTTGACTTGCTTCAGTGTTCAAGCTGCAAGCACCGGGGCAGGAGTCTGGCTTCCATCCCCTGGGAAGTCAGCTCTGTTTCCCAACATTCCTCCCATGGCCTGAATTGTTTCATCGATTGGACCCAGCAGAGAGGCTGCACGTATCTCCCATCATCAGAAGCAGGAGCGTTGGAGGCAGCTGCCAATCTGGTAAGGAAAGAAGGCATCTGAGAAGCAGGGTTTTTTTTTCTCTACAGCCAGGACAGCTGGCACTAGAGGAGTAATGGGGGAAGGAGGTGAGGGGGTGGGGCATCTGCCCAGGCCAATTGCAAGATAAAGAAATAGGCAGGATTCCTGGTAACTGGGAGTCTGGGCAGAAGATCCAAAGGTGAAGGGCCTGTCCCTGAGTCACCCACAGAGAGTGACAACATTAGTCACAGGGACGGCCTCCTAAAAGACACAGTTTCTGACAAGTCATCTAATTGGAGCTACTGGGGGAGTGAGGTGGTCTAGCTCTGCAAGGATGGGGTCCATACACTCGGGGATTAAAAAAAAAAAAACAAAAGAAATGCTCCTGGAAATGTCAGATCTGGACCCAGATGCCCACTAGCTATGTAAGCTTGCCCCTGGGGCCTTAACTCTATCTTCTGTCAAATGGAGCACTCCAAAGGTGATGTGCCAGTGTGGGCAAAGAGCATGTGACCGTTAAGTCGTCAAAGGGTCTTAGTCACTAGAGAATGTCAGAAGAGGACATTGGGTACAGCTTCACAACCGACCTATTTAGGAAGAATGAAATCAGTGTGGGGTTGGGAGCGGGTGGCAGGCAGGTGACCACAGACTTACCCAAGGCAGGTTACCCCATCCTCAGGATTCCCAAGGCAGGTTTTCATTGGACAAGAGACAGGATGAGTGAAGAGAATAATTAGTTCTGTGTGTGTGACTCGTGTGTGTGTGTGTGTGTGTGTGTGACTATGTGTGATTGTGTATAGGTTTGTGTGACTGTGTATAGGTGTGTGTGACTTTGTGTATGTGTGTGACTGTGTATTTGAGTCTGTGACTGTGTGTCTGTGTGACTGTGTTTCTGTGTGACTCTGTGTGTTACTGTAAGTGTGTTTGAGAGAGACTGTGTTTATGTGTGTGATTGTATGGATGAGAGACTGTGTTTATGTGTGTGACTGTGTATATGTGAGACTGTTTATGTGTGTGACTGTGTGCATGACTTTGTGTGTAACTATGTGTGACTTTGTGTGACTCTATGTGTGACTGTGTATGTGTGACTCTCTGTCTGTGAATGAGTGTGCGTGTGTGTAAGAGTAGCGGTAATAGTAGTGACTTACATGATACTTGAAACATTTGATGCTGTGAACATTTTAAATATAAGACTTTTACCCTGAAATGTCCCCTTGAGAACTGGAGGATTTGACAGCACTGAGTTGAGATTCTTGCCTGGAAATGTGTGTATTGTACTCTCCATATCCCCAGAGCTAACCTCACCCACACCCACATATCCCATGAGTGCTTTCAACCTGTCCTGGAGGGGAGGAGATGTGAAATTTTATCATGGGAATATTTCTAGAAAACTCCTGTGTTCCAAGATGACTCTGTTAGGCTGATCCCTGGACTCCCTCTATTCCACTTCAGACTCAGTACTGGAAAAGATAATTTTGCTTGTTAGCATTAACCAAATGTTATCCCTACTTTCATGTATTTAAGGAACTGACTATCGAATTTTGTTCCCATAGAATCCCAGGGAGGTTACTGCTGCTAACTTACTCTACAGATCAGCAAACCAGTCACCTACAGGAGCAATCCTTGTCCAAAGCTACACAGGAGGCAGTAGAATTGCCCTAGATGTTTAGGATGTAAAATCTTTGTCAGACCACGAAAAGGTTAGATGTGTACAAACTCTGGAGCTATAGAGAACAGCGGGCAACCTGGGGTTCTGAGTCAGTTTGCTTGAATTTTGTCCTTGATTCTGGAGACTGTGGCTCTTTGTGACTTTGGTTTTCTATGCTTCAGTTTCTGTTAGGAAGAAAATCTAATGTTGGCATTGCGGTGAAGGCTAACATAGGGTGTATGGTGAGATGGTTTGGAGTAGGTTTCCTGAGGAAATACATAGAAGCTGTTACCCTCTGGATACCACAGGTATCCCAAACCCAGGCAGGGTAGATGACCCGATTGATAAAGCACCTGACTCACAAATGTGTTCCCCACAACCCATGTGAAAGGCAGGGCTTGGTGCCTCACACCTGTAACCTTAGCATTGCGCGAGGTGGAGACAGGCTACTTTCACAGGCACACTGGTTATCAGGCTGCTGAAATACTCTGCCTCAGAAAAGCAATTGGATGACACCTGAACAATGACACCTGAAGTTATCCCTTTAGCCTCTGCATGTGTGTGTGAAAACACACTGTGATGGTTTGTATTGTATATGCTCGTCCCAGGGAGTGGCACTATTAAGAAGGTGCGGCCTTGTTGGAGGAAGTGTGTCACTGTGGGGAAGGACTTGGAGATCTTCCTCCTAGATGCCTGAGGATGCCCAGTCTGTTCCTGGCTTCCTTTGGATAAAGATGTAGAACCCTCAACTCCTCCTGCACCATGCCTGCCTGGATGCTGCCATGCTTCTGCCTTGGTAACAATGGACTGAACCTCTGAACCTGTAAGCCAGCCACAATTAAATGTTGTCATTTATAAGACTTGGCTTGATCATGGTGTCTGTTCACAGCAGTAAAACGCTAAGACACACACACACACACACACACACACAACTGAACACATGTGCTGAGCCATGTGGATCTATGTGTGACACACTGCAGGCAGGCCATAAGAGCTCCCAAACACCCTGTCTTCCTTCTCTGAACATCCCATACACAGAAGACACTGGGACATGTATGAGAATAGCTTAGCACAGACCTTAACTAGAACAAAGGTGTGAATCCTACAGGCTGAAAGCCTGGAAACCCTTGGGAAGGTTTTGTTGGGTTGTGGTCCCTGTAATGCTGAGACAGGCTCCCAGGATGCTAGGGGACAACACCCTATGTGTCTATATTCTGGGCAGATGCTGCATGGTCAGGCTGAGCAGGGATAGTTGAGAGTATTCTGCTTTGGGATTTTTCTAGATGGGAGTCCTAGCCCATACTGTAGAGAATTGGCTTTGAGGTATGTGTGGGCAGAATTGGCAAGGTCTTTTTGGCTAATGGCCACTAGAGGAAATAGCTTAGCCTTGGAGAAAAGAGACACTGTGAGGAGTCCTCACAGCTTAGGTCCCCGTAGAAAGGTTCCACTGAGGGACAAGGGACAGAGTCAGACAGATGCCAGTTCTAGGAGCTGGGAGTGACAGTCCTCTTCCACAGGCCTCAGCCCCTCCCATCTGAAAAGTAGCAATAGGACCTTCGTTGCCAGCTCATCAGAATAATTGTAGAAGATATGGCCTGACAATGGGCTGTGATTAGATCCAGGGCAGGAAACCACTTTGCTTTCCCCCAGCGTGACTCCAGGGAAATTGGACTTGAGAGTTTAAATTGGACACAGAAACCTTGGAGTCAGGCTCAGGGATTATCATCACTTTGGTGCATCCTGTATCCCAGCTGTTCCTACTTTGCCCGGCAGGAAATTCCAAGCCCTACATCCCTTTGCTTCCTTCCTTGGTTAACATCCAGCAGCCTTGCTGTCTATTGTAATGCTAAGCATGGGACCCCAAGACCTGGAGTCTGTATGTAGACCTGTGACCCCCCTCCCCCGGTTAGTTCTGGTTGGTAAATAAAGATAGCCAAAAGCTAGGCAGAGGACACATAGGTGGGGTTGAGGTTTCCCCAGAGTTGGAGGAAGAAGCACAGGGGAGAAGGTTCAGGAGGAGGAGGGTGAAACCACCATGGGTGAGGAGTCAAGAAAACTCCGCCCTGCGGGCTGGCAGATTGGAGTTAAGAGCAGCCCAGATAAATCATAGTAATAACTTGGGCTTATCGATAGGAAAGTAGATTCTCATAGCATAGAGAATAGAGATCTGCCCAGCTCTTGTGCTGTTTAAGGCTTATTGTAAATAAAAAGATAGTGTGTGTCTTTTTTCCCGGGAACTAAATGGTCTAAGGTGGGGTAGAAACCTCAGGCTGGGATTAAAAATTACCACAACATCCACAATAAGCACCAGGATGGAGTTCACTGTATCAGAGCAGAGCTCTCTCCCATTCCCTCCCAGAACATACTGGCCAAGTCCCTTGGGTTTCCAAGATAAAACTGAGGCCTGAAACCCACTCCTTTTGTCCACAAAGGCAAGAGAACCACAAAAGAATCCCATTGCTTTCTCTTTGGCTCAGCTTGTTAATACACAGACGAAATTTCTCATGGCCACAGAAAAAGGATTCTCTCTCAGTGTTTCAGTTGTGACTTTTTAATAGAAGTTGGTTTGAGTACAGGCATTTGAGTTCCTCAATTAATTTCCATCTAAATGAGTTTTTTTTTTCCCAGAGAGAACTAGTGCTTTAGATCCATTTGGACTTAATTTGTATGACAGAAGCCTCTGTTCCTGTGGTTCCAATTCTTCTGGTAAGTCTAGCACTCATTACCTGGGTGATAATTCCCCACCACAGACAGCAGCACCCAGAACTGAGAGGTGGATGGATTTCTAATAGCAACTCAGCAGGAGAGCTGGTCCCCCTCACTTGCCAATACCACTTAATAAATAGGAAATAATAAATTATTAAGTAAGCCATGTTCCGAGGTCAGGCTCACATCATGGTATCTACAGTGCAAAATTGACAACCTCCGAGAAAAAGAAAAGAACAAACCCACAAAAATCAAAACAGATGAATCATGAATGAAACAAAACAAACCAAAAGCTAAAAGTCAAAAAGCCAAAAAACAACAAAAACCAAAAAAACAATAACAACAAAACAAATAAAAACCAAATACACAAA
The DNA here is from genome assembly GCF_947179515.1 of Apodemus sylvaticus. Lineage (NCBI taxonomy): Eukaryota > Metazoa > Chordata > Mammalia > Rodentia > Muridae > Apodemus > Apodemus sylvaticus. The sequence continues at coordinate 4,806,882 of NC_067484.1, forward strand.
CAAAAATAAAAATTCAGTACAGAGGGGGGGTGACCATGGTGTCACTGTCATTGGCTCATCGGTGCAGAACAGAGAAGGTGTAGTGTTCTTTAAAGTGTTGTCTGATGATGTTGCATTTGGCCAGAGTGTCTCTGGTGGGCTGGCTAGTGGAAGGGGGCATGGGTCCTACATATATCACCAAATCAATTTTCTACTCAACGGAGGGAAAACCAGGGTGGGACACAGACACTCATGAGACTGTGCATAATATACACAGAAGAGGATGAGGGCAGGGGACTCTAGCACAGGACTGAGGGTGCGGCGCTCAATAGAATCTTTGTCTAATGTGCATGAGGTCTTAGGTTCTACCCTCAGCACCACAGAAAAAGAAAAATGCAGCAGCAAAAAACAAAAAAACAAAACAAAAAAACAAAAAAAAAACCCAAAAAAACAAAAAAACAAAAAATAAAAAAACAAAAAAACAAAAACAAAAACAAAAACAAAACAAAACAAAAAAGGTCTCCAGGTCTTAGATTCCAATGTGAGCTTAGAAGTGACCTTTTTTTTTGGGGGGGGGGGGGGGGAGGGACATCTGACTGCCCTTCCATCTGCCTTTTATTGTCTAGTTTCAGAAGTAGCTTGGTGCCGTCCCTAATGGAACAGCTGCTGATCATAGCAAAAGGAGGTTTGATTTGGGGTTGTGGGTCCCCCGACCCCCACCCCCAGGATGGTCCCCTGCCCTCTTATCAGAACAGTGTTTGTCAACTGCGGACAAAGCAGGACAGCTTTCTGATCACAAAAGCTAGGAGTGAAGGAGAACCAGGTAGGGGTAATTTACACGAGACCAACCAGTTCTGCTCATAGGAAGGAATAGATCCCTTCCAGTAATATGGAGATGAGCACGATGTCTTCCCTGGGTTAGCCCTTCCCTACTATTATCTCCCAGTGGATGTGCAAGCATCAGTCAAACATCATCAGAATGATACTTTGTCTCCAAGAGCCATGCTAGTATCAAACTATTCTTACCCACATAGTTCCCCAAGCACAGGGAGTGTCTCTGGCCAAGACATGGCACTTCTGACACTAGGCAGTCATTCAGGGAATTCTTCGCAGCTCTTTTAAATTTGTGTAGCTTTACATGCTAATGTTAGGCTCCAACTCTGAACAGAAAACCAGGAGCTCTGTGGCTGACTTCATCTTTCTGACACCTCTGTGATAGCAATGGTGCAGCGGGTGTATATGGGGTGGAGGCCCAGTGAGGTTTGGACCTGGGTCAGTCCCAGGATATTCAGGGCTTAGAGCATTCATGAAAAAGACCAAGATGCCTCTGGCCCCACCCACTGCAGCCATAGCAACAGGATCTTTTTTTAAAGGTACACAAATAATTTAGAAGATCCCACCAAATACACGAATGACCACGTATCAAGGTACACAATCTCTCTGAATAAATACATAAATAAATAATTAAATACTGCTAACGGTGAGGGAAGAGAGCTCATCACATAAATAATAAATAAATAAAAGTAAATAGATCGAGGGACGGATTAACCCTGGCCTCTAGGAGATATCCTGTAAGCAGTGGGTGACTGGAACAGAGTCGTATGTCCTCACATGTCTTGGGCAGGCCCAAACTTTTGAATCATAGATCATAGCTTTCCACAGGTGGCCCTCTCCATCCGCCCCGGTGAGCCTCAAGATGGTGCTGGTAGAGAGGCTCCTAGCAGCTTGGCAAAGGAATAGAAGTCCCTGTATCCCATGCCACCATCCCAGGAAATCATGGAGGCCAGGAGCCAGGAACATTTAGTATCTGTCTCCCGGGAGATGGTCTGAAGGGCAGGTAGTAAAGGAGACTGCAGAGTACATAGCTTTCTGCCGAGCTGTAGCTCAGGCTCCGGTTCCGACTGCGGCTCCTGGAGCCCAGGCTGAGACTGCGGAAGCTGGAACTGCGGCTGGTCCGCGTCCTGCTCAGGGTCTGGCTATGGCTGCTGTGGCTCCGACTGGGACTCAAGCTCCGGGAGTAACTGCGGCAGGCAGAGCGGTGGCTGCTGCTGGTGCTGCTGCTGCTGCTGCTGTACCAGGAGGAGGCGCTGCTGAGGCTGCTGGAGGAGGAGGGGCTGGGTCGGTAGTAGGGGATGGGGCGTTTGCGGGCACTGGAGAGAGATCAGAGATAGGAAGTGTGAGGTTCAATGAGGCTCAGGGAGCCCCAGTGCTGTTTCAGGGAAAACAATATCCTTCTATCCCCCAGTCTCTTAGTGAGAAAAAGCAAACCAGAAAAACCCCAACAAAACAAACAAAAGCCATCACCCCACCCCTGTAGTTCTGAGACTAGTAAAGGCCTAGCTATTTCCTGCTGTATCCTGCTGGGCAGTGGTGGCATGCCTTTATTCCCAGCACTTGGGAGGCAGAGGCAGGTGGATTTCTGATTTCAAGGTTAGCCTTGTCTACAGAGTGACTTCCAGGACAGCCAGGGCTACACAGAGAAACCCTGTCTCGAAAAACCAAAAACCAGACCAAACCAAACCAAACCAAACCAAACCAAAACAAAACAACCCCCCCCCCCAACCAAAACAAAACCAAAAAAAAATCCTGCTGAAGCTGGAAAAAGGGATAATGTCACTTAAGAAAAAAAAAATCAACAAATCAAATCAGGTTTGGGGCTCAGAGTTCCCAGCTAGCAACAGTGTCTGCCTTGCCACTTTAATTGAAGTTTTTGCTTTGCTATTTTTACTTTTACTAGAACCTTCTATTCCTAGTAGGTTCTGTTTCTAGGCAGGAGAGGCTGGTTTTCCACTTACTGTAGTATATCATTTCTTTTTCAAAACAAGTGCATGGTGTGTGTGTGTGTGTGTGTGTGTGTAAGGGGCGGGAGGTCTGTGAAAAAGAACACACTGATTTTTAAGAAAATGAACTACATCCTTGATCAGTTAGCCAGCGGCATTGGTGACCAGCCTCCAAGATGCCAATGGATGCCCAGATGTTGGGAAGAGAGCACTGTAGGCTGAGCAGGCAACTCCATCTGTCACTCTGGGCCCCCTGTTTTTATTCTGCCTCCTGGTCCTCTCCAGGAAGGATACAGTGTGCTTCCATGATACCTGCTGGTCTCTGGCGTGAGTGGAGATGTCTAGAAAGATATCCCTATCTGGGGGGAGGGGGCAACATCCAGCCAATCCAGCTTTCAAAGCCTGAGAAATTCAATTTCTCTCACAGCCTTTGCCCGCTCTCTGCCAACTGCACTTCTCCTCAGAGACCTTAGCTGTCACAGGTCACACTTCCACCGCTTCCGACCACTGAGTCAATAATGTTAGAACACAGTGTGTCCCAAGTTTAAATTTACAAAGCAAGGTCACCTCTTCCCTTTCATCTCCTCCACATGACACTCTTGGGAGTGATATCTTGTTTTGTGGGCAAGAATCAGCCTAAGGAGAGGAAAAGTCTCTAGCCGCCCCACCCCAGAACCAGGTCTTAACTCAAAAGTTTACTCGCCACAGCACCATTTAAGCAACCTTGGAAATCTCAGGAATATTATGTGCATTCTCTGAACTTAGTTAAAGGTGTGATCACAAATAGTTTAATTTTAACCTGGCATCTGAGTATTCTAGGGTATAGGACAAGGCCAGGTTGTACTACCAGGCAAATGCCCTGCCCTGTGGGAACAAACACCCCCTAGCTACGTACTATTCCTCATTTTGGCCCATTGTCTTCCAGGACAAGCTCGGTCCACATGCTATCCGGGTCCCTGCCTCACTGCTAGCCTAGCTTGATAAGATTCCATACTAGGGAAGGCTTTGAACCAAATATCATCATTTTAGGGGTTGGAAGAGGCATTCTGGACCCCGCGAATCCTTAAGTCCAGTTTCAGGGAGGCAAAAGAAGACTTAGTCAGGCCATCGTCCATATGTATGTGGCAGTGGGGAGAAGTCTGGAAGCAGGTAATGCCCGCTCTTGGGTCTCACCTGGTTATCCTCCTGGCCTCCAGATGGCTTGGGGAGTCTCTTCGGCGCTTCCTCATGGGCGAGTAGGACCATCGCCTCCTGCGTGCCCGTTCTCGGGGCTGTGGTTCCTTCTCACCATACTTTGGGTCTCGTTCCCTGAAGGGGTACAACAGTGGGCGCGGGGAGGGAAGGGGGAGGAGATGTTGCTAGGTAACTAGGGCTGGAGTGGCTTTTCTACAGGTACACGCTGTGTGAGACGCTTAGCTGTGTTCACTGAGGCTAGGCTTTGTCAGGGGCCCCAAACAAGACAGGAAAGGGAAGATGACCCACTCTGGGAAGAATCTGCTTCCATGAGCACCATGGGAAGCAGGTATGGGGTGAGCTGGGCATGAGCCAGAGTAGTGGCCTCTGTGGATGCACACGCGCACATGCGCGCGTGTGCGTGTGCCCCTTAGCAGAGGCACAAATATTAGTGGGTGAGGAGGAACATATCAGAAGGCCCTGGGGTGGGCAAGAGTCGGGGCTGTGAACATGGGGGCAAGAGATTGCAGCAAGTCAAGCAAGGAAATCGAGCACCCGGATGCGAAAGGTTAGTAGAATAAGGGACACATTGAGGCCTTGTTGCCACTCTTGATTGGACAAAAAGGATTGCAAGAATTCCTGTCCCTACTTTTGTAGGGTTAGGGCTTGGGATATTGGTACAGAAAGGCAAGGTCAAAGGAGAAGGCTCAGGAAGGGGAGGGGCGTGATCCGCCCTGGGGGTGGGGTAGGGTGATACCTGCTGGGGCTGTATCAGGAGTAGCTGGGACTTCGACGAGACCTGGAGCTTCTGCCAGGTGGGCTCCGCTTGCCAGACTTGGACGAATAGCTGGGGGAGCGGGAGTAGGACCTGGGGAAGACAGAAGAGCCCCTGAGGAGCCTGCAGCCTGTTAGGGGTGGGACAGCGGCTAAGGCTCTGTGTACCCGGTCCCCAGGTGGCGCTCTTTGTCTTTGCGCAAGTCTCATAAAGGAACCTGTCCCTTTACCAGAGGATGAAATCTCCTCCTTTTTGAGTGATTGATAATAATATGGACAATACCCTGTTATTTAGTGAACGCTTATTGTCCTGGCCACTTTTTGTCTGTATAATCTTGGGTAGGTAATTCCACTACTCTAGGCTTCTGTTTTCTCATCTGCAAAATGGAGTAATAGTATCAACCCTACAAAGTTGGTTGTAAATCTAAATTAGAATAAATCAGTTCTCTGTCTGTCTGTCTGTCTGTCTCTATCTATCTATCTATCTATCTATCTATCTATCTATCTACCTATCTAATTAGCCAATACATTGGAAATATTATGACTGTTATACATTTTATTATGTGCATGCCAGGCATTGAACTCACTTATTATTAATGAACTCATGCATGCATCTCACTTATTATTAACTTCATATTATGGATGGAGAAACAAAGGCAGGGAGAGGTGATGTAATTTGATCAGGGTCACACAGCTAGTCGACACATGAATCCAAGAGTTTCTGGCTGCAAAATGATTTGCCTTGGGCAAATTACAGTAGCCCCTCCTCTCTTGTCCACAGCCTTGCTTCTTCTGTGGCTTCATGAATGGTTTGGAAAAAAATAAAGAAGTGGAAAATTCTAGAAACATGTAATTCACAAGTTTTACATTTCAGATCATTCTGAGGTGTATGGTTAGGAAATAGATTGTTTCCTTGTGCAGAGTATCCACAGTGTGTGGACTACTTGCCTGTTACTAAGTAGCCTTCTTGTGGTCAGATCTACCATCACTGCATTATTTGTGTGCCAGCAATAGCTACTTACTAATGGTTCACAAAAGTGAGCAGAGATGCTAATTACTCCTACATGTCAGAAAGATGCAGGGACATGCTTGCCCTAAGAAGAGAGGATAAGCATCCCCCATTCAGGAAAACAATTGGATGCAGAGGGTATTGAGACCGTGGTAAGAACTGAGGTCTCCAGGCAACTGAATAAGAGCAGAACTCAGGTTAATTTGGCTATGATAACCTTGAATTGAACACATTCCCATCATAGTGCAAGATAGGTACTTAGTTACAAAAGGAGATGGGTAATGCCATTATGGGGGTTGGCACTGATGCAGGAGTTGGCTATAGGCGTCTGTCGGTCCATTGAGAATAAGGACTATATCTCCTGCGGACAGGAGAGAAAGAGCAATTCTTCATGATGCATCTCAGCTACTCATTCTGTGGTCCAAGCTCTACCTCTCTCACAACTGACGTCCCACTCTTAGGAAATATTACGGAGGAAGGAACGACTCATTCCTATCAAGTATGGTGGTGCCCCCACCTCCTGGAAAAGTGTCCTGCAGGTTTGCTCTTTGCACACACACATTGAGGAATCTTACAGAAAAAAAAATGCAAGTGCTGGTTTTGAAATAACCAAGGAAGCAACTGCATTGTGATTATATAGTTGTCGAAGAGGAACAGCCAGCTTGCTGTCTGGGGGTTTCTGTTTAAAGAGGGAAGTTGGGACCAAGGAGGCATGGGGGTTGTATTTGATGGGGTGTTCCAGTTCCTGAGATCTTGTGTCTGACTGTTCCATGACATAGTTATTCCATATAAGGTAACCAAGCAATACCAATGACTGTTGAAATTGGGGGGTAAGAATATAAAACCAGCTGTAGTTCTCTCTCTCTCTCTCTCTCTCTCTCTCTCTCTCTCTCTCTCTCTCTCTCTCTCTCTCTCTCTCTCTCTCTTCCCTTGTCACTACCATGTGTACAAGCAGATAGACTTGCTGGTTGATAAGAGACAACAGAGTGCAGAGACAACTAATCACTGGATGACTTTCAATCCCCAGCCCCCCAGCCAACCCACCATCTGGTCAAAAAACACACGAGGGGAGGGGGCTGACAACTGAGCCAGCCTGCTGAGCCCAGCACAAATCGCTAATCCACAGAGTTACAGCAACTAAGTAAACTCATTTTTATTTGAAGGATGGTGTTGGTTACTTTTTCACACAGCACGAGTTAATTGATGCTTAACTCCTCCTCATGCCAAGGGAAACAATAACAAGGAAAGTTCCTTGTGTTCTAAGGGCTTCTGCCCCTGGGAGGAGCCACGGGGCTGAGCCAAGCATTCTTATTCTTTTTATTGCCACAGAAGGAAGCAGGATCTCAGAGACCTTGGCTTAACCAAGGCTGTCAGTAGTAATGGCTGGAGCAGCTATTCAAAGTCAAGTCCATGGTGTATGTGTGTGTGTGTGTGTGTGTGTGTGTGTCAGGGTTGGGCATCTCTAGTTACCAAAACTCCCTGCTGAAGAAGAAGATACAGTGGATCAAATGTCAAAGACACACCCACCTTTTTTGGAGGAGGTGGACCCGCTCCGCGCGCTCCGAGTGTAACTGGGGGGGAGGCTCTGGGGTTTGGGGACCTGGATGAGGGACTGGAGGATCGAGTGCTGGTGTAGGAGGAGCTACGAGAGCACTCTTTGATAGGGGAGCTCTGGGCTGTGGATGGGACCAAACTAGACTTCACCTCTGCACACTGGAGACATGGAGACTGAAGTCCTCTGCAGGAAGAAACACAGCTGTCATCACCCTGCTTACTCTGCCTTACTCCGACCTAATGCTCCCTCCCCCACATCTGCCCAGGCCACAGTTTCCTCTGTTCCTCTTTCCACCTTCCCTCCTTTCAGTGACTGATGGCCTGCCAGGTGTCTGAATTTAGAAGAGCAGAGGTAGAGAAGCCCTCACAAGTAGATGGATGTTTAGTACAGTTCTGTCTCCCCCAGGTAAGGGAGACATATCATGACCTGGGGCTGATTCAGAGCATCCCAGGCAGCCTTCCTGGGCACAGTGTTAATTAAGTGACATCAAATGTGCGGTGAGAGATACCCCACTCCCTTGCCCTTGTCCAGTCCTTCTGCTTGCATGAATGAGAAAGCCCTGGCTGGGTGCTCCTGGGTTTTTAGCACCTCTCTAACACTTTGTAATCTCCCCAAGATAAAGGAACAGGCCTTGGGGTCAGGGCCTCGAGAAGGGAACTGTAACTGACCAGAGTTAAAGACAGAGTTAGTGAGTTAATCATATCATCAGAGGTGCTTTCTATTTAGGAGCTTTTGTGTTTCAGAAAGTGATACACATTTCAATACAGAAAAGACATGATATGATTACAATAAATGAACCAGTGTGAATATAGTTTTTTTTTTTTTTTTAATCAAGAAAGTGACCCGTGATTAGCTTAAGTTTGGGCAACTTTGATGTAGCCCGTTTTGCAAATGGAGAGATTGAGAGCCCCGCCCCCCCAAACAGATAGAAGCTTGTTCATAATCAGACAAGGGGTAGGGGGCTTTGCCTTACAGTCTCTCTTGTCTAGGGATTTACTGGACTCCTTCCAAGGTCCTTACTCGGGCATGTTCATTTCAAGATGCACAAGAGTCAACTTCAGATTGCATTGATAGAGCTTTCTAGATTCGTGACGACCTCTGTTCACCTCTTGTCTTGGCTCTTGACCCTAACAGACTGTTCCCTCCTAAGCAAAATGTCCTCTTCTGTCCTTTATCTCCAGACCTTAGGACAGTGTTGTCACTGTCCTTGTCACCTAGCCATTCCTCTACACGTGATTCTGGTTTGACCTGACCGTGTCTTCTCTGAAAAGCCTTTTAGGACATTCTCTCTACTGCCAGTCTGGGTTGAGGGTCCCCTTTGTGTTGCCATGGTTACTCCTGCCTAGACCTCGTCCCATTTCTATACGACTCCTCTGGTCAGTCATATAATTCCACGTGCCTTTTGCTCTGGATATTGAGCTCTTTGGAGAAGGACGTGTGCCCCTCTGTGATACCCTCCACACACAGCTTGTCAAGTGTCACCTTAAAGTCATCCTCTATGTCTTGGATTCGTCACAATCATCATTTTGTTTAATCCTCCCAAGAGCTGCAGAGCTGGCCCTCCTTTTATGGCTGATTTACTGAGGTGGCTCCGAAGGACTGGTGACTTGCTCAAGGTCACTCACAGTTCCAAACTTGGATCTGTCTGGCGGCACAGCCACACGCCCGTCACCACTACAATCCCTTTGCCTCTGTGTCTGTGCTGCCCTTGGTTTCCGCTCTTATCTCTTCCACTTAGCCCATATTTATTGAGCCCTTTGCCCAGAGCTGGCAGGGCATAAATACCCATAATTTCACCATCATTTACATTCTGCCGTGAAAGGCTGCTTCTAAATTATTTAATTGGGCTGTCCATGTATATCAAAATTAAGCAGGTAACGGCTATATATCTCTTGGACTTGGAATCTAGTTTTAAAGAGAGGGGTCTGCATTTGAATGCCGCTACTGTTGCTTATTAACTAAATTTAAGTCTGCGGGTCTGTGCCTCAATTTCACTACCACTTCACAGAAAGGTTTTAATAGTGATATAGACATAAAGTTGTGGAGACACTAACAGGACCTGAGGAAGGCTGTTCATGGGAAGCATTTTTAACAGTGTCTAGCATGTTATCCAGCTCAAAAAAATGTTAATGGCTGTACTGGCTGGTTTTGTGTGCCAACTTGACACAGGCTAGAGTTATCACAGAGAAAGGAACTTCAGTTGGGGAAGCACCTCCATGAGATCTAGCTGTAAGGCATTTTCTCAATTAGTGATCAAGGGGGGGGAGGGCCCCTTGTGGGTGGTGCCATCCCTGGGCTGGTAGTCTTGGGTTCTGTAACAAACTAAGCTGAGCAAGCCAGGGGAAGCAAGCCAGTAAGGAACATCCCTCCATGGTCTCTGCACCAGCTCCTGTTGCCTGACCTGCTTGAGTTCTAGTCCTGACTTCCTTTGGTGATGAACAGCAATGTGGAAGTGTAAGTTGAATAAACCCTTTGCTCCCCTACTTGTTTCATGGTCATGATGTTTGTACAGGAATAGAAACCCAGACTAATCAATGGCTTTTAAATTAATCAATACTAATATCATTGTTATTGCTATTACCGCTTAAGTAGCATGTGGCCAACATTTAGAAGACTTGAATCCCTTAGAACAAAGGTGGACTTGGAGCCCCAGCTGAAGGAGAGCCCCAGTGCTTCTCTGGGTAGAGTATGCTAGCAGACTTTCCCCACATGGGTATCTGCCTAGTAAATTATAAACCTGGGACAGGGGCCTGCCATTTTTACCAAGCCCAGTGCTGCCATAAGGGTGTGCCTGGTAAGAAGTTGAGGCGTTGGCAACTGAACGGATGGTGCGGACTACACAATTACTCCTGTGAGAGCACATGGAGTCCTTAATGCTATGATTCACTTATTTTTTCCAGACTCTCTTCATGTGCCTGGGCATGTGTGCAACATGTGCACACGTGTATAATATGTGCACACGTGTGCATGGATATGGGTGTGTGTGCGTGCGTGCACACACGTGTATGCTAACTGATGCCAGGGATCATTCTCCATACTCCCCTCTTCTCTGAGGTAGGGTCTCTCGGTTAACTCCAGAGCTGGCTGACAGGACTCTGCTCACTAGGCTGCTTGCCCCAGGAAACCCTGGGCTCTGCCCCCTGAGGATACAAGACAGGCCTTCGAGCCCACCTGGCATTTACATCTGCTTGCTTGGCGAGCATTTTAATCATCGAACTATTGCCCCAGGTGCCATTTGCTGTGATTGCTTGGGCGACAGAGCAGTTGGTGAAGAAGGGATGGCCCTGCCGTTGGCTTCTGAACAAACACGAAGCTGCCTTTTCTGAAGGAAAAACACAGGCAGCAAGCACAGCACCCAACAAAAAGGCCCGAACTTCACAGTGGCAGGAGGTGTGTTGTCGTGAATAAACTACGTTGGAGCATGTTAAAATTCAGCCTTGCTTCCAGGGGCTCATCCCCTGTACCCAACATCCCTCCCCAAAGGGGTCCACGTGTTAGGACTGAGGAGCCAGCATCTTACATCAGCATCCAAAGCCCACCCCGGCCCTTGGAGTTATACATCCTATGACTTAGGGTGAATCCCTGAACGGTAACTCATCATGACTATGTCATGTGTTATAGTTTCATGGCCCTAAAAATGTCATGTTCTAACAGTCATCTCCCACCCCCCAACCATGCACAACAATATTTCATATGAAAATTCAATATTTTCCACAATTTCTCATAACTGGAGTTGCATGCCTGTGTGCGTGTGTGCGTGCGTGTGTGCGTGTGTGCATGCACGTGCACCCATGTTTAAATGTTTCTTTTGTATACAATGTTAACATGTTCTTCTTCTTCTTCTTTTTTTTTTTTTAGAGCCAAATAATATTCCAGAGTCCGAGGGGTTGGAGAGATGGTTTAGTATTTGAGGGCACTGACTGCTCTTCTGGAGGACTGGAGTTCAATTCTCAGCACTCACAGAACAGTTCACAACTGTCTGTGACTCCAGTTCCAGGGGATTTGATACCCTCTCCCAGATACATGTAGGCAAAAAACACTGATGCATATAAAATAAAAATAAATCAATTATTAAAAAAGAATTAAAACATATTCTAGAGCCTGGATATACCCCAGCTTATTCACAAAGGACTTGTTTGCCTCTAACTTTTAGAAATATGAATATAACTATTATAATCATATATATATATATGCAAGGGCTTTTTGGTGTGAATATGTTTTTAATTTATTCTGGTCAGTATTATGGTATGTTTTTAACTGACAGTGTCTCAAATTTCACATAACTGGAGTGGCACGCCTGTGTGAGTGTGTGTGTGTGTGTGTGTGTGTGTGTGTGTATACAGGTGCACGTTTGTGCTATATACATATCACATACATGAATAGAATGTCCTGTCTCCTGCAAATAAAGGAAAGAAAAGGGCACCATACTAAGACAGCGAAATGTTGCCGCTAAGACCTGCCCACCCCAAATACACTGACCTTGACTCACTGCTCCTGCAGGTAGGAGAGCCTCCTTGTTCTGTGGGGAGGAGGTGGTGAAGGAGTTCCCTGAATCGGAGGTGTTGCCACTGTTGAGGTCCCGACTCTTGCTCAGATCCCCACCGGGACTCCCTTTCTCCTGGCCCGAGACCTAGCCGAGCTGGTTTTCATGGAGGGCGGCGAGGACGTGTCCTTGCCCGAGTCAGTCGTACTCCTATGAGCGCCCTCGGGAGGCGGCGAGCGGGCTGGCCGATTTGCTAAAGAAGTCAGCCGTGGACCCCGACCCAGAGATCTGAAAGCAAAAAGACCCGTCGGACACTCCTGAGCTCCCGGGCTGTGTGTCAGTAACCTAGAATGTTAACCATCATGAGTCATGAGTCACTGTATCGAAAGCAAAGAGAGAGGGGAGAGGAGAGACGCCAAAAAACAAAAGCACAAATTCCTGAAAGAATTCCACAGAAATAGGAGATCTCTAATCTTTTTGTTTTGTTTTGATTTTTTTTTAAACCCCCTGCTAGAAGAACTGGAAGATTTAGGAGCCATGCAGGGAAACGGCATGCGATTCAGAGTAAATGAAAGAAAAAAAGGAAATTATACAAAAATGTAGTCTTCATTAAACTCAAACAAAAGAGACAAATTAATAGAAAGGGGAGGGCTGTAGACACCCTTAACCTCAAACAATAAAGAAAGGGGAACGGGGAAGAAAAAGAAGGGGTTACAGGCCTCAAAAATTATAGCTTGGAAATTAAAAAATGCAAAAGGCCAAGGTTTATATTTTAACCAGAACCCTCAGCTAACACTCTCTCTCTCTCTCTCTCTCTCTCTCTCTCTCTCTCTCTCTCTCTCTGTCTCTTAAAAGTTGGCTGAATAAAATCCTGAAGAAATGTCACATGGGTCAAAGAAATAAAGATGAGGTCTCTTTCTTTCTTTCTTTCTTTCTTTCTTTCTTCTTTCTTTCTCTTTCTTTCCCTCGTTCTTTCTTTAAAAAAAAAGTCACGGTCACAAGCTGACAGTTCGGCAGTTTCCAACTAAAGGAGTCAAGAGGGAGGGGCAAAATAAATGTAAAGTCCTTATGGTCTGACAAAAAAACCAAACAAACCAAAAATAATAACAATAATAACCATTAAAAAAAAGAAAAGTCTCTACAGGCATTTGTGCGCCTCCTTCTCCCTCGTAGGAGGCAGCTAAGCACCCTCAGTGGCTTCTAATGAAGTCTCTCGTGTCTTCTTCGCGGATTACATCCACTCACCAAGCAAGGACTCCTCCTTTAGTAGGAAAGGTGTAAGAGAAAGGAAAGAGCGGGCAACGTGAGTCCATCCTCAGAGTCGTAAATGACAAGAAAAAACACACACCTTCCTGCACAACGTCAACCTTCACCCTCACCTCCAGCTTTGGGGCACTCAGTGCTTTGAGCAAGTGGATAGCTATACCTCGCCACTCCCTTCCTGCCCAGGTTAGATGGGGAAACCTTCGCTGCTTGGGTTCCGGAAGCTACTATAGAGACCTGCCCGTTATTTCTAGAGGACACCGGAAGGGAACTCAATCGTGATGGGGGATTTAGGGGTCGCTCGCTCCGAAGAGAGGCCTCGGAGTCCTGCTTGGGGCCTGGCCTAGGAAGACCGAGGCTTTAGGAGGCTGTGAGCAGTGAGCCCTTGGGAAGGGAATTCTATGCCGAGAATTTGTTTTTCTTCAACATTCAGGTTAGGCTGTGGCTGAGAGGACACGGTGGGTTTGCTTCTGGCTCCTGGCCGTTTAGTTGCTATGGGCAAGATGTATCCTTGGACTTGACTTTGCTAGTAATATATCTCTATGAGGAGAGAAATGTGTGGGCACTCCCTGGAAACCTCTCTCGGGCTCCTGGGATTCCAGAATTCTCTGTTTAAATGGCTCCCGAGCCTCCTTCTGAGGTTATGTCTCCTCCACAGTTCTGTCTTCCCAGAAGTTACTGTGCCTCAGGTGGATCAATCTGGGGCCAGAATCTGCATGATAATGCTAAGGTGTCCAAGTGCCCTTCTGGGGCCAGTCACACGGTTAGATAGTGACAAGATGGGAAGCCTGTGACCTTGGGATCAGATTCTCTCTCACTGCCATTCTAGTGCAGAGAGACCCTGAGACTCTGCATCCAAAGGTGACTTTCGTATCACCTTGAAGACATATTTGCTAACATACTTATTAGGGCATTGTTACTTTATTTATGAGCATTTAGACATCTTGACTAGTATAGATGTCCTATTGTCTGGCCCTGGGCCTTATGTAGTATTTTCCTATTTTAAAAATAGAAATTTACTTTCCCCCAACTTTATCCCTTGTTTCGAAGACCTGCTAGAGAAGGGCCACCTGAGCTTTCCTAAGAAACCATTTCTGCCTTCAGGGGAGATGTGCATACCTGGAACTGATAATCAAAGCGAGAACCCCAACAGTTTGAAATACTAGGTCCTGGGGCTAGGAGGTAGGACTTTCTTTACTGTTCCTCCCAGAAGGCTTTGCGGATGAGCAAGGTAATAGTCTAGCCTTAGTAAATCCTATAGGTACAGTGCAGCCCTGCCTTAAACACATCATATTCACCTGGCTAGTTTTGCCTTGAAGGTGAGACCTCAAAATCAGGTGGCCAGGTAGAATTTTCTGAAGCGAGACCTCTTTTTAATAGAATATACAGGCTCTGTTCCCATTCAGCTTCTGGTAGATCGGATGTCACTTCTTTCCCACCTCTGATGTCCAATGGTTCCACGACCTCTATCACCTCTACCGCGAATGGAAAACCACCATGACGGGGAGCCAGATCTGAGCTTTCTGGCTGGGGTTTGATTCAGGGAGAGGATCAAGGCATTTTTTTTAACCTGAAGTGAATGGTGTGGTTACTAGCATATCAGAAAGGAAGTCAATCTTGGAGGGAACCAGGCTGGCAGAGTTCAACGGCGGTACCTGGGAGTTCAGTGCTGTCTGGTATCTTTTGGCTTGCTCCCTGTGCGCATCTAGACCATTTTTTCCCTCTTTCAGGAACTTTCTCATGGTATCAACTACAATCTAGAAGTGTTTTATTTTCCTGATGTGCTATGGTTCTCTGTGAGGTAAGATGTTGAGCACGTAAGTCTCTCTAGGCTGGTGCATGGATGGAGAAGGGACCTTGCCTTCTGCGCATGCTCAGCCCCACAACCCGAGCCCACAGGGATGTTTGTAGAGTCTCTCTCCCTGACCATAACGTAATGCACATATGGCTTTTGTGTTTGACCTGACAGCATTACATAGACTAATGCTTTTCATCACCAGGAAGCAGAGATGAGTGCTTTCATTGGGCAAGAGCGCCAGGATACACAGGCCCCTCCCACTTGTCGAACAGTCCCATTCCTTTGGTTGACATGAATTACAGCATTCTTTACAGATCTCCTTCACCTACTTCATAAACCAACCCAAAAAAAGTAAATTAAAGATCCTTTAAATCTTTGGTTAATAACTTCTGCATTCCTTACTGCATGTATATCACAGACCTTGTTGTATACACTCTCAAGGCATTGCATAGTTTCTTTGAGATCACAACTGCAAAGCATTAGTAGGAGCTGTCATCTGAGTTGAGGTATGATAGACATGTTTCTACCAATTATTATTTCCCTGAGGATGGGGGAATCAGAGGCCTGTATATACAAACAAAAGAAATGTGTATGGTGTTGGCTATCGCTTAAAGTTCAGTAACAAAAATTATCTTCTAGACAGGAATTTCTTCTCTCTCTCTCTCTCTCTCTCTCTCTCTCTCTCTCTCTCTCTCTCTCTCTCTCAACGAATGTGCTCCCTTCTAATGGTATACTTGAGAGAGGGTCTTCCATCTGCCATTGTTAGTGAGAATGTTTTCTCATCCAGGTTACAATTTCCATTGAAATCGTTGCATACAAGTATTCAGAAGTTAGTTTATTGACTCTTATTGCACTTCGGGGTATCTAATAAATAATTTATTAGCTTAATGGATATGTGGCTACCTAACTATGGAGCATGAAATATGCACTGTTTCTCTAATACACTGTAGGGAGACTTGTTTATAAAGTATTTAGTATTGATTTTATAATGCACTGTTGACCACAGGAGACCACGAAGCTCAAAGATCAATCTCATTTTGGCCCACAGTATTAATGCTACTTTATAAAGCTATATGACAGGTCACTTAGACAGCGGTCCTTACAGAAAGGACTCTGTTAGGAAGGCTGGTTGTAGTGGCTGCCAGCACAGCAGATAAATGTCTTTCTCCATGTCCCTGAGGTGTTTGTTCAGTGGCTGTTGATACTGGCCATGTGATGGAACTCATCATTTCCCTGGTCTCTAGAGGGATTCTGGACTAAAAGTGCTGAGTTCTCCTAATGCAATCCTCACTAATTGGGTAGAGAGTTGATGTGACTTTGGATCACATGGGCCTGGAGGTAGGAGTTAGCAGTAAGGGGTGGGGGGGGGGGCTTACCTCCTCAGCTTTGTTTCATGTCTGCTAATGAAGCAATATTCTTAGACATCTCCTCTCTCCTTCATTCAAATCATATATGTGATATAGTTCAAAATATTTCCAGTTTTTATTTGCTTTGGGGAATTTCGTTAGCCAGGAGTAAACTTGCAGCCATTTTTTTTTAAACGCTCTGTATATATTTAGAATTGGGTTTATGAATAAATAAAGATCAAATAATTTGGTCTAAAATGTATTCTTGGCATTTTAATTCTTTTACATGAACTCCTCAGTGTGGGAATGTATGTGATCACTATAGTTCCCAAAGTTCTGTTTCTTTCCTGGGCTATATGTTCTGGAGCAAGGCATTACTCTCTGCATTCAGAACCCTTTATTGGTTTTCAGTATTTCAGATTTCAGTGTCAGTATTTCCAACTTCTAACTATACTGCCTTTAAAAAAACATTCTTTAAATTTTAAAAGATAAATAATTCTTAGAGAGAGAGAGAGAAAACGAATGCACCTATGTACATATGTATGTATGTATGTATGTATGTATGCACCTGATTATCAAATCCCCTGGAGCTATAGTTACAGCAGGTGTGAGCCATCTCATGTAGGTACTGGGAACTGAACTTGGATCCCATGCAAAAAAAAAAAAAATTGTGCATGTTCTTAACTACTAAGCCCAGTGTGTGTCTTAAAGCCAACATTGTCTTGACTGGGAGGAGACTTCCTAAGTACTTTCAGGGGCAGCCCTCTCTGCAGTTGACCTGTCTTCTGGTCACCGCTCATGGATTCTGACCTTCATTGCCTTTTTAAGTCGACTGTTCCTTTTCTCTTCTCCAGTTGTTCTCTAGTTTGTGCTCTTAACTGGAGTCGTAATATCTGTGTTTCTTTTTAAAAACATTAAGTGTATTTATTATTGTTTTAAGTAAAATATAATTACATCATTTCTCTCCATTCCCTTTCCTTCCTCTAACAACTTCCATGGCCCCACCCTTGCTCCTTCTCAAGTTTCTGGCCTCATCTTCTTTAATTGTTACAATATGGCAGGGCCTGAACAAGGACAATGAGGGGGGAAAAGTGGAAGAGGGAAATCCCGTGGGACCCCAACCTCAGACAAGAACTACAGGCAACTAAGGGATGCTGAGAGAAGTTGTCTTCCCTATGGAAGATGCCCTCTCATTGGTTATTCAGTGCCAAGTGTCTGGTCCTCAAAGCATGTATATGCAAGCAACTGAGTAGACTATGTAGGTCCTATTTACACACACACACACACACACACACACACACACACACACACACAATTCGTGAATTCTTTGTTTTTGTTGGGATGAGATAGGGTTTCTCTGGTAGCCGTAGCTGTCTAGAATTCACTCTGTAGACCAGGCTAGCTTCAAATTCAGAGATCTACTTGCCTCTGCCTCCTGAGTGCTGGGGTTAAAGGGGTATTCATCACTGCCTGGCCTTAATGCCTGAATTTCTTACCAGGGAAAAATTTCTATATCATTCTTTTGTGTCTGAGGGATTTTTTTCCCCTCTCTTCAGAGAACCTTTTCATTTGTGTTCTTACCACATTCTCTCCTAGGACCCTTTATATCATTTTCCCTCTGGCTTAGATCTTCAATATCCTTCTCTCAATTGTCTTGGTGCCCTTTGCTCACTCTAGATTTTTCTTTTTAAACCTCCCATAGTGGAAAACAAGCTGTCTGTTCCTAGGGACACTTCTTTAAACCCTGCTAGCTTTTCAAGCCCCATTTCTTCTACTTTGTTTTCTTCCATTCATCCAAAGGTTATTTTACTGTTCCTGCCCAAATTACACATTCCTTTGCTCCTCAGACTGAGCGCAACTGTATTCTCCTTTCTCTAGAAGGTGCTGCCAGCCAGATCCCTAGTGTCACACTGGCTCTTGTGATCCACATGTTTAATCGTGTGTATGTATCTGCATCTTGGGAGAGGGACTTGTGTGTGCACATGCATGCAAGTGCCTACAGAGGCTGGAAGAAGACGTTGGATCCCCTGGAGTTGGAATTACAAGATTACAGGCAGTTGTGAGCCACCCAACATGAATTAACGTGGGCTCTCCACAAGAGCAGTGTACTCTTAACCAGTGAGCTATCTGTCCCATGTGCTTACAAATGTCCTGTCTGTCATTCTTAGGGCTTTAATTTCATTCCCACAGTGTCTTTTGTGTTTTGCTTTTTTTTTTTCATCAGCCTTATCCGCTTATTTTGCCTGTTTATTATAATAGTTCCCAGATTGATCTCTTAGCTTCCTTTTAGTTACATTTTAATGTGTTGTCATAGATGTACTTTCTTTAAAAATATTAATATTTACCCTGTGTTGAGGTTGTCTTTTTGTAGAGTTTGCTGATCGCTTGGTGGATAACAGAATAGCAACTGAGTGGACTGTGGGACTCTTACCCATAGTTCCATTACCCACACATCTTCCCATTTATTACTGCTTTTTCCATCATCCTCCCTGCGCCCTAGTGAAACTAGATCACTTCTCTAGAGGAATATTGGTGGTATCTCAGGGCCTAGAACAAAGGCAGCCTTTGCTTAGATGCTTCTTTCACATATCAGTGGGAAGGCATCCTTCTCTAAATCATAAGGATCTACTGTGCTTGCCTTAAAACTATCTCTATTTATGTAAGGTCGTTTTCGCGCATTGCTTTTATTCTGTAGTAGATTATAAACCTGTGAGCAGGGATCATGTCTTATTTTGGTGTTCCCCACAGCTTCTTGTACTTGGTATGTGAAGCTTGATAAATAGTTCTTCAACAGTGAGTAAAAAGGTTTATAATGATTTTCTTGATGATTAGTAGAAGAAAATGGAGTAAGTTGGGGTATTGACTGGAGTGTGGCTCAGTGGTAGAACTTGTGTTTGGCAGTCCCGGTGTCAGATACCCACATGACTGTCCAGTTCCTCCTTAAAGAAAGAATCTTAAGTGCAATGCTGGTTTGGCTTCTTAGCACACAGGCTTGCACTCAAGAAGCCCTGAGTGGCTCCCCTGTCCTGTCACCCCTCAGTGAGCTATTCTGTTATTCCTCATTGTTGTTTTCTTATGCTTCATATATTTAACTGTTGGTTGTTATACACCTTAGTAATTAACTCTTTTTACAAGTGTTTGAGTGGTCAGAAGAGTATATTATATCTGTAGTTTTTAAGATAAAGTATCTTGATGCAACCAGGATTTCTGTAAAATACTGCCTGCAGACTATATAAAATTTCCTCTTCTAATCTCTCAACAGGCACATTTTGTGCCCTCCCCGCCTCCAAATTGCCTCAGTTACAAATCGGAAGACAGGCTTGGTGACCAGGAGGACTGGCAAGCACATTTTAATGTCCCATGCTGTGGAGTTGATCCATCTCAACTTGAGGTATGTTGTTCTTTCTTATTTAAGTCACTTAAATATGCTCACATTCTCTGACTGTCCTATTGAGGTTTGTTCCCACATAATTATTCTTTGTTCCACCCTCTTACTGTCTTTCACACTCATGTGCACGCTAGGAAATGAATGTGTTTACTTGCTTCTCAACAGTTTTTAACCTCTGAAGATACTGCATGAAATAGAATTTTGTGGCAATAATTCGAATGATTTTGATTGTGATAAAGTGTCTTCTTTTATTTCATCCCCTTTTCCCCCTTTTCATTTTTTACACATAGTTCTAGGGAAGATTTATTCTAATTGTCACTGTTTTTAAAATGGATGTGTTAGGGTAGTAATCTTTGAGAATTGAAATGTAATACATATGTAACACACACACAGACACACACACACACACACACACACACACACACACACACGTGCAGACTAATGAGTTTCCCTAAGATGAGCATAACCAGGACATCAGCTGATAGACAGACAGTGCAGTTGTGTGTGAAAAGCTTCCTGCCTGCTTGTGTCCAGCCAAGGTCCTACACCAAAGGCCCCCACTCTGCCATTTAAATTTTTTTAATTTGAAAAAAAATCCAGAAATCATACAAATTTTCTTTGCATCAATGTTTTTCACTTAAATGTATGTTTGTGTGGGTGTATGCATGATTTTGTGTGTAAGCATGTTTTTGTGTCTAAGTAGTTTAGAAATCAATTTATGAAAATATAATGGCCATGAGATGAATCAAAAAGAAAACATTAGTGTTTAGGCCTAAATTAAAAATGTAATATCAAACTTGCTTTTAGGTATGATTTACAAAAATCTTATTTTTCAAGAGATGTGCTCAACAATAGGACATTCACGGAGTATCCAAACTACTCTTAAGGGCAAACCTTTTGCCCAGCATTAGATGGGAAACACCAAAAAAACTCAAAGACAATGTTGGCAGTTCTTTGTCTCACAATGCTTTTCCAGGAATTTTATATTTGTTTTATTTTTGTGTTTATTTGTTTTGCTGTGTACTGTTTTTGTTTTTACCTCAAAGTTTCTTTTTAAGTATAGTGTGGTTTATACTTTTGTGGTTTTGTGTAAATGTTTTTTGTCAATTTGAGTTGGTGTATGTTGAGGTTTCTTAGAGGTTTTCTTTGTCTTTTTATCTGTTTATTTTTCATTTTTCCCTATTACAAGATTTGATTTTAATAATAATTAATAATAATAATAATAATTATGTTTAGGTGTTTGCTCTATCACCTGAAAAAGAAAGAAAGGTTATGGATTTGATATAGTTGCATGGGGCAGGAAAATCTGGAAACAGTTGAGTAAGGAGAGAGTTAATCAGAATATAATATATGAAATAAATGATCAAAATAAATGAGAGATAAAAGAGAAGACCATCAATGTACATTGTACCATTCCATTCCTGTGATGAATCAAACAAAATGCTCTGTGACATTAAGGATGACATCCTACCTTGGCATCAGTCCCTTCAGGAAGTTCTCCAGGATGGCGTCCTGTATGTAGAAATCATTTACTAGAAACATAATGGCCACTAGATAAACGTAAAAAATAAAATGAGACATTAAGTTTCATGTCTAAATAATCAATGACTAAACAGACTTGCTTTCAGGTATGGTTCACAAGAATTTCTTTGTGATTGTAAATGTGTGTTTATGAACTACAAAAACAAAACAAAACAAAACAACAACAAAAAAAGAACTAGCTCACAAGTTTGCTCAGGGTATCCACTCAGATTCACTCACTGATAAGGGGATTTTAGCCTAAAATCTCTGAATATCCAAGATACAATTCACAAACAACATGAAGCTGAAGAAGAAGGAAGACCAAAGTGTGGGTGTATTGATCCGTTTTAGAAGGGGTAACAAAATACAGAGACAAAGGGTGGAGCAGACTTAAGCAAAGGCCATCCAGAGACTGCCCCACCTGGGGATGCATCTCATAAGCAGTCAACAAACTCAGGCCCTATTGTCAATGCCAAGAAGTGCACACTGACAGGAGCCTGGTATAGCTCTCTCCTGAGAGCCTCTTCCAGAGCCTGACATATGCAGAGGTGGATGCTGGCAGCCAATCATTGAACTGATCACAGCGTCCCCAGTGGAGGACTTAGAGAAAGGAGTGAAGGAGCAAATGGTGTTTGTAACCCCATAGGAAGAACAATATCAACCAACCAGAGCTCGCAGGGTCTAAATCACCAACCAAGAAGCACACATAGAGGGACCCAAGTCTCCAGCATTATATGTAGCAGAGGATGACCTTGGGCATCAATGGGAGGAGAGGCCCTTGTTTCCATCAAAGCTCAATGTCCCAGTGTAGGAGGATGCCAGGGCAAGGAGGCAGGAGGGCGGGGACACACCTCATAGAAGCAGGAGAAGGTGTGGGATACAGATTTTCTGTGGGGGATCAGGAAGGGGGATAACATTTGAAATGTAAATGCATAAAATATCCAATTAAAAAAAAAAGATACCACAAGGATTCTGGCATTTCTCTAAAAAGCCAATCAACTATCACAGATAATGAACCAAAATGGACACTGCATCCTTTTGGCAACCTCTGTGTTGTTTACTTTATTCAGTGGTGTGCATTGATTTGTCCATAGGCCATGTTCTTATGACTTTTCCTCTTTTCCTTTATTATAGCCTCCCTACCTCTCAAACACCTCCTGCAGATGCAGTCACAATGAAGCATGAACTTAACCCTATTCATCTCAAAGCTCCCAGCAGTGTCTTCCATCATTTAAGATCCAATTGTTCTTGAGAAAGGGGTGTGACTCACTCATAAGTGGAAAATGTGGCTTTGACCTTTTGCACAGGCCTGCTCAGAAAACCACATCCTTGTTGCACAACAAATAGGGAGAGCAGGACTCATGTTGATGTTGTCGATGCTAAAATCAGTCAGAGTTATTAGAAGTCATTCAGCTTCTCTATATAAAAGGCAGTTCCTAACGATTAATTCATGACATATTTTTATATTCTGGTCCTTTCTATTTCACTGAAATATTAGGACAAAACCAAACAAAAACTTAAAGTCATCTATGTGTAACATAGAATGCAAGCTCTGAGCAGTCTGCAGATCAATAGAGCTGATGAAAACGAAACATAAGATTGGAATGAGGCAGTATGATTGCATTGTCCGAGCAGACAGAAACTTTCAAACGAGTGTCACATTAACAGCAATTAAATTGACCCAGCATATGTGGCTACTTAAGAAGAATTGTACTGTTGCAATGACATTACATTAAAGTCACCTTGCAGACAGAGAGCAGCTGAGTGGAGGGTTTCTGAGTCCTGTAGTACCTTGGTGACATTTTCATCTTTTCAAACAATGTCTGCTGAGCTTATAGCTCAAGCCAGTGCTAAGCTAAAAAAAGGCTTCTGGGTAAACAACATGGGACTTGCCCTCACTTTTTTCTTTCTTTTTTTTCTTTTTTTTCTTTTTTTAATATTTGCTTTATTTACATCTCAAATATTTACATGTCCTCTTTCTGAATAAGTTATCCCTCTGAAAATCCCCCTATTACATCCTCCTCCCCCTGATGAAGCCCCTCTCTCAATTAGCTGACTTGCATTCCCCTATTCTGGGGAATTGAGCTTTCGCAGGACCACAGGCCTTTCTCACTAATGTGTAAAATGGTCATCTTCCGCTACATAGGTAGCTGGAGCCATGGGTCCCTCCATGTGTACTCTTTGACTGGTGATTCAGCCCCTGGGATGTTACAGACTGTGGGTCTGCTGTGGGATAACCAGGATTTTTAGGTCGAGGAAGACACAGGTCCCACAGGAGTTACAAACTGACATGACTACAGAGGTGGTTTGAACTCTGAATGTATTTTCAGGTATCTCCCAAAGTCCAGTCAAGTTAACATCTCAAATTAAGCATCATATACATCTGTAAAAGGCTAGCTTGGCTTTCTTGGGCAATACAGGGTGTTTACCCAAAGTCCAGGGCCCATGTGGCTAAAGTGCTTCTTCATCTGGGTCTCAATGTTGCACTGACCCAGGAGTTGAAGAAGGATGATTCTTGTGCCCAGCCTCCTGGCAAAAAATGGTGACATTGTAGAGCTTGGGAAGCTGTCTGTCTCACGCTGTCTTTCAAGAGTACTTCTGCCTAGTCTGCTGGTTTCTTTCTTCTCTGTGTCATGCCTGGGGCCATCGTAGGCCCAGGGCGATCAGCTCTAATGATTAGCTCTGGTAGCAGCCTCTAGCCTCTAGCCTGGTAAAACCAATTGGCTACAGCTTTTTGGGCCAGCCTGGTAAATTAATTGGCTGTTAGCCATTAGGCCTAGCCTGAATGAACTAACTAATTCGTCCTCTGAGAGTTTCTCTGAGTAGAAAAAAGTATCTACTGTCTTTCTCCCAGACTCTAAAGTGAGCCTTTTTGAGTAATAAGTATAAACTGTTCCTGAATCACACCTGGATAAGCTAAGGTTGCCTTGTTCAAGGACTCCTTGGGTGGGGTCTGTAATAAACTCATCAACTTCCCTTGCTATTCAGGTGGGCCTGAGATAGCCTGTTTGCAAGCAAAATCAATAGTTAAAGGAGGAATTGGATTAACCTGTGGGGGAAGGTCCCTAGGAAACCAACTCAAATGTAAATTCTTTTTACCTTGCCCAATATTCATTTGTATGGCAGGGACCTCATAAGATTTTTCAGATGTAAATATCCTTAGTCTGGGCCCATTGTTTGGAATACACCTGCCCTGAAAGGCAGTGACTAGAAAACCAAAAAAAGAACTAGTGACTGGAGTTTCTGGAATACCTTTTCTACCATAATAACATAAATGGTTGGAGCAAAGCAAAGCAGACGTTTTTGCTTTAAGATGGAATCTTACATATCTATGTTTGCTTGGTTAGACCATGTCCTGGCCATCAGAATTGCCAAGTGAGATTTTTAGCTTCTAAATATATAGAGAGGCCTGCTATCCCCAGGAGACATTTTTTTTCTTTCACCTCTGTCTGTAAAATATCATGTTTACAGACTTCACTGGACCACCTCGGCACTGGGAGTTCTGTGGGTACTGCTCCCACAGAACAAAATTATTGTTCCTCCTGCAGGACTCCAAATCTCTTCAGCTCCTTGGGTCCTTTCTCCAGCTGCTCCATTGGGACACCTATGCTCATTCTATTGGTTGGCTGTAAGCCATGGGTATTTTGATCCACTTTTCAGTAAGGATCAAAGTATTCACACTTTGTTCTTCCTTCTTCTTGAGCTTTTTGTGGTCTGTGAATTGTATCTTAGGTATTCAGAGCTTTTGGGCTAATACCCACTTATCAGTAATTGCATACCATGTGTGTTCTTTTGGGATTGGGTTATTTCACACAGGATGATAGTTTCTAGCTATTTCCATTTGCCTAAGAATTTAATGAATTCATTGTTTTTAATAGCTGATTAGTAATCCATTGTGTAAATGTACCACATTTTCTGTATCCATTCTTCTGTTGAAGGAGATCTTTCTTTCCAGCTTCTAGATATTATAAATAAGGCCCCTGAACATAGTGGAGCATGTGTCCTTATTACATGTTGGAGCATCTTCTGGGTATATGCCCAGGAGTGGTAAAGCTGGTTCCTCAGGTAGTACTATGTCCAGTTTTCTGAGGAACCACCAGACTGATTTCCAGAGTGGTTTTTCCAGTTTTCAATCACACAAAAAAATGGAGGAGTGTCCTTGTTTTTTCCACATCCTCTCCAGCATTTGCTGTCCTCTGAGTTTTTGATCTTCGCCATTCTGACTGGTGTGAGGTGGAATCTCAGGGTTGTTTTGATTTAAATTTCCTGATGATTAAGGATACTGGACATTTCTTTAGGTGTTTCTCAACCATCCAGTATTCCTCAGTTGAGAATTCTTTATTTAGCTCTGTACCCCATTTTAATAGGGCTATTTGGATCTCAGGAGTTCCTCTAGAGCTGCTCTTTATGGAAGAAATTATGGAAGGCTGTCATTCTCTCAGTGAATCCAAGATGTATTACCTGAGTCCTCCAGTCTCTGTTGAATGTTCCAGGTGATGTAAATTAAAGAAAATTCAAAGGAAAACATGCTGGTCAGTATTTCTCTGTAGTGCATATATCTTTCCTATATACATTTTCTGAAAAATGAAGTTCAGAGAACAGAGTGTTAGCAATGATGCTCAAGTGTCTTCTTCACAATGACAGTTTTGTGCCTACTCTCTAGGCTGAAACAGATTATGTATTAATAGGGAAAATATCTCTTAAAATTTCAGGGCATACTGAAAGGAAAAAATGCAACCAATAGTCCAACCAAGTACAAAAATAGTATCTTAGAATCACACTGGATATAAACCATGCTTAAGTACTAGTACCCAGATCCTTGGCAGGCTGGACAGAACTCAGTTGGCCCTGGAGGGAAAGGGTGGGCTGCAGAGTGAGAGCTACTAACTTTCCAGGCATTGTCTTGTACAGGTGAAGTCTCATGAGAAAGGTCAGTGTTGACTCTCTGAGTTCCTGAACACTGTTTTACACAGCTGTTTACTTTTATTCTCCAAAAGTGCAGCAAGGCCTGTCAATCAGACCCATCCATCACTCAGTCTTCTAACACTCCCTTTCTCCTTCCTTCCTTCCTTCCTTCCTTCCTTCCTTCCTTCCTTCCTTCCTTCCTTCCTTTCTTGCTTCCTTCATTTGCTCCTCTCTCTATATATAAACCTATCTGTGCTAGAATTCTCTGTGTAAATCAGGCCAGACTGGGACTTGCAGGGATCCACCTGCCTGAGTGAACATGCCTACCTCAGATCCATTTCGTACTGAGAGATTAAACAGTGTGGAAGAGCAAGAGCTAAATGAAAGCTTTAAAAATGAGAAGTTCTTCCAAGACTGGAAGAACATGAAGGACACCATCTCAAGGCTGGATGGCTAGTTTTTCTGTGTCAAGACCAACACTGCCCTGATCTGCATACTTAGCCAGTCCTGCTTCTGCAAGTGCATTCCCTTGTGATGCAGATATTTGCTTTGGAAATCGCTAAAATTAGTAAAATTCTCCTGTACACAAATAGTAGCACAGACCACTCACCCCATAATAGAGAAGCAAGGCAAAGTGAATCTCTAATGCCAGCGAAATAAAAAGATTTGCTAGCTAGAAGAGAGCAAGCAGGCAATGTGAAAACTTCTTCCTCTGTGTTCTTATATAGGCCCAAATTAAAGGCGTGTGTTCCAGATTCAATCTCTGGATTAAAGACTGTATTAAAGCCTCTGGATGAGTGTTTTCTGCTGAGGGTGGCAACCCATGCCTTTAATCCAAGCACTATGGGAGTGAATTATGCAAGTGGATCTCTGTGTGTAGTCTGGTCTACAAAGTAAGTTTCCATACAGCCAGTGGTATTGCAGAAAAACCCAGGCCCATAGCAACAACAACAATCACAATAACACAGTTCTATGGCTTTCTTGTTCCATAGCCAGATTAAAGGTCTGTGTCTTTCAAGATCAAAGAGATCTGCATTTAATTGGAGCACTCCTACTTCAAAGACCCTGATTAACTTATACAAATACAACAACAAATCCCTTGAAGGTGTGTCCTTAAGTTTTGGATTTTGCATAATTTGAGATGTAATCAAATTGACAACACAGAATAGAGACCACAGATAGTATTTCTCTGTGTAACTGTGGCTGTTTTGAAAATGGATTTATAGACCAAAGTGGCTACTATTCAAAGATCTTCCTGTCTCTGCCTCCCTGGTTCTGAGATTAAAGGCACATGGCAACATGTCCAGCTTAGAAATCCTGTTAAGAGTTCTTGCTTTTAGCTGGCATCCTAAGCAGATGCTAATCCTGTGTTCCCAGCAGAATGATGGTTAGGGGGGAAGAGCTAAGTGTAGAAAAGAAGCTTCAGGACACAGAATCTCCTCTTCACCTGCCCACTCTCCAGCCCCTGTTTCTGTCTCATATTCTATGCCCTGTCTTTGAGATGAATACACCTAACATTTCCATCCTGTAGTCTCTGTGTCTGCACAGAAGGCAGTCAGGGATCTGCCGGGATAGTTTGGTTCCAGGCTTCCCAGGACTACAGTCATATGTACAAGGAAACAGACGGCAAGTCTCAAAAGCAGTTTCTTGAAGACCTGTCAAACCAGAGGTCTTCTAAGTCAGGGATATCATGGGGAGAAGGCCATGGCTCATGGAAGGACTGGAGGAGGCCAGGAGCCCCTGGTGCAGAATCCTTTGACAGGTTATTCACACACAAGAACCAAAAAGCCAGCTCTCCTTACCTAAGTCCAGGCACACAAGGACATCAGCAGTGTGTTTCCTGGGATGGAAGACACTGAGCCTTCTGCATTCCATCTGTGGGTGGTATCCACAATCATGAAAGAGGTGGGTGAGGCAAGCAAAGGACCACAACACCTGGTGCTTACAAATCCACAAAATAAACAAAGATGCGAAAAAGGCACAAGTAATTTTTAGATTACATAAAACAGAAAAAAACACACTCGAAGGAACTCAGGGACAAGAAGAGAAGTGTAGTCCTAGGGAAATGTTAGTGATCTCCAAAATAACAGAGAGGAAACAATCTGATGTAACTCAAGGTAGGGCCTTTATTTTATTTGAATTATCTTGATCAGCTCCAAGGAACCACTGTTACTCAGGATGGTTGTGGTGGTTGAGGGCAATGCAGGAGCCAGAGCCAAGTCCTGGCAAGAAGGCAAAAGTCTCCGTTTGCAGATCCACAGTTCAGTCAAGTTCTGCTATGCAGTCAGCAGGCTTGAACTGCAATCTGAAGATGATTTCAAACACATATAGGATTTTGTTTCTATGTATTCTCATTATGCTGATGGGCTGTGGTCAGATTTCATTAGAAACCAAGAAGTGCTCCTAAATGCCGACAGAAATTCCAGGTGCCCAGGTGGGAGAATAAATGAGATGAGCTGCACAATCTGCGGTTTGAGGTTGTTTCATGTTCTCTATGCACCCTGTTGTTTCTAAATGCTGAAAATTCATCCACATTCTTTCCATTGTTGCATGCATGGTGAGGCAGTCTTGACAAAGGCACCCTTTAGGCCCTGCATGTGTACAAAGTCAGCTGCCTTCCCCCATCGCCACCCACCTCTGGAGGTCTATAAACTGCTCTTTGCCAGAATCTCAAATGAAGCTGCATTTCTCTCTTTGTGAAGAGGCTTTTCCAGGACAGCATGGTCCAGAACACCAAAACTCTGCTCTCTGAGCTTTCTCGAGCTTGGCTTCCTTTTTGTAGTTGTTCCATGGCTATAGTCCTGTGTACACTTGTCCAGTGCCAGAAGATGCTAACTGATGGCTTCTCACTCACACATGCATGGTTTGGGGCCAGCTTTGCAATCCTGGTTAAGTCCATAATTAATCTGCCCACTCCTTTTTCTATAGTGCCAGGGAGACATTAGTGATCTCCAAAACACAGACAGGAACTGATTGATGCAACTCACAGCAGGGTATTTACTCAAGCTAGTTTGCAGTCATCCCTGCTTCGCACAACCTTCACTCACGAAAGTTTTTTGTGTGTTGGGAGGAGAACCCCAAATGTCTATCAGGACAAGGCCTTATAGAAAGTGTAAGCAGGGAGTCCATGTGTGTGCTATTAATTGGAAAGCCTTTGTGGCCTTTACCATAGTTGTCTGGTGCTTAGAGTCATATCATAAACTTAATTTCTGTTCTCCTCTACATTGGTGGAGGTTAGGCAAGGGGTTGGTTTGTAACCTGTTGTGGGTTTGTTGGGGGAATGACCTGGAGTTGCAGGTCTTGTTGAAAGTGTAACCTGGAAATGCTGGTCTTATTGGGGATTAGCCTGGAGACAGGGTTTTATTGGGGGGAGGGGCAATGTGGAAACTAATGCTAGGTACCAGCCTGTTACTTTACCTGTGTTTAAGCACAGGTCAGGTTCTCTAAATTGGATCTGAACTTAAATGATTTGGCATCTCATGGCCACACTGGTGGTAGTTAGAAAAAGAGCCTGGCCAATGAATAATTCTGGCCAGAAGCATGAATATGTTTTGGCCCCAAGCTCCAAGCCTGTGACTGCTTCCAGAAGGGGGCATGCAGGAGCTAGTACTGTGCACTGTCACAGTTCCCCCTGGTCATCTTTATCCATGAGTATTTGAGACTTGCTGACTATGAAATTTCTACTAGGTTGTCAATAACCTGAGTTGAAATCTGTTAGCTTTCAACTCTGAAGTTTTCAAACTTTATACATGATTTTGTTTCTAGGTGCTTTCATTTTAATGACAGGATCAGACACTGCCAGGCAGGCCACAGTGGGATTGTGTACGAACCCAAGATCTACACCCCATGTGCCTAGACACCAACCAAAATGCTTGGCATTAGAGTGTGAGTGTGCAGGAGATGTGATGCTGTGCTGTCAGCAGGCTGAGGCTAAATCATACCTTTGTTGCAAACACCATATTTGATTTTGTTTCTAGGTGCTTTAATTTTCAAAAGGAACCACACTTTTCCAGGCTGTAGTAGGATCCTTTGCAAAAGCCTAGAGTCCAGAAAGAGTGGAGCAAACATTGGACAGAACTCCTGGTGCCTATGTGCCAGTATATGAGAAATGAGATCCAGACCCAATTTCATTTTGTTTTCAGGTCCTCCCTGCTCACCATTGTTTCTAAGGGGTATGTTGAATCTCTACACTCTCAGTACAGTTGTCGTCCACATTGATTCAGCTCAGGGGTTTTTTAAAGTTCTCAAGGTTACTCCCTGTTTTCTGGTTATCTTATGGCCCAGCACACATGAGAACCAGGTATCTTAAGAAAGCCTGAATACTTATTTAAAAAAACACCATTTATAGCTGTGACCTAGGCTCAAAAAACAAAACAAGAAAACAAAACAAAAGACTGAAAATTCTCAAAGTAAAATCCTCTGACTCTGGATGCAGTTGTCTAGTGTTAAACATAATAGGAAACTGATTAGACAGGCAAAGGAAAATGGATAATGTGCCAACAAATCTATTTGGGGTGCCTGGTTGAGAGATCAGTGTATACTGATCTGTATCCACACCACAGTTCATTTTTTCCCTAGGTCCGTATAAAGAAGAACACAAATTTCCAGCATTTCAACACTTTTATTAAAATAACAAACATGAAATAGCTGGCTGCAAAGACATAGTTGCCTTGTGAGGGCCTTTGCTGTAATACAGGAGCTGACAGACGATCCCCTGATTGCAAGTCTTAGCAGGCATCAGGGTTCCTGGGCCCCAAACAGAATTCTGAGTTAATTTTTTTCACTTCTTCTTCTTCTGGTCGAAAGCCCTTTGAAGCCATGCCCAGTAGCCTAGATTCCTGGAAATGTCAGAAGCAGGATCCTGGTCAGTGCAGACTCCACCATCACAGGTCTCAAGTTCCAGGCATTTCTCCCTGAGCAAACTTGTCGAGGGTTGGTCTGGCTCTGCTATACCTTTGTTTTTCTTGTTGTCCACATCTCTTGAGAACACGGGTGGCTCCCTTTGACTCTCACTCTTGAAGACCTCTGTGCCCTTCATGGCACAATTCAATCTGCTGCTCTATATCAGGTTGTCCAAACTCTCAAATACATAGTAAAAGGGGTATAGATCCCAATCAACAGTCCAGCCATCATCAAAGCTGTGGTTTGTCTCTCCACAGAAAGAAAGATGCTGAGATGTGGAAGACCCTGTACTCATGGCTGGCAAGTCATGACCACTTAGCAGTCCATGCACTTTGTAATCTGCTGTATTTTTGACAAAACTGAGACAGTACTCCCTCAGATCCTTCAGATTATCCATGGAATGCTGAGGGTAAGTCCTTGACCTTCTCATATAAAGAAGTCTCCAGTTAGTTAATTATACCCTCCCAAGCATTGCACTCTGGTAAATTGGGTGTTAAATCCACAATACTAACATTTATTTGCATTGCCTAAGGAGGCAAGATTCTGCCCAGTCTGGTGGTGCAAGAATTTCATCTCAGCATCTATAGGAATGAAGCAGATTGGGGTTAGAAGCAGAGGCAGGTGGATCTATAATCTCAAGGCCAGCCTGGTAGTCAGACCTATTTCAAGATAGCTCGGGCTATACAGGATACCTAGGCTCAAAGAACAAAACATGCAAACACAAAAGGAGTGAAGCTTCTCAACATAAGATGCTATTACTCTCGATGCTGTAATGGTATTTAATTTAAAAATGAGCCAATACATTCCTCACCTACAATAACTGCAGGTGAAACAGCCAGTCTGCTCAGTGAGGTCCTTGGCAGAGGCAGCAATCTAACTTTTTGGTAGGGTCAAGCCTGGCTATCAAGAATCTGGTCCCTGCCTCAGACTCTCTAGAGCAGTCTGGGCCAATTTGAGCATTTCTCTTTCCTCACAAGACACTTACCATGTCTCCACAAGGTCTCCTTCAGAGATGCTCTCACTATTGCCTTTGAGGCAATCTCTTCCAACTAGTTTTCTTAGCACCTCTGCTGAGTTCTCTCTCTGCAATATGCAGGGGATCCATATTTCACACATGTCACACTACCCGTGGGACACCAGCTTTGCTGTTCCACAATCAAGGTGCCTCAAATTACCCAGAAGAACAGACTCGCAACACTTAATTAATTTGCCAATTAGATTTAAATATATTTTTAAAAACTTCAAGATGTCAATAAGGTAATAACAAAGACATCTCTTATAGTAAAAGTTCTATCCCAATAGTCTAACATTTAGATATATTTACCTCTGATTCCATTTTAGTATGCTATGTCTCCCACTCATGGCTCCTGCATGCATCTCCCTGTGTCTCTCTCCCTAGCTCCTCCTCCTCACTCCCTTCTAATCACTAGCTTCTCACCACCTCAATGTAAATGGATAGGAAATATCTTTCAAGATCACACAATTGTCTAGAGTTAAACATTATAGGCAACTGATTAGACCGGCAATGGGGAAAGTTCTCGTAGGCCAGGGAGTCTATTTGGGGGTACCTGTTTTTGAGAGCAAAAGATCACATAAAACGATCTTTCACTCACTCTCTCTTTTCTGATAGGGGGATATATTAAATTGACTTACAGGATGCAGTCTGTCTTATTCCATAAGAGCTGGATAGGATGCTAAGTCCAAGCCAGAAGATCTCACTACCCGAAGCTGGATGTCTCAGCTGGTCTTCAGTAGAAGATGGAATCACAGACAAGCAAGCTCTAATTCCAGCTAAGTAATATGACTTAGTAACTAGGAGAGAGCAAGCATGCATTGTGAAAACTTGCTTCCTCTGTGTTCTTATATAGGCCTCAAGATGAAGGTGTGGCAGAAATTAAAGGTGTGTGTTCCATAATCAATCTCTGGATTAAAGGTGAGTGTCTTCCCCTGGGTGTGGTGCATCATGCCTTTAATCCAAGCACAATGGGAATGTATCATGAAGCTGAATCTCTGTGAGTTGCCTGGTCTACAAAGTGTATTACTATACAGCCAGTGGTATTGCAGACAAACTCTGGCTCATAGAAACAATACCAATAACAATAACACAGTTATGTGGCTTTCTTGATCAATATCCAGATTAAAGACCTGTGTCTTTCAAGCTCAAAGAGATATGCACTGAATTGGAGTGTTCCTACTTCAAAGAACCTGATTGCCTTGTACAAATTAAACAGCAAATCCCTTGAAGTTGGGTCCTTAAATTTTGGATTTTGCATAATTCGTGATGTATTCAAGTAAAAGCGATTTTCAGAACAGCCATGGTTACACAGAGCAATACACTCTGTGGTCTCTATTCTTCTAGCCAGGAAATGAGTCTGGCCCAAAGGTTAAATGTTTCTTGGCTGTGAGCTGCAAGCCACTAACTACTTCAACTTGAGATTCGCAGCCTAGTTAAATTCCATTAGGCTGCCAACAACTACAAGCTGAAATTCCATAATGATTTCAAACCTCACAGGTGATTTTGTATCTAGGTGCTATCGTTTTGCCAATGAGATTAGATCCTGCCAGGAAGGCTGCAGTGGGATTCTGTGCAAACCCAAGATCTGGACCCCATGCACCAACACACTGACCAAAATGCTTGGTATCCGAGTGTGAGTGTACAGGAGATGTGATGCTGTGCTGTCAGCAGGCTGAGGCTAAATCAGACCTTGATTGCAAACAACATATTTGATTATGTTTCTACGTGCTTTACTCTTCAAATGGAACAAGACTTAGCTAGGGAGGCTGTAGTGAGATCCTTTGTAAACCCATTTCCAGAAGTTGTGGAGGAAATCCTGAATGAAACCCCTGGTGTCGATGTGCCAGTATAAAAGAAATGTGATCCAGACACAATTTCATTTTTTTTTCAGGTCCTCTCTGTTTGCTATCATTTCTAAGTATCTCTGGGGTGTGTTGAATCTCTACACTCTCAGAACAGCTGCCATCCATGTTGACACAGCAGAGGGTTTCTCAAAGTTCTCAAGGTTTCTTCCTGTGTGGTGGTTATCTTATGGCCCAGGACACATGAGAACCAGATTTCCTAAGACTGCCTGAAAACTTCTTTAAAAAAAAAAAAACACACCATTTAGTCCTCTGACCTAGGCCCAAAAGACAAAAGAAGCAGCAATAAAACAGAGTGAAGCTTCTTAAACTAAGATCCTATCACTCTGGATGCAATTGTCAAGACTTAACCATTATAGGTAATTGATGAGACAGGCAAAGGATAAAGTGCTCATGGGTCAGCAACTCTCCTTGGGGATCCTAGGAGTAAAAGATCTTTTAAAGAGTATAAGATCACATAGAATGATCTCTCAATCACTCTATCATTCCTGAAAGGGGATATATTAGAATGACTTACAGGATGCAGTCTGCCTTATTCCACAACAGCCATATAGGAAGCAAAGTCCAAGAATACAGAAGTTCTCAGTTCCTGTGGCTGGAAGTCTCTGCTGCTCTTCAGTAGAAGATGGAATAACAGACAAGCAAGCTCTAAGCCAGTGAAGTAATAAGATTTACTATCTAGGAGAGAGCAAATGGACAATGTGAAAGCTTTCTTACTCTGTGTTCTAATATAGGCCCCAGGATGAAGGTGTGGCCCAAATTAAAGGTGTGTGTTCCAGAATCAATCTCTGGATTAAAGCTGAGTGTCTTCTGCTGGGTGTGGTGACACATGCCTTTAATCCAAGCACTATCAGAGTGAATCATGCAGGTGGAAATCTATGAGTAGCCTGGTTCCATAGACATATTGGGTTCCAAGACAGCCATTAGTCTTACAGAGAAACCCTATTTCATGATAACAACATCACAAAGTCCTGTGGCTTTCTTCCACCATATCCAGATTAAAGGCCTGTGTCTTTCAAGCTCAAAAAATTCTGCATTAAAGTCCAGTCTTCCAACTTCAAAGACACTGAATACTTTCTACGAACTAAACAAAAATCCCCTGAAGGTGTGTCCTTAAGTTTTGGATTTTTGGTTAATTGGAGATTTAATCAAGTTGACAACAAAGAATAGCGACCACAGAGAGGGTTTCATGGAAAAATATAATATGAGCAGGGCCTTGCAGACCCAAGAATGACACCATGAGATTTGAAACAAGGAACAGCTGTAGTCCTATTTATCAGTCCATTTATCAGTGATAAATACCAGGCAATCTTGGAGCTCATTTCTCTCGCTGGATATCAGGTGAGTGGTCAGATTCTCCAATTTATTTTCTTACTTCTTGATAACAATTGTTTGGGGGAGGATATTTGTGTCATACCCCAGCCTCTGCAGCTAGAGGAGCACAAGTAAACTCGCAAAGTGGGAAGGCATAGAGAATACACAGACCAGGCTGAGGACCAAAGAGAAAGAGAGCACACCTGGAATCCAGTGAGACAGAAAAGACTTTGGCACAGGCTTGAAATGCCTGCTCTGTGGATCTCAGCTCTCCCATCATTCTGTAGAGATTTGGATATCTAAACAGACAGGCATTTTGGCTGCCTCCCAACGCATGTTTATGATGACCTCAAAGATGGCCTCCCCATGGTTTTTAGTAACTGCACAGGGTGCTACTTGGCTTCAGAGCCCCCAGATGGAAAGCTACAGAATCCAGAAAACATGGCAGAGTCCCCAAGCACCCATATGCAGTGTTCATAATCAGATGCGCTATCGTGGATTCTAGGCCCATGACTGTGGATTAAATAGTTGCATATGGCAAAACATTATCAAAAGACTGAACAATTCATCCAACAGAAAGACTAAAGCAATCTAGAGCTGGAAAAATATCTGGTTTCTGATTCTGAGAGTTGTGTGGCTGCATTAGAGATGTGTCTGACACCCAATCTGCTGATTCAGTAAGGTCAGGGGATCATTCTCAGGGCTAAGTTTGTCAGAGGAGGTCTGAGAATGTAAGGTCTCATAAGAATATTTTGCTCTGAGTTACTATAATCTCATATCTCCTGTTCCTATAAAAGCAAACTGGATGTAAAATGTTGAACTGATAGAAACTGGGAAATATTTCCTCCCTGACTCTTTATGGACTCCTCTTGAGCCCAGGTTACACCCCCGTCCATGGTCAGTAAGTGGAAAATATAAAAACTCACAATATAATAGCTTTGAAATAGCCAGTTTGTGTCTTTGGGGTGGACAAACTAATGTACTAGAATCCTCACCTTTCAGGAATTATAGTCAGAAAAGTTCATTAAATTCACTGTGTCAGCATTTCCTGTTACAAACTACTGGGAAGCCAGGCTCAAGTGTGCCTGCTTCAGGATTTTTCACATCACTGTTCCATGAGTCACTGTGCCTTTCCCATAACCACATCTTCCTTGCTGGTTTACAGTGAGATGGAAAGTGATCTTCCTTTGGCCTCTCTCTCATTTCTCTAAGCTCCCCATTCTCACTCTCAAGTACACTCCTCCTCCATCTTGGACACATAAATATGGGTGAACTCTCTAGGGACTAATTGAAAGCCCTGAGAGCAGTGGGTGTTGTGGCATCACTGGAGACATCACAGGGGATGCCTAGAGCTCTCCAGGATACACTAGACTGTTCAGACAAGGGATTGTTTATGTCATGGGGAACAGGATTTTTCTTCCTGTTAATGCTCTCCCTTTACTGAACAGAAGCTGAGGCGCCCATCCCGGGAGACTCTCCTGGGACACAAATGTTGATCACCTCCATTTCAAAAGTCACAGGTCTCAGCCACTGAGATTTGTCAATGTCAGAACAATGGGAAAGTGCTGTTCTTTATTTCCAAATGTGTTAGCTGTGGAGACCTGGGTCAGGATGGAGAGAAGAGCCAGCCCATCACGTTGGCAGCAGAAGACTTGAGATGTACACTTTCTTCCTAGGCTTTGGCTGCATGAACTTGTTAGAAGGCAGTTCCAGGGTCACCTTCAGCATGTGGAGATTCAGGACAGGAGGGACGTTCTCAGGATTATCTTGCTTGGAGATGATGGCTGTGGACAGGGATCAGGAAAACAAGATGACTCAGATCTGACACTGACTGAGAGATGAAAACAAAGGGTATAGTATAATCTCTGTGTTACATCCTCTGTCAGTCAGGCTGTGAGATACAGATGTCCCTAGACACTCCCCACCAGATGTGCGTCCACATCTGTCAATGAACGTCAAATTCTACATGTCCCAAACAGCCCCGGTCTGTCTCTTAGCCTTAGAAATATGTACAAAAATGTTTAAAATTGAATATTTTCATGGAAAATAATATATAAAATGGTACACATATTAAACATTTCTAAACTAACTGAAGCGTTAAGTAGAAATATTTTCTCATAAAATTGTAGATTTTCATTGAAAATATTTCTGAATAAAATTGAAGAAATATATTGAAAAAAAATCCAACAAAGAAGGAGAACTACAGGCCAATATCCCTTATGATGCAAAATACTCAATAAAATTTATGCCAATCAAATCCAAGATGATCATTCACTATGAGCAAGTAGGCTTCATCCCAGGGATGCAGAAATGGTTCAATATACCGGAAATCCATCTATTCAATCCACTATTTAAAAACTCAAAAAAAAATCCACATGGTTATTACATTAGATACTGAAAAAGCATTTGACAAAAGTCAGCAACCTTTCATTCTAAAAGTCTTGGAAAAAGCAGGAAATCAATGCTCATACCTAAACATAATAAAAGCAATATACAACAAACCGGTAGCCAACATCAAACTAAATGTAGAGAAACTTGAAGCAATCCCACTAAAATCAGGGACTAGACAAGGCTGCCCCCTCTCTCCATATCTTTTCAATATAGTTCTTGAGGTACTAGCTAGAGCAATTAGACAACATAAGGAGATCAAAGGGATACAAATTGGCAAGGAAGAAGTCAAACTATCACTATTTGCAGATGGTATGATAGTATACTTAACTAACCCAAAAAAACTCCACCAGAGAAATCCTACAGCTGATAAACAACTGAAGCAAAGTGGCAGGTTATACAGTCAACTCAAGCAAATCAGTAGCCTTCCTATACCCAAAGTATAAGCAGGCTGAGAAAGACATTAGGGAAATGACACCCTTCATAATAGCCGAAAGAACAATATAAATATCTTGGTGTGACTCTAAGCAAAGAAGTGAAAGAACGTGTAACAAGAACGTCAGGTCTCTGAAGAAGGATATTGAAGAAGACCTCAGAAAATGGAAAAACCTTCCATGCCTGTGGATGGGCAGGATTAATATAGTTAAAATAGCCATCTTGCCAAAAGCAATATACAGATTCAACACAATCCCCATCAAAATCCCAAATCAGTTCTTCAAAGAAATATAAAGAGTAATTCTAAAATTCATCCGGAATAATAAAAAAACCAGGATAGCTAAAATTATTCTCAACAGTAAAGTACTTCTGGGTTAATCAGTATCCTGGACCTTGATCAATACTACAGAGCAATAGTGTTAAAAAAAAATGCATGGTATTGGTACAGTGACAGGCAGGTAGATCAATGGAATAGGATTGAAGACCCAGAAATGAACCCACACACCTATGGTCACTTGATCTTTGACAAAGGATCTGAAAACATCCAGTGGAGAAAAGATCGCCTTTTCAACAAATGGTGCTGGTTTAATTGGAGGTCAGCATGCAGAAGAATGTGAATTGATCTATCCTTATCTCCTTGTACTAAGCTCACCTCCAAGTGGATCAAAAACCTCCACATAAAACCAGACACTCTGAAACTAATAGAAAAGAAACTGGGGAAGACCCTTGAAACAGGCACAGGGGAAAAGTTCCTGAACAGAACACCAATAGCTTATGCTCTAAGATCATAAATTGACAAATGGGGCCTCATAAAATTACAAAGTTTCTGTAAGGAAAAGAACACCATCAAAAGGAAAAAACAGCAACCAACAAAATTACAAAGTTTCTGTAAGGCAAAGGACACTGTCAAAAGGACAAATCAGCAACCAACAAATTGGGAAAGGATATTCACCCACCCTACATCTGATAGAGGGCTAATATCCAATATATTCAAAGAACTCAAGAAGTTAGACCCCAGGGAACCAAATAACCCTATTTAAAAATGGGGTACAGATCTAAACAAAGAATTTTCACCTGAAGACATTCAGATGGCCGAGGGGCACCTTAAGAAGTGCTCAACATCATTAGTCATTAGGGAAATGCAGATCAAAACAACCCTGAGATTTCACCTTACACCAGTCAGAATGGCTAAGGTCAAAAATTCAAGAGACAGCAGGTGTTGGTGAGGATGCAAAGAAAGAGGAACACTCCTCCACTGCTGGTGGGGCTGTAAGATGGCACAACCACTGCGGAAATCAGTCTGGAGGTTCCTCAGAAAACTGGACATGACACTTCCAGAGGACCCTGATATACCTCTCCTGGGCATATACCCAAAGGATTCCCCGGCATGCAATAAAGACACATGCTCCATTATGTTCATAGTAGCCTTATTTATAATAGCGAGAAGCTGGAAAGAACCCAGATTCCCCTCAAAGGAGGAATGGATACAGAAAATGTGGTATATTTACACAAAGGAATACTACTCAGCAATTAGAAACAATGAATTCACAAAATTTTTAGGCAAATGGTTTGATCTGGAAAATATCATCCTTAGTGAGGTAACCCAGTCACAAAAGAATACACATGGAATGCAATCTCTGATAAGTGGATATTAATTAGTTCAGAAGCCCTGAATACCTAAGGCACAAATCACATAACAAATGACTCCCATGAAGAAGTATGGAGAAGGTCCTGATCCTGAAAAGGATTGATCTAGCATTGGAGGGGAATATAAGGACAGAGAAGAAAAGGAGCGAGGTAATAGGAGAATGGATGGAGAGAAGACGGTTTATGGGACTTATGGGGAGGGGGGATCCGGGAAAGGGGAAATCATTTGGAATGTAAACAAAGAATATAGAAAATAAAAATATTAATAAAATGGCCATCTTGCCAAAAGCAATCTACAGATTCAATGCAATCCCCATCAAAATACCAACTCAGTTCTTCATAGAGCTAGAAAGAGCAATTCTCAAATTCATCTGGAATAACAAAAAACCCAGGATAGCTAAAACTATTCTTAACAGTAAAAGAACTTCTGGGGCAATCAAAATCCCAGACCTCAAACATTACTACAGAGCAATAGTGATAAAAACTGCATGGTATTGCTACAATGTCAGGCAAGTGGATCAATGGAATAAGATTGAAGACCCAGATATGAACCCACACACCTATGTTCACTTGACCTTCTACAATTGAGCTGAAAGCATCCAGTGGAAAAAAGATAGCCTTTTCAACAAATG
The DNA here is from genome assembly GCF_947179515.1 of Apodemus sylvaticus. Taxonomy (NCBI): domain Eukaryota; kingdom Metazoa; phylum Chordata; class Mammalia; order Rodentia; family Muridae; genus Apodemus; species Apodemus sylvaticus. The sequence goes on from NC_067484.1 coordinate 4,847,051, forward strand.
GTGCTGGTTCAACTGGAGGTCAGCATGCAGAAGAATGCAAATTGATCCATTCTTGTCTCCTTGTATTAAGCTCAACTCCAAGTGGATCAAGGACCTCCACATAAAACCTGACACACTGAAACTAATAGAAAAGAAACTGGGGAAGACTCCTGAGGACATGGGCACAGGGAAAAGTTCCTGAACAGAACACCAATAGCTTATGTTCTAAGATCAAGAATTGACAAATGGGACCTCAGAAAACTACAAAGTTTCTATAAGGCAAAGGACACTGTCAAAAGGACAAAATGTCAACCAACAGATTGGGAAAGGATCTTCACCAACCCTAAATCTGACAGAGGGCTAATATCTAATATATACAAGAACTCAAGAAGGTAGAACCCAGAGAACCAAATAATCCTATTAAAAAGTGGGGTACAGAGCTGAATAAAGAATTTTCACATGAAGAACTTTGGATGGCTGAGAAGCACCTTAAGAAATGTTCAACATCATGGGAAGGGGTGGGTGGGAGGACAGGGGGAGAGAAGGGGGCTTATGGGACTCTTTGGGAGTGGGGAAATCATTTGAAATGTAAATAAAAAATATATCGAATGAAAAAAAAGATTCAAAAAAAAAAGAAATGTTCAACATCTTTAGTCATTAAGGAAATGCAAATCAAAAATTGATCCATTCTTATCTCCTTGTACTAAGCTGAAGTCCAAGTGGATCAAGGACCTCCACATACAACCAGACACACTGAAACTCATAGAAAAGAAACTGAGGGAGAACCTTGAACACATAGGCACAGGGGAAAATTCCCTGAACAAAACATCTTATGCCTTAAGATCAAGAATTGTAAAATGGGACCTCAGAAAATTACAAAGTTTCTGTAAGACAAAGGACACTGTCAATAGGACAAAACAGCAACCAACAAATTTGGAAAAGATTTTTACCAACCCTACATCCCACAGAGGGCCAATATCCAATATATACAAAGGACTCAAGAAGTTAGACTCCAGAGACCCAAATAGCCATTTTAAAAAAGTGGTGTACAGAACTAAACAAAGAATTTTCACCTGAGCAATATCAATTGGCTGAGAAGCATGTAAAGAAATGTTCAACATCCTTAGTCATCAGGGAAATGCAAATCAAAACATCCCTGAGATTTTACCTCACTCCTGTCAGAATGACTAAGATAAAAAAACTCAGGAGACAGCAGGTGCTAGAGAGGATGTGGAGAAAGAGAAACACTCCTCCACTGTTGGTGGGATTGCAAGCTGATACAACCACTCTGGAAATCAGTTTTGCAGTTCCTCAGAAAACTGGGCATAATATTATCAGACGACCCTGCTATACCTCTCCTGGGCATATACCCAGAGGATTCCCCAGCAAGTAATAAGGACACATGCTCCACTATGTTCACTGCAGCCCTATTTATAAAAGCCAGAAGATGGAAAGAACCCAGATGTCCCTCAACTGAGGAATGGATACAGAAAATGTGGTACACACACACACACACACACACACACACACACACAATGAAGTACTATTTGGCCATTAAAAAACAATTCATAAAATTCTTAGTCAAATGGATGGAAGTGGAAAATATCATCCTGAGTGAGGTAACCCAATCAGAAAAGAACACTCATGGTATGCACTCACTGATAAGTGGGTATTAGCCCAGAAGCTTGGAATACCCAAGGCACGTTTCACATATTAAATGATGCCCCAAAAGGAGGAAGAACAAAGTATGGCTAATAGGGTTCTTTGTAGCAAGGGGAAAAATACCCACAGAAGGAGATACAGAGACAAAATGTGGAGCAGAGTCTGAGGTAAAGACCACCGAGAGACTATCCCACCCACGGATCCATCCTATATACTGTTACAAAACCCAGACACTATTGTGGATGCCCACAAGTGCTGGCTTACAGGAGCTGGATATAGCTACCACCTGGGAGGCCCTCCAATGCATGACAAATACAGAGCGGAACACTCCCTGCCAGCCACTGAACTGAGCACAAGGTCTGCAATGGGGGAGCTAGAGAAAGGACTCAAGGAGCTGAAGGCATTTGCAGCACCATAGGAGGAACAATGATATGCATCACTCAGTACTTCCTGAGCTCCCAGGGACAAAACCATCAACCAAAGAGTACACACAGAGTTACCCATGGCTCCTGACACATCAGCAGCAGAGGATGGTCTTGTTAGACACCAATGGCAGGAGAGGCTTTTGGTTATGGAAAGACTTTATGCCATCATGTATAAGAATACCAAGACAGGGAAGCAGGGGAGGGTTAATTGGGAAAGAGGAGATGGCTTATGGGATTTTCAGGGGAGGGGGGAACCAGGAAAGGGGACAACATTTGAAATGTAAATAAAGAATATATCTAATTAAAAAAAAAGAACAAATTATGGTTATTGGAGTACTTTAAAATGATCCTGAATTTTTTTAATGTCACACATGGATGCAATGCACTTAGATTGTATTCACCCATTTGGCAGTCTTCCTACCTTCTATGGATCTATCTCTACATTCATAACTTCTCCAAACTTCATACATTGTGTTTTCTATTGCCCATCACAAGTTCTGGTATATGTATATTCAAAGATGTGTAAGGTTATTTGGTGCTTGGCTCATCTCCTAGGCTCAAACATTTATGAAACACTTCCTCTCTATTCCCAGAAGCCATGAGCTGTCAATGGCTCCTCAGTTAAGGCTGGAGTGTCATGAACCCCTCCCTCATAATAGAAAGTTGACTGGTCTACTGTTGTGTGTGTGTTCTATGTAAAGAACCACAAATGTTGTGAGTTTATGAGTGCAGCAGTCCTGACATATCCAGTAGATATAGTTTTTGTCTGATCCTCTCTCACATCTTGCTCCCTGAAAATTTCCACTGTATTTTCCATGATGTTACTGAGCCTTTCGGGAGAGGCATGATGTAGATTTCCCATGTATGACTGGACATTACAGAGTGACTCATTCTCTGCAAATTGGTCAGTGTGATAACCACCTTGACAGCACACTGAAATTTCTCTTATGAGTTCTGAGTGTTGCGCTAATTGAGCTATAGTTATAAAAATTTGGAGTAGTGTGAAACTATGTCCATTTATGAAAATAGCGCAATTTATGATGCTTGGGGGGGTCCCCAACCATGAATTCCTGGCTGAATTTGTAACACTAGGTGTTGTGTAGAGCAATGATTCTCAATCTTTTGGCCACAAACATTTGTGAAGCTATATTTCATATCTTAGTAACCTGCACTCATAAATTTATTTTTGTTGCCACAATTCTAATTTTTCTATGGAGCAGTGACTCAGGTCCTAAGAGCATTGGAAATAAGTGTTTTCCAACAGTTACAAGTCACTAGTTGAAAACTGTTACTATAAAACAAGCACTATATCCAAACAGAAAGTGACTGCTTGTGCCATAATACTTGTGCTACCAATGTGACAACGAGAGTATTTTATTTACTAGGACAGCCAATATTGTAGGTCACAGTATTCATAGCTGACTAATACTATTAAGGAATTCCTTCTTCCAAAATCTTGAATGCATCTCATGTGGTATGGAATAAACCCAGCAAGGTTGAAACATCTGGCCAATATGAATTTGATTTGTCATATCTCATGTTCAAAGCATGTGTTGTCTTCAGCAAGAGGATCTTACCATAAATTTCTGGTTGGTAACTAAGAGCACAGGCAATAGTCTGTATTATTTGGGGTGTCTCCAAAAACTCAAGGGAGACATCTTACACACTGCTTATTAGGTGGCAAGTTCTGGCTTCTAAGATGAACATAATATTCCGTGTAGCATAACCCAAAAGAAACACTCATGCATTCACAGGCCTATCGTATGGCATTTTCATGGACTTTTAGTGTCAGTTATCCTTCCCAACATCCCCACCCCTGGTCCATCCTTAGCCATTTCCCTGATGATATAATGAAATTCAGTTTTCTGGAATGGTTAAAATGTATCATGATCATAAATGTTTGGGGGTTTCCATAAACAGAAATATATATGAGTATGTATGTATGTATGTATGTATGTATGTATGTATGTATGCGTGTGTCTTTGTATATACATATGTATCCTTGTTGTTTCTTTATGGGAATTCTTCCACAAATTGTGGTATATATGAATTTATCTTCCTATGATTAATTATGCATTTTAAAGTTGGCATTATTGTGCCATTTTGACCTAAAAATATAGACTTTTATTAAAAGATTGATTTTATGGTTAAAAATCATATGTAGGAATGTCAAATTGACAATATGTACTTGGGATTGTTAGCCTTTATTGTCCTTATGACTATGAAGATATTCCAGTGAGGTTCAATTGACGGCAGAAGAGCCAATTTGAATCATGCCACTTCTGGTGTAGAGGATTAATAAATAACCTTACACCCATAAATGAGAAGTAACAGACAATGCCTTGGAGCTAGAGAGCTGGATCGCCTTTAAAAGCATGTGATGATCTTGCAAAAGAACTGAGTATAGTTCCCAGCAAATTCACTGTGGTTCACCACTTACTGTAGCTACATTTCCAAAGGATCCAACACACACTTCTTGCCTCTGTGTGAAGTAGGCGTGCATGTTGAGTATATACATATATCATGCACACTGACATACACAACGTTTTAAACATTTAAAGTTTTAAAATTTTATTAAAATGTTTTGGAAATGGAGAGAATTCTTGGTACTTAAGAGCACTGACTGCCCAAGTGTTATTTCCACATCAATGGTGGTGCAAATCTATTGCTTACTAATATCTTAAGTGGTACAATGCCTGGATATTAACTCTTCAGTTATTTTTCACATGTTGTAAACAAACATACATGCAAGAAAAATAACCATTTATAAAAAAATAAAAATGATATTGTACACAAGAAGACACACACACACGCACAACACACACAGAGACACACACCGCACATATCAAAACAAAACAAAGCAAGCATATATCTTTTCCTGAGCCATAAGATAATATCTAGTCTCCCCACAGTATTTAATTTTTCATGTTCACCTTACTTTGACAATTAACACATACCATTTTGTATAAAATAATAATCCTGTATATATATGTTCAAAAATTGCTCAACATTTGATAGTAAAACTTTGTGGAATGACCATGATAAAATAACTAATCTACATGATATAGACATCAGATATAGAAAGATTTATATTTTCAAAATGCTGTGCTAACATTGCACCACATACAAAATCTTATGCCAGTGTACAAAAAAAAAACAGACAATGAAGTCTCATGCTTTTCTTTGAGAAAGCTAATTATTATGAAAGCAGGGTAGAAAGAGGCTGGAACTAGCCTTTATATTGCTGATGAGAACAAAAGGGCAAAATATAGGAAAGTTTATTTCTAGAAGTGTAAATACATTTACGCCCTGTAGCATCGGATATTTAGAGTAGGTTGTAATGGCAGCCACAACGGAGGAGAATGAATAAGAAAGGACAAAAGTGAACACCAGGATGAGGGTAGTTTTCATGTTTTCAAGAGAGATTTTTAAAAAATCTTGAGCATTGTAAACATGAATGACTTGTTTCTTAGGCCTGTAGAGCATACTCACCATGGAGACACTTGAACAGATCAGGAAACCCAGACACAGTCCATCACAGAAGCACAAGAAGAGCACATACAGTGCAGTTTCAAAATTACCTGAAGCAAACCATAAAGAGTAACCATAACTCATCCTGTGAGTCGTATTTTTGTTGTAACTTGGACCTGACACTTTTGTAGGAGTCAAGATATTTAGAAATAAATGCACATTCCAGCTAAGTGAGCAGGAGGGACTGAGGTACTTGGAGCTCTGTGTTTAAGCATCATTCTTCTGGAGTTGCTGGGGCTGATCGTGATTGCTTAGAGCAACTCAATAGACACATTGTATAAAGGGACATCCCCCTGGTTATTTGGTAAATATGCATTATCAATTTACATCCAAAAAATCAGGAAATCTTTTAGTTCATAATCTAACAGTGTCTGTGGAGTGTCTTGAGATGATAAACAGGCAATTAACAAGAGTCAAGTGATCTATGATCAGGTCCTTGGGCATTAAATGTTTTCCAGTGAATTTCAAAATGACAAAATAGTATTGAGGAATTGCTAAGCGTTCTCACCATAATCTGGGAGAAGAGGAAAATTCCCAGTGCAATCTTTTCTTTTTTTTTAAATTCCCATTTATTTTTTATTTTATTTTTTTAGTTACATTTTGTTTTTATTAATTAATTTTTTACACTCCATATTTTATTCCCCCCACCCCATCCACCTGTACCTCCTCCCCATGCCCCTGACTCCACATGGATGTCTCCACCCCTCACCCCACTGGCCTCTAAACTCCCTGGGGCCCCCAGTCTCTTGAGGGTTAGGTGCATCACCTCTGAATGAATACAGACCCAGCAGTCCTCTACTGTATGTGTGTTGGGGACCTCATATCAGCACCAGCTGTATGTTGCCTGTTTGGTGGTCCAGTGTTTGAGAGATCTCAGGGGTCGTGATTAAACGAGACTGCTGGTCCTCCTAAAGGATTGCCCTTCTCCTCAGCTTGCTTCTTTCAGCCTTTCCTAATCCAACAATGAGGGGCAGCTGCTTCTGTCCATTGGTTGAGTGAACATATCTGCATCTGGATCTTTCATCTGCTTGTGGAGTCTTCTGGAGTGCTGTCATGCTTGGTTCCTATTTGTGAGTGCTCCATAGCCTCAGTAATTGTGTCTTGGGACCACCCCTTGAGGTTCCCTCTCCCTACTGTCAGTCATTTCATCTAAGGTCCCTCCTTTTGAGTCCTAAGAGTTTCTCACCTCCCTGGTCATTGGTACATTCTGGAGGGTCTCCCCAACCTCCTATCTCCCGAGATTGCCTGTTTCCACTCTTTCTGCTGTCCCTCAGGGCTTCAGTCCTTTTCCCTCACCCAATACCAGATCATGTTCCCCTCTCCCTCCACTCACTCCCCCCCACCCCCGTCTACTTTCCTTCCAGATCCTTTCCAGATCCCTCCCTCCATCCCCATTTGTGATTGGCTTATTCTCCCTCCCAAGTAGGACTGAGGCGTCCTCACCTGGGCACTTCAGCTTGAAGTGAGTACTTTATGAGTAATGTGGACTATATCTCAGGAACTCTCTACTTTTTAACGTCCACTTATTAGTGATCACATACCATGCTTGTCATTTTGGGTCTGAGTTACCTCACTCAGCATGATATTTTCTAGTTTCATCTATTTGCCTGCAAAATTCAAGATGTCCTCATTCTTAATAGCTGAGTGATATTCCATTGTGTAAATGAACCACATTTTCTGTATCTATTCTTCTGTCGTGGGACATCTGGGTTGTTTCCAGCTTCTGGCTATCACAAATAATGCCACTATGAACATAGTGGAGCATGTGCCCCTGTGGCATGGTGGGGCATCTTTTTGGTATATTCCCAAGAGTGGTATTGCTGAGTAGATCTATTTCCAATTTTCTGAGGGACCTCCACATTGATTTCCAGAGTGGTTGTACCAGTTTGCAATCTCACCAGCAGTGGCTCCTCTTTCTCTACATCCTCTCCAACATGCATTGTCACCTGTGGTTTTGATCTTAGCCATTCTGATTGGTGTAAGGTGGAATCTTAGAGTCATTCTGATTTGCATTTCTCTGATAACTAAGGACTTTGTACATTTCTTTAGGTGCTTCTAGCCATTTGAGATTCTTCAGTTGTGAAATCTTGGTTTAGCTCAATTCCCAATTTTTGATTGGGTTGTTAGGTGTTTTGGTGATTAGTTTCTTGAGTTCTTTATATATTTTGAAAATTAGCCCTCTATTGGATGTGGGGTTAGTGAAGATTTTTCCCAATCTGTAGGTCACAGATTTGTCTTATTTTCAAATGCAATTTTCATTCTAATAAAGAAGAAAATAAATTTATTATTGATATGAGATCCTAGAAATACATTAAAGATTGCATTATTGTATGATGTTAGCTAAAATAATACATTTATTACCTCATTGTATTTATATAGCTTTCCCATTGAATAATATTTAAAGCTTTACTCCTTATCAAAGTAAATATTCTCTATTTTTAAATGGAAAGTTTGGGATATATTTACTGAAGAAAAATGTTTTCACTGCCCAAGTTGTTGAATGACTTTTAACATAGCAATCAAGAGGTAGAGGCAGACAAACATATAAATTTGAGGCTAGCCTACTCTATAGCGTTATTTCCAGGACAGCAAATGAATTATAAAGCAAAACCCTGTCTCTAATAACGTGCCTCCCAAATGATTAACATTTTCATTTCTTTTGACCAAACACAATGATTTGGCATCTATTTTCAAAGAAAGAATTTTTTAAGACATGCTATTATTTCATAAATTTAGAAGAAACAGAATTCAAATTTCACCAAAATAAAACCCAACAGAAAATATTTGAAAGTTGGACTTAGAAAGATGTATTAAATCCTCAGAATTTATAAAACATATTTCATTTTAATATTTATTTTGTTTAAATTATGTGTGTGTGCTGGGGTTGGTTGTATGTGAGTGTGAGAGCTAGTAGGGCCCAGAATATTGCAGTCTACTGTATCTGGATTTGAAGATGGTTGTGAGTCATTGATTGAAAGTAAGAATTGAACTCAAATCCAAGGTAATAGCAATATGCACTCATAAACACTGGTTTATCCCTCTACCCAACAAAAATATTTGAAACTGTATTTGAAGAAAACTAAGTGATGTAACCCAATCACAAAAGAATACACATGGAATGCAGTCACTGAGAGATGGATATTAATTTGCCCAGAAGCTCTGAATACTCAAGACACAATTAACATATCAAATGATTCCCAAGAAGAAGGAAGTAGAAGACCCTGATCCTGGAAAGACTTGATCCAGCATTGTAGGGGAGTACCAGGACAGAGAAATGGGAGGGGGTGATTGGGGAATGGGAGGAGGGAAGAGGGCTTATGGGACTTATTGGGAGGGGGGAACCAGAAAAGGGGAAATTATTTGGAATGTAAACAAAGAATATAGAAAATTTAAAAAATAATAAGAAGAAAACTAAAACAAAAGATAAGAAAGATGAATTCTACACTTGGAAAATTTTCCTATAAATTTATATTTATATTTTGGAAAATTTACATTTTCCAAAATGTATGCAAAATCAGGCTCAACATCACAAATTAAGGTAACACTATGAGTGGATGTAAATCAAAGTTGTGATGAGAGATCATCACATACTGTATAAACAGATATTAATCAAAGCAAATTCAAATGAATAAAACAGGGGTTAAAGCCCAGGAGTCCTTATTTTGCGACATGCCTAGCAACTATTCAAGTTAGTATTGATTTTCTTTAAAAATAGTGGGTAAATTATAACCCAGTTCCAATTATAATGATACAAACATAAGCAGATATGAAAGAATCCAATGAAAGCCAAGAAAGGACGAGTTTTTCGTAAAATAGATACATTAGGAGTCTGAGTTTCCCTGTCATTTGCTCTGTTGAACTTCAGCAGTTCTCAGGACAATTTGAGAACACACGATCATATTTACTTGAATGTTTAGTTGGATTTGGTGGTCAGAACTTCTGATCCTGAATAACTTTTTGTAAAATGGATAATCACTTGCAGAAAACAGTATTATGTTTATATTCCCTCACATTGCACAAAAATTAATAATTTTTTTAAGAATTACATTTTTCAAAAGATGAAATACTAAAACTCTCAGAGGAAAATATTAGCAAAACAAGATACAGGTTGAGGCAACTGCACTCAGGAGAATAGGGAATGCACCAAGAATTAACTAGTAGAACTTTGTAAAATTAAAAGCTTTCTGCATTTTATGGGACAGTAAGTGTGGAATGAAAATATAACCTGCAGAGTAGGAGGAAAACATTGACTTTTGCACTTTAATCACGAGCTTAATACTTAGAATTGATAGGGGAAAATAAAGATTAAACAGTAATCAGTCAATTAATGAAATTCCAGTCATCAAAATATTTAATGAAATGGGCAGAGATTCCACTATAAAGAAACCCAGAAGTACAGTAAAAGCATTTGAGAAGTGTTCAACATAAATACCTTTCCAGGAAATGCAAATTATAAACACTTTGACAATACATAGCACACCTTAGAATGATTATCACCAAGAGAATAGATGAGAACAAATGCTGACAATGGTGTGGGGGAAAAGTAATCCTCATTCTATACTGGTGGGATGACAAAGTGCTACATTCCTTATAGAAATAAAACAAAGATTTCTCAAGAAATTAAATATAGAATTACCATATAATGCAGCCATATAATTTCTGGGCATGCACCCAAAGGACTCTATGTCCTACCACTGAGATGCTTGCACATCCATGTAAGCTGCTGCCTTATACACAATAACAAATAAGTGATGCCCCTCCTAGGTGTTCATCAGCAGATAATGGATGTATGGTATCTTTACTTTCAGGAACTAGATCACTTGCAAACAATTCAGCAAGGTAACAGACTCAGGAAAAACCAAGGTCACATGTTGTTTGTTAAATAGGGACATGGTCATATGAATGTACGTGGAGACAAAAAAGTTATGGGCTAAAGGGAGACCAAAAGATAGAGACAAAAGACATGTTGAGGAATCAAAGGGAGAGTAATAAACAGAGCATATGTGTCAATGAAGTGAATAGTATTATACAGGATACACAGAGGTGCAAAAAGGTGTTGAAGGGACTGCTGAAGAAATTTGCAAGAGGAGAGTCAAAAATAAATTTGTGTGAAAATGTCAGAATGAAACCTAATACTATGTATGCTAGTTAGAAAAACCCACACCAATAAAGGATTATAGTTTTATAGTAAATATTGCCATGGAATAATGACTGTTCTAACAGTTGGTGCAATATTACCAATTTACACTCTATACTTATATTGCCATGGTCATTCTTGTGTTGTATGGTTTCTTCTATGGAATAAATGTATATTCCTCCTTGATGTGTAGAATATATTTTAATAATTTCATTCCTATAAGAAATGAATCTTCTAAGACATTTCTTTTTTGTAATCTAAGACATTTCTTATGCTTTATTAATTTTTTGCTATTATAAATACCTTTCTGGAGATGTTCTTATAGTGTATTGTCCTATGTATATAAAATACGTTTTCATGTGGAAGAGAAAGTGCTGTTTCATCCACCAATTCCACTTCTTAGCATAATTAAAAAGTAATTGAAAAGCCAGGCAATGGTGGTGCACGCCTGTAATCCCAGCACTTTGGGAGGCAGAGGCAGGCGGACTTGAGTTTGAGGCCAGCCTGGTCTACAGAGTGAGTTCCAGGACAGCCAGGGCTACACAGAGAAACACTGTCTCAAAAAAAAAAAAAAAAACAAATTTTAAAAAAAGTAATTAAAATTAGGGTCTTGAATTGATACTTCCTTAGACACTTCCATAGCAGAACTTTCCAAAACAGCTGAAAGATTAAATCATTCCAAATGTCTAGCAACAAACAATTCCACGCAGACAGCATGATGCATACATACAGAGGTATAGCATTTATCCTTTGCAAAGAAGGTTGATGCATGCTAAATGAAGAAAGTATATAAGACAGTGAGGTGGTATCAGTAAAAAGAGAGACTCAGTAGTAGCTTACAGGAGGAACAGTGTTCACATGAGACAGTTCCCACTTCCTGAGCCATGTGTGTGTCCCTTTTGCCCACCTAATCTAGGCCTTGAACTGTTTTCCCTCCGTATATTGTTCCTTCCTTCCTTTCTTCCTTCCTTCCTTAATGTTTCCTTTCTTATTCCTTTTATCCCTCCCCTCTGTATTTCCTTTTCAGCAAAGATATTGAAATAAATTCTTCATACAGACTTTAATACAATTAAAAGAAGTATTCAGGAAGAAAATGAGATACAGCGAGCAGAAGCATGGATTCTCCGAGGACTGCTTTCTGTTATCTTTAGTTTTTACTGGTTCTGTGCTCTGGTTATTCACCTCAGCTCTGGGTGACCCCATGATGAAGACAGTCACCACCAGAAATTCGTCTCTGCTGAAACTTTGGTGAGACACTCTCCCTCACTTAAAGGGAGATCTAGTATTACCAAAAGATTGATGATTTTTAACTCAACAGTAAGTCTATGATGACAGCATCTCCACAAGGGTCTAAAGTAACTTATAGTAATCTTCCTGTCAGAAACAATACAAAACTTAGCAAAACAAGAAGTTAAAATTAAACGAGCTATCCAAGGAATCAATTAGGAATCAGGGCTGAACTTTTATGTCAGTACTTGGAGCAGAGAAGTTATGTCAGATAGACATGCAGAAGGAACTTCAGTGCTAGTAAAGTATAAGCAAGTTGCATGGCCTTGCCCCTGGAGCGCCATTCCTATCAGCCAAGCATTCCAGACTGTTTCAGCACATCAAACTCCTTTGTTCCCAAAGACACTCAGGACAAATGGCTAACTAAAATGCCTATTGATAAACCAAAGCAGATTCTGGCTGCCAGACTCTCATAGCATTGCAAGTCACTCTTACAGAGTTCTCATCCTAGTTCCCTACCCTAAACCTCTGTAGTCCATAGGCCTCATTCATTTTCCCTTGCTTCTCTTTCCTATAAAGCCAGATACGTTCACCATGTGCTCATGCTCTATTCTTCTCTTCCTCTCCTTCTCTTGGTCATTCTCTTGGCACTTTGTCTTCTTGCTTCTGTTAGTTGTCCTCTCTCCTCCTTCTTCTCTGCTTCTCTCACTCTACCTCCTCTCTCTTCTCATGGCGCATTCAGTCCACTGGCCATGCACTACCTTCTAGACCTGCTCAAGATGCTTCCTGATGTATCTGAATGTTTTACACCACATATGTACAATAATTCTTTCTCCTTGATTATCCCTTGGAATGGTTAGGTTCACATTTTCAATACAAAATGTCCAAGCACTAAGAGGTATGAGAGAAGGACGAGACATAGATCTACGTTCACCACATCTCTCAGGTCAAGATTTCAAAATGATTTGTCCAGGTGTGTGTCCTGGCAAGTGTGGGGTATTTAAATCAGATAATGCTTTTTTTTATTTGATACATGTTTTATTTACATTTCAAAAGATTTCCCCTTTTCTAAACCCCCATTCCCAAAAGTCCCATCAGCCCACTTCACTCCCCCTGTTCTCCCACCCACCCCTTCTCATTTCCCTGTTCTGGTTTTGCCCTATACTGCTTCACTGAGGCTTTCCAGAACAAGGGGCCACTCCTCCGTTCTTCTTGTACCTCATTTGATGTGTGGATTATGTTTTGGGTATTCCAGTTTTCTAGGCTAATATCCACTTATTAGTGAGTGCATACCATGATTCATCTTTTGAGTCTGGGTTACCTCACTTAGTATGATGTTCTCCAGCTCCATCCATTTGCCTAAGAGTTTCATGAATTCATTGTTTCTAATGGCTGAATAGTACTCCATTGTGTATATATACCACATTTTTTGCATCCACTCTTCTGTTGAGGGATACCTAGGTACTTTCCAGCTTCTGGCAATTATAAATAGGGCTGCTATGAACATAGTGAAACATGTATTCTTATTACATGCTGGGGAATCTTCTGGGTATATGCCCAGGAGTGGTATAGCAGGATCTTCTGGAAATGAGGTGCCCAGTTTTCAGAGGAACCACCAGACTGATTTCCAGAGTGGTGGTACCACTTTGCAACCCCACCAGCAGTGGAGGAGTTTTCCTTTTCAGAGAATGTTTTTCATCCTGTGCTATATTCTCAGGGAGAAGAAGATGAATGTGCCTAAAAACTTACTGTGCTAATCACTGAAGGAAACACTACATTAAGAACACTTTACATAGAATCTCATGAAGAATTAAAAAAGAATAAAGCCTGCACTCAGGAGCTCAGCAGCACCACAGCCAGCTGGGCACCTACCCTACCAGGAGTCATCTTCCCTGTAGGGAGGCAGTTAGGAGTTCCACATTTAGAGGTGAGGCACCTCCATTTTTGATCTTGTGACTATGTAGGGGGCAGACAGGTATGCAGGGATCAACAGAATAGAAGACCTCTTAGGACACAGCCCACCAGGGTCCCACCTATTCCCAGGAGCTGGACAGCACCACCACAGCTAGAAGATATATCTATTCTGCACTGATTCCCACAATTAGAGGTGAGGCCAACATCTTCTCTCCTATGACTGAGTGGGTTGTTGAAGCCAGGAATGCAGAGAACACCTGAGGGTAAGATCACTTGGGCCTTGGTCTGCCAGTGCCCAACCTGCACCCACAAGGCAGACAGCCCCACAGCAATCTGCACCAGGGGAAACCTGGTCACCCAGGATTGCTGAGATAGGCTTGCAGGCACACAGGAGGGATAAGCACCAGCCAGAAACAGCAGGACCAAGTAACACCAGAGATAACCAGATGTCAAAAGGCAAATGTAGGAATGTTACTAACAGAAATCAAGGCAACATGGCATGATCCGAACCCAACTCTGCAACAACCGCAAGTCTTGGATACCCCAAAACACCAGAAAAGCAAGATTTAGATTTAAAATCACAGCTCATGAGGCTGATGGAGGGCTTCAAGAAGGATATAAATAACTCCCTTAAAGAAATACAGGAGAACACAAGAAGCCCTTGAAAAACTAATGGAAAACACAACAAAACAAGTGAAGGAATTAAACAAAGTCATCCAAGATCTAAAGATGGAGGTTGAAACAATACAGAAATCACAAAGGGAAATCTAAAGATATTTTTGACTGAGAAGTATTGTCTTGTAGGCAATGTTATGACATTTAATTTATCTTGTCTAGTTCTTGTCATTTCATTTTCTCATCCGGGGAAACAGGATTCCCGAAGCATTTGCTCTTGGAACAGTGGGACTGAGCTGAGAGGAGAGTGGAAGGCCTAGCTGCCTTAGAATTTTGTTCCACTGGAATGGTGAGCTGTTTCGTCTCTACTGCAAAAACTAGCAAATTGTGTAAAAGGAATAATAGAAGTGATATAATGGAGCCTTTAAAGAGCAAAGCCTTTAACATATAGCTTTAAAATCAAACCAAACTCCAATGGGTCTCTCTGTATGTATCTGTGTGTAAAACATATAAATAAAATTGAAAATTGAATATATAAATAAAGTACACTTAGGTAACATTTTATCCATTCATTTCTGCCAAATACACAACTATATGCTCATTTTTGAAAGAAAAATAACACAATAATTTTATTTTGTTCATTTAAAAAAATAAACTAAAATAGAAGAAAGCAATTTACACATTTCTCTCTTACTGACGTAAAATTTTTTATATGTACTGTAAAATTTCCTTTACGTATGATATTTATTATTTAATTAATTATACTTTCATTATAATTATGTAAGTGTCTACCTCTGTATATAGGATTGGAGGCCGAGGGCCGGTTTATTGAACATAAGGGAGGAAGCAGGTAACAGAATAGCCTGCACCATCTTAAATGTGTGCTACAAAGGGGAGCTCTGGCTACACCAGGGATCAGGAGCAATTGTCCATATGCAGTGAGTTGCTGCCATATAGAAGCCAGCAACTTCTGTATGGAAGGAAGGAGACCTGGTGCAAGAAGAGAGGGAACTGTCTTCCCTGGCAGCATTTGGCTCTTATGCTACACAAAAGCATCCCTTTACGTTCTTACTTCAAAACCAATAAACACAGCTAACCTGTCCCAATCTATCTATTTCTTCAGTCTGTTAGTCCCAGTGTCTTGATATGAAAGGAAAGACTCTTATCTGCTGTGTCCTGTGAACACCATTGTGTTTTCTGTGGCACATGGCTTAGATCATCCTATGACTGGGGTCAGACTCTGAGTACCCAATTTATAAATTCATTATTTCATGGCCTCTTTCCAAATACATGTAACAACTCTGCCTGTCACACCATCTACTTGGTGGATTGAGAATTATTTTCAAGTCACCTTGAGTTAACATTAGATTAGAGTTAAAACAGAGACAAATTACACAAATAAATTCATGGAAACAACTAGGAATGGATAGGAAGAACTTTTTCCATAAGTTGCTGGAGTGCACAGTGCATTTCCAGAGGAAGCATAGATGATACACAGTTTGATGCTAAGCAAATGCCTTAGCTAACATTGGCGATGGCTCGGACATTCAAGGCTTTGTTACCAATTGTGATTTAGTGAGTAAATGCAAACAACAAACCCATTAACAAGATCAACAAATATATATATATATATATATATATATATATATATATATATATATATATATATATATATACACACACACACACACACACACACACATATATATATGAAATTCATGCATAGCTTGCAAAGAAAACAAAACACTGCAAACTGTTTCCAAAGGAAAACCAAATAAAACAAAACCCAATAATTGCTCATGTTTTCCAAGAATCTTTCGTAACAATCTGAAAAAGAGCAAAACACTAGGTGATAATCTAGAATTGGTAAGCTTCTGATAGCAACAAAAACTGCACATCGTATAAATACACGAGTTCTAGTTTTAAGGTTTCAGAAGGGTCATTACACAGACATAACTAAAGACATTCTACGTGGGCACCTCCTCCCTGCCTATTTACTAGAAGTTCACTAACTAGTAGAAGTGAACTGACAGTGAATCCATTCACCAGCTTGAACACATTCTCTCTATCTCTACAGAAAATATTTTTCCTTCTCTAACATTCTTTACCTGATTCAACAAATTAACTTTATTACCTTCTCACCCTCATTGTAGATTCAGTTATTGGAAAGCATTTGACATTTTGTTCTTTCTCTGTGGATAATATTGCTTTGCATAGCTTCTATCACCAGCTATTATCTCTTCTGACTTACTTGCTAGCATTTGGATTACATTTAAAAAATCTGAGATGCGTCAGAGAAATGAATCAGTGTGTGACAGCCCTTGCTTCCTGGTGTGAATATCTGAAGTGCATTTGAGGGACCCCAGAAGCTAAAGGCAGTAGGTAAGAGGAAACCTCTCTGGAACACTGTGAGCTTCTGGCTTCCTCAATCCCTACGTTAGGCTGTCAGTGCTCCCTCCTTCTGCACCTGTCACTTCACGCGCTGTGTGAGCTGGTTTTATTTCTAAGATACATAATTCTCTGTCCATCCCATTGATTAATAACCATATAGTCAAACACCCTTGAGCAAAGATACCCTTAACGTCATAGCTTAATTTAATGGTAGAGGACAGCTTTGATTATTTATTAGTGAGTTCTGAACAGAATTCAGATATGGGGAAATCCAACACCTACATTTTGTCTCCACCAATGTACACTGTTTCTGCTATTACAAACATGACTGGACATTATAGAAGCAGTCTACTTATACTTGCTGTCAGTCCTGAAACTCTTAATTTAAAATAAAAAGGAGTGCACGTATGGTATAACAGAACCCAAGAAGAGAACTTCTTTGTAGAGGAGAAATCTCAAATGAAAAGGAGGGTGTGGTAGTTAATACCTTTAATCCTAGCACTAAAGAAACACAGGGACAATAATTACGCTTAGTTCCAAGTTATGCAGGGTGACACATTGAAACTATGTCTCAAGTGACAAAATATTTATCAGAAAAATTCCAACCAAGTAAACAAATATTTAAACATAATACCTGAAACTTGAAAAGGCAATTTGAGCAATGGTATCTCTGCATGCATGTAAGTGCTGTCTGAAAAACCCTACCACCTTTTCAACGATGTTAGTGACTGAGAGCTACAAAAATCTAGATCCTGTAATAGGATCCAATGCAATCATATGTGTATTGTCTTTCCAGATTTGAAAATTTGCACTGAAGCACAAGTATTCATCAAGGTATTTCCTAAGGGGAATGTCAATGTTGTGTGTGCATGTGAGAGCCATATTCCAAGATCAGAAAACTCACTCTACCTTTGTGCCACCTCAGTTTTCTAGATTTAGTATTTCATTGACTTGCCATAGACAATTGGGAAAGTTATGTAACCACTCACATTCTAGCTTCTGCCTTCCATGTAATGGGATCACATGACAGTGTTTTGATCCATATTTATGAATATTGGCTGGGGTTTATAACTCAGTCTTTCTGACTGTAGTGTGACCTCCTTCCTGACTGAGGCATCTCTCAGACACAAGGCATCTCTTCTAAACTGTTAAAGTCTTATCTAAAGGTCAACTCCACATTCTGTCTGCTACCATGTAAATAAATAAATTAAAGTATATTCATCAAACAATTGATGGGTTTTTTTCTTCATTTTTGCTTCATTAGAGCACTAGGTCTTCTTCCAGGTAAGAACTTGGATGATGGGAATAAAATCTTGTTAATAACCAAAACTACAACATGTTGTTAGGACTTCTTTCCAAATACAAATGACTTTCTTCCCAAGTTAGCCATCTTTCACCCCAGTTACTCACCAAGACAGGAGGCTCCAAGCACTAAGTAGTCAGACAATGATCCCCAGGTTTCTGCCACTTGATTCAGATTTCTGTCAAGAAAGCATGTCCTTGTAGTGTGCTGTGATGAGAAACTGCTCCAAGACAAGCTGAAATGTCATCTGGTTCTGGGTCTCCTGTTAAGGTTCCAAACACTAAGTAAACATCTAGAGTCATTGCAGGTCCTAATTTGTCCCAGAGTCGCTGTCATTTGTGGGAAAGATGAACTGAGCACTTAGAGGAGACTTGTCCCAATGCACAGCAGAACCATTTGTTAGAATAAACTGTGTTCCCATTTAAGATCATTTGCTTGTGACTTAGGCTTAAAGGGTTCTATGAATTTTGAAGCCACCATGGTGAGAATGCTCAGGTAAACTTTGGCAATTCAGTTTCTGTCTTGTGATTGAGAATCACTTTCAATGACTGGTGATGTATAAAATGTATAAATAAAAAAGAGAAGAGACATAATTAAAGACAAGTTTCAGCTAAGAGCTCTGTCCCAGTTGGTTTTACCCTCGCCTCACAGTTGACTAACCACTGTTAGAAAATCAAACGAGGAAACAAAACTGGTGAAAGAATCCTTTCTCACTGATTGAATCACAGATGGAATCCCAACTCAGACCTAGCTCTCCATTTCTAATACAATGCTTGATGCTTCCCCCGGAAGGAGAACACATCCTAAGCAAGTCCCCGTGGAGAAGGGGAGAGGACCACACTGGAGGGAATATTAATGCTGCCTGTGTCTCTCATGACTTCTGACCCCGTGTTCTCACATAGGGCTCATCTGAAAGCTTTTCAAATTTCCTGATTTCCAGAGAGTTTTGGATCCAAGATGCTGCATGAACAGGGTCAAACCCTTTGTAGTATAATGATACAGAAAGCAAGAGGTAGCCAAGCAGTGTCCGAAGAACAACAAAGAAAAGACAGAGAGTAAACCAAGCTCATCTCTGTAGGCAAAGAATTGCTTATATTTCATTTTGCAAAAGTAGGATGTTTGATAGACATGATATAAGGATGTGGTCTTGGGAGGAATTAAAATAGTGTAGCCAAAATTTAGTAGTTTTTGTTTTCCCTTCTTTATTTTTTATTTTCATCTATATTCTTTGCTATATACTTGTTTTTCATATGGGTATCTTATAGCCTAGTCTGGTTGGATGCTCTGTAAGAATGGAGGATGAACTTGTGTGCTAATTCTGTGGATTCCACCTCCCAAGTGATGGAGTTCTAGAGCTGCCCTACAACTTCAAGTATTCTTTTTCTGTGTGTGTTTGTTTTGTTTTCTGTTATTTCTGATACAGTGCCACTTTATTAAGCCCTTACCATTCTGAGGAAACCTGTATTTTCATGCTCTCAAATTCTCAGAGATTCATCTGCCTCTGTATTCTAAATGCTGATATTAAAGGTGTGTGCTACCATGACTGACGTTTACAAGCACTATCATTTCAGTTTGAATTATGTTCTGTGAAGATTATATGCTGTGTTCTTAATCAGAAATACTGTGCTCTTATGTCAAGAATTGATTTGACCGCAACACAAAACATGAATTCCTAAATGTCATCACCCCAAAGAAAGATAGAAGCTCGGGGTTAAAAAAATCTACATTCAAGAGATCTCTTTGTCTTAGTCTCCTGGGATTAAAGGTGTGTACTACCTGGCCTGGGCTTAAGCTTTTCATAGCCACTATGCCTCAAGAACTCCTTGCCAAGATACAGGTCAGAAACTTGTGTCTCCAAGCCTCAAGATCTGGATCACAATTTTGAATAAGAAATTGAGGTGCTCAGCTGTCCGCAAGATGCCTCCTCATCTAAACTCTCTGAAGACTGTGCTGTCATAGTGAGCTTCAAAATTCTCTATCCAATCATGATTACCAGTCTTAACATGTTCTATGATGCTAGTGATGTTGGTTTTCAAAGGAACAACACAGTCAAGTTGTATCAGACAAAGCGGGAGGATGCCCTTTTCATCACCCGATTTAGTTCTCCAAGATGCAGCATACAAGTGAACAAGCTATGGTATAAGCGTGTGGAAAAATTCATCTTACCAGAGAGCTTTGAAGGTACAATCACATGGCAAAGCCAAGCTCTCCAAGGCCTGATGTCTAGAAAACTGCACAGAGTGACCATGAATGATGGAGGGGGTGTTATCAGAGTCCTCACAGCTGGAGAAGGGGCACTGCCTCATGAATTCATGGAAAGTGTGGGAGGAGTTGCAGTGGCATTATCTACACGGTTCAGGAAAACTATTACAAAGTCTTTATTCTTGACCCCAGAAACTTGCAGATCATATACAGGATCTGCAAGTGGAAGATGCCTTACTGCAGGAGGAAAGCAGTGTCCATGCTGATGTCATCTTCATGGATGTAGTGGATACTTTCTAGAATGTTCCTGCAAAATTATTGAACTTCTGTAGATGGACTGTGGAATCCACCAGCTTCAGTTTGCTATCAAGACAGATGATGACTGTTACATAGACTTAGAAGGTGTGTTTAATAGAATTTCTCAGAAGACTCTAGATGAGCCTAATTTGTGGTGGGGAAATCTCAGGTTGAATTGGACAGTGGACAGAATCAAAAAATGGCAAGAGCTGGAATACCCCAGCCCCACTTGCCCTGCCTTTGCATGTGGGACAGGGTATGTGATCTCCAAGAATATCTTTGACTGGCTGGCAGGCAACTCTGGAAGGTAAAAGACCTATCACCACGGACATTTAGATGGCAACCATAGGACCTGAAAGACACCAGGACAGCCTGTGGCTGTGTGAGAAAACCTGTGAGACAGGAATACTATCTTCTCCTCAGTACTCACCTCACCTGAAGAGCTGAGCAAACTCTGGGAACTGAAAGAACTGTGTGGGGATCCTTGTCAGTGTGAAGCAAAAGTACAATAAACCCCAAAGACCAGGGTCTGTTGTAAGTCTAAGGAAAGCCCTGGCTGGAATTGAGATGTAAGCAGTAGGGTATTACTAATGCTTGCACAGATCTTAATGAATCAACTGTTAACTGTAGCCTAAGTTTTTATTTATAAATTGAAAGATCATTTATACCAAATTCTTTTTATAAAAATATTGCTAGTTTCTGGTCACTTATGCCAATTAGTAACTCATCATTTCCATGTTTGTTTAAATGGCCAAATTCAGAAAATAACTCCCTTTGAATCTCAAGCAGGATTAAATCTCAAGCAGGATTACAAAGTAGCTCCACATCACTTAATTAGGCCAGAAAGAAACTACAAAGGTGCAGTGAGGCACAGTGGCACCACACACCAAAGCATGGGTTCTAGAAATAGCAGTTTGTGGGTCTCTGATACAGACAACCTGGCCTTGAAAAGGAAATGTTGTGAACTGGAGTTTGATATATTACTATTAAAGATGTTTATTTACATACATAGCATGTTTTCTTTTTCTGTTTAATGTAAATCCTGAATGTCTCAGCTTAGTACTGAGACACTTACTCTCACTAAACTGTTTTTGTGAGTATGAGTAAAAATAAGCACCCCAGGGTTCACGTCACAGGGACGTGTAGGGAAGGCACTCTGCCTTGCCTGATGTTTACCTACGCTTGCACAGGAGGTGGTGATATGTGCAAGACAGGCTCAGTGTAGGCATAACATAGGGGAAAATATATTACAGGTTTGAAGATGTGTTTCCTTAGCTTAAAGGATATTTTTCAGAATGACCAACCAAATCACTGTAGTAAACTTTTTAAATGTAGCCCACAGCAGATGTTAACTCTACTCAGATTTAGACTACTGTTTCTATTTCATATTTACATCTTGAATGCAGGAAGCTGTGAAAACAGAAAAGGCAGAAAAATCAATTGTAATCAAAACATTTCTTATATATTAATAGACAAGTAAATTGTCTTTTCCCAAAAAAACATAACATCATTTGTGAGGGCAAAGGTTTTGTTTCTGGTGTATACATTCCAGTTGTTAAATTCTTATGGTTGGACTGTTACCCTCGCACTAGTAGGCAATCTTCTTTCTCCACAGGGAAAAAAAAAACTGTAATGGCTGTAGGGACTTTTCTAGCTCAATTTCTCTGTCTGGCATCTAAAATTAAAATCAAGTGGGGAGAAGTAGGACAGATCTGATGGTGTATATTATCCGTGCCACCCTCCGATGGCAGGTGAGTTGTGAAGTCAAAGGCTGCCTCCATTTAGAGACTGTTATGTGTGGCTCACAGTATTGTGGGGAACTACGCTTAGCTTTGTATTTTTATTTAGCAACTTACCCTGGAGCATTCGTAGAACAACAGAAGTTCTGACACAGGAATTTTGAGAAGAATGATCACAGTCCCTTTAGCTTTTGAGTGGTCATGGGGGCCTATCACAGAAAAAAAAACTTTTAAATTATGACTCCCTATAGAAACAGCTCAGGTGAGGCTTCCATTGACTGAAGACTTGAGTCATTCTCCTGGGCGATTCTTTTAACAAAGTGGGAACTGGAGCCTGTGATTGACTCAAGTGGTCTTGACAGTGAGGCGTCATACCATGTTAGTAGCGTTTACTATTTCTTCCTCAATCTGAATAACCAGAAACAGTTATCTCACAGAAGAGGACAAAATGTATACCTTTGTGATAACTTCTTAAGTGGTTGCAGAAGATCCCTGGAGTTTGTGTCTGTCTGTGTGTGTGTGTGTGTGTGTGTGTGTGTGTGTGTGTGTCTGTGTCTGTGTGAGTGTGTTGGGGGGGGGTGAGGCACACCTCTCAGCCTTATTTTACCTCTAGAGGATGCATAGACTTAAGTGGTTGGTGAGGTCCCTCCCAGCATGAGTATCCAGTCACTATAAGGATATGCACACATATGACTACTATGTGTGGGAAAGTAGCTCTGAAGAACGAATGTTCTGGTCTAGTAAGAACACAATAGGAACTTCTTTTCAAAGACAGGTTGTGGTATACAGTGAATATTTTGATTAAGAATATTAGTTTCGCTGGGCAGTGGTGGCGCACGCCTTTAATCCTAGCACTTGGGAGGCAGAGGCAGGCGGATTTCTGAGTTCAAAGCCAGCCTGGTCTACAGCGTGAGTTCCAGGACAGCCAGGGCTACACAGAAAAACCCTGTCTCGAAAAAACCAAAAAAAAAAAAAAAAAACCAAAAAAAAAAAACAAAAAAAAAGAATATTAGTTTCTCTGAAGCTTTAGCTGAAAGTACTCCAATAGCATGGTGTTCCACAAGTATCACAATGTACTCAATTATTTTTCTATAAAATTGTTTTTATAAATGCTGTGTTTTATGCAACTTGTGAGAATCAATCTCTATTTTAGAATAAAAAATTTCGACATTCATTGTATTCCATAAGTTTGGGTATTTTGTGCCTTCATTTTCACTGAATTCTAGAAAGTCTTTAATTTCTTCTTTATTTCTTTCCTGATCAAGAGATCCTTGAGTATAGATTCATTTAGTTGCCTGGCTTGTGTAGGCTTTTTGCTGTTTCTGTTGTTTAAAGTCCAGCTTTAAACCATGGAGGTCTGGTAAAATACGAAGTATTATTTCAATTTACTTGTATCTGTTGAGGCTTGCTTTGTGACCAACTATATGCTCAGTTTTGGTGAAGGATCCATGATGTACTGAGAAGAAGGTGTATTCTTCTGTGTTTGGGTGAATATTTTATAGGTGTCTATTAGGTCTATTTGGTTCATTATGTTGGTTAGTTACTTATTTCTCTGTTTAGTTTTTATCTGGATGACCTGTCAGTTGGTGACAGTGGGGTGTTGAAATCTCCCACTGTTAATGTGTGGAGTTCAATGTGCAATTTAAGCTTTAGCAATGTTTCTTTTACAAATGTGGGTACCATTGGCTTTGGGGTATATATGCTCAGAATTGAGAAATCATCCTGCTAGACTGTCCTTCGATGAGTATGAGGTTTCAGGTGTAATTCTGCTAGGTCTACCTTTGTATGTTACCTGATCTTTCCCCAGCCATATTTAATGTTCTTTCTCTGTTTTGTAGATTTTATTGTTTTGATTTTTATGTGGCAAGTGGACATTCTTTCCCAGTGCAATATATTGGTGTTCTTAAAATTTCTTATATCTTTATAGGCATCTCTTTATTTTGATCATTAAATTTTCTCTATATTTTTGTTGAAAAATATTTCCTGGGTCTTTGCCCTAAGAATTTTCTTCTTCTAATCTATTATTCATATGTTTGCTGTTTTATTAGTCTCACAGATTTCCTAGGTGTTTTGTGTCAGGAATTTTTAACACTTAACATTTTCTTTTACTGATAAATCAGTTTATTGTGTCTTTTCGTCTACATTTGAAATTCCGTCTTCCAACTCTTGTATTTTGTTGGTGATGCTTGTGTCTCTAGTTCCTGTTCAATTACCTAGATTTTCCATCTCCAGTATTCCTTCAATTTATATTTTATTTATCACTTCTATTTCCATATCCAGGTCTTGAGCAGTTTAATTCATCTTTTACCTGGTTGATTGTACTCTCTTGGATTTCCTTAAGGGAGTATTCATTTACTGTTTAAGGGCCACTATCATCTTCATATGATTAGATTTAAGGTAATTTATTTTGCCTCAGCTGTGTTAGAATGCTCATGACTTGCTGTAGTAGGATAGCTGGGCTCTGGTGGTGCCATATGGCCCTGGTTGTTTTTGATTATGTTCTTGAGCTACTGCCCTGTTCTCTTTGTTTGGGGTTATTATGATTTCTGAGTATTGCTTTGTTAGTTGTATGGATTTTGGATGTTTTCTCCCTTGTTTTCTGTTTCCCTCTCTGGTGTTCTGGCCTGAATGGCCTGTGCTTTTGGTGACCAGCAAATCTTCAGATCAAGTAGAGTGCCTTTGTTGGGAGTTTTATGCCTGCATTATCTCTGGTGTTTGGGTGTCACTGTGGCCTCTGTGGTTCAAAGTGTCTGTGAGGCCTCTGGGTTTCTAGAACAGCATGTCCTCCCATAAAGCAGAAGTCTTCTCCCAAAGTTGTAGACTGGCATATGGAGATTATGGGAAAGGGTAGAACTGTGGGTGGTTTGGAGGGCTGTGATCCCTAGGACACCCCTGGCCCATAGAAAAACAGCTGGAATGGGGTGTAGATTAGCTATTTGGTTATTTTTAAAATGTAGAATTTTTTTTTTAATTTTATGTGGATATCATTTTATGCATACAGTGCATTTTAATCATGTTAACCCTTTTGCTTGTCCTTCTAAATCTTCTAGATCTATGTTCACATTTGCAAAATTTCCTAGTTTTATATATTCTCTTTTTATAACCTGGCAAGGCAATTTTTAATTTCCATATAATCACAGGTGTGTAAGGTTTTTCCTGGTGCCTGGTTCACTTACTAGGAACCACATTCTTCTGGAAAGCTGCTTTCTCATGCCCAGATTCCATTGGAAACACTTAAACTTTATGAGAATAAATAATGCATCGTAGAAAATTAGCTTGTATTTCCTAAACAACACGTTGTAACTTGAAAAGATTTGGTCTGGCGCATACGTCTGAACATGTAGCCTCAAAAGAGAACCCATAGGAGAATTTTCTTTCATCAAAATTTCTCAGAAAACCACGTTTTAAGGAAATCCCGCATCGAGCGAAATTATCTTGTTTTTCCTAAACAACACGTTGCAACTCGAAAAGCTTTGGTGTTGCGTGTATGTCTAAGCGTGTAGTCTCAAAAGAGAACGCACCGGAGAGTTTTCTGTTGAAAGAATATGTAAGAATACCACGTTATAAGGAAATACAGTGTTGCAGAATAAAGACAAATATGTACGTATTGGAAACACTTAAACTTTACGAGAAGAAATAACGCATCGTACAAAATTAGCTTGTATTTCCTAAACAACACGTTGTAACTCGAAAAGATTTGGTGTGGCGTGTACGTCTAAATGTGTTGCCTCAAAAGAGAACCCACAGGAGAATTTTCTTTCGTCAAATTTTCTCAGAATACCACGTTTTATGGAAATCCCGCATCGTGCGAAATTATCTTGTTTTTCCTAAACAACACGTTGCAACTTGAAAAGCTTTGGTGTTGCGTGTATGTCTAAGCGTTTAGCCTCAAAAGAGAATGCACAGGAGAGTTTTCTCTCGAAAAAATATGTAAGAATACCACGTTATAAGGAAATACAGTGTTGCAGAGTAAAAACATGTACGTACTTATTGGAAACACTTAAGCTTTACGAGAAGAAATAACGCATCGTAAAAAATTATCTTGTATTTCCTAAACAACATATTGTAACTCGAAAAGATTTGGTGTTGCATGTATGTCTAAACGTGTAGCCTCAAAGGAGAACCCACAGGAGAATTTTCTTTCGTCAAAATTTCTGAGAAAACCACGTTTTAAGGAAATCCTGCATCGTACGAAATTGTCTTGTTTTTCCTAAACAACAGGTTGTAACTGGAAAAGCTTTGGTGTTGCGTGTTTGTCTAAGCATATAGCCTCAAAAGAGAATGCACAGGAGAGTTTTCTTTCGAAAGAATATGTAAGAATAACACGTTATAAGGAAATACAGTGTTGCAGAGTAAAGACAAATACGTAAGTATTGGAAACATTTAAGCTTTACGAGAAGAAATAACCCATCCTACAAAATTAGCTTGTATTTCCTAAGCAACACGTTGTAACTCGAAAAGATTTGGTGTTGCGTGTATGTCTAAACGTGTAGCCTCAAAAGAGAACCCACAGGAGAATTTTCTTTCGAAAAAATTTGTCAGAATACTATGTTTTAAGGAAATCCCGCATCGTGCGAAATTATCTCATTTTTCCTAAACAACACATTGTTACTCGAAAAGCTTTGGTGTTGCATGTATGTCTATGCGTGAAGCCTCAAAAGAGAACGCAAAGGAGCTGTTTCTCTGGAAAGAATATGTAAGAATACCACGTTATAAGGAAATACAATGTTGCAGAGTAAAGACAAATATGTACGTATTGGAAACACTTAAGCTTTATGAAAAGAAATAACGCATCCTACACAATTATCTTGTTTTTCCTAAACAACACGTTGTAACTCGAAAAGCTTTGGTGTTGCGTGTATGTCTAAGCGTGTAGCCTCAAAAGAGAACGCACAGGAGAGTTTTCTCTGGAAAGAATATGTAAGAATACCACGTTATAAGGAAATACAGTGTTGCAGAGTAAAGACAAATACGTACATATTGGAAACACTTAAGCTTTACGAAAAGAAATAACGCATCGTACAAAATTATCTTGTATTTCCTAAACAACACGTTGTAACTCGAAAAGATTTGGTGTTGCGTGTATGTCTAAGCGTGTAGCCTCAAAAGAGAATGCACAGGAGAGTTTTCTCTCCAAAGAATATGTAAGAATACCAAGTTATAAAGAAATACAGTTTTGCAGAGTAAAGACAAGTACGTACCTATTGGAAACACTTAAGCTTTAGGAGAAGAAATAACGCATCGTATAAAATTAGCTTGTATTTCCTAAACAACACATTGTAACTCGAAAAGATTTGGTGTTGCGTATATATCTAAATGTGTAGCCTCTAAAGAGAACCCACAGGAGAATTTTCTTTTGAAAAAATTTGTCAGAATACCTCGTTTTATGGAAATCCCGCATCGTGCGAAATTATCTTGTTTTTCCTAAACAACACGTTGTAATTCGAAAAGCTTTGGTGTTGCGTGTATGTCTAAGCATGTAGCCTCAAAAGAGAATGCACAGGAGAGTTTTATCTCAAAAGAATATGTAAGATAACACGTTATAGGGAAATACGGTGTTGCCGAGTAAAGACAAATAAGTACGTATTTTAAACACTTAAGCTTTACGAAAATAAATAACGCATCGTACAAAATTATCTTGTATTTCCTAAACAACACGTTGTAACTCGAAAAGATTTGGTGTTGCATGTATGTCTAAATGTGTAGCCTCAAAAGAGAACCCACAGGAGAATTTTCTTTCGAAAAAATTTTCAGAATACCACGTTTTAAGGAAATCCCGCATCGTGTGAAATTATCTTGTTTTTCCTAAACAACACATTGCAACTCGAAAAGCTTTGGTGTTGCGTGTATGTCTAAGCATGTAGCCTCAATAGAAAATGCACAGGAGAGTTTTCTCTCGAAATTATATGTAAGAATATCACGTTATTAGGAAATACAGTGTTGCAGAGTAAAGACAAATACGTACATATTGGAAACACTTAAGCTTTACGAGAAGAAATAATGCATCTCACAAAATTATCTTGTATTTCCTAAACAACATGTTGTAACTCGAAAAGATTTGGTGTTGCGTGTTTGTCTAAACGTTTAGCCTCAAAAGAGAACCCACAGGAGAATTTTCTTTCGAAAAAATTTTCAGAATACCACGTTTTAAGGAAATCCCGCATCGTGTGAAATTATCTTGTTTTTCCTAAACAACACATTGCAACTCGAAAAGCTTTGATGTTGCGTGTATGTCTAAGCATGTAGCCTCAATAGAAAATGCTCAGGAGAGTTTTCTCTCGAAATTATATGTAAGAATATCACGTTATTAGGAAATACAGTGTTGCAGAGTAAAGACAAATACGTACAAATTAGAAACACTTAAGCTTTACGAGAAGAAATAACGCATCGCACAAAATTATCTTGTATTTCCTAAACAACATGTTGTAACTCAAAAAGATTTGGTGTTGCGTGTTTGTCTAAACTTTTAGCCTCAAAAGAGAACCCACAGGAGAATTTTCTTTCAAAAAAATTTGTCAGAATACCACGTTTTAAGGAAATCCCACATCGTGCGAAATTATCTTGTTTTTCCTAAACAACACATTGTAACTCGGAAAGCTTTGGTGTTGCGTGTATGTCTAAGCGTGTAGCCTCAAAAGAGAACGCACAGGAGAGTTTTCTCTTGAAAGAATATGTAAGAATACCATGTTATAGGGAAATACGGTGTTGCAGAGTGAAGACAAATACGTACGTATTGGAAACACTTAAACTTTAAGAGAAGAAATAACGCATCGTACAAAATTATCTTGTATTTCCTAAACAACACATTGTAACTCGAAAGATTCGATGTTGCGTGTATGTCTAAACGTGTAGTCTCAAAAGAGAACCCACAGGAGAATTTTCTTTCGAGGAAATTTGTCAAAATACCACGTTTTAAGGAAATCCCGCATCGTGCGAAATTATCTCGTTTTTCCTAAACAACACGTTGTAACGCAAAAAGCTTTGGTTTTGCGTGTATGTCTAAGCGTGTAGCCTCAAAAGAGAACGCACAGGAGAGTTTTCTCTCGAAAGAATATGTAAGAATACCACGTTATAAGGAAATACAATGTTGCAGAGTAAAGACAAATACGTACGTATTGGAAACACTTAAACTTATAGGCACACATCTTATTTTTCTGTTTTATAATACCCCTATAGGTTTTATCCTACTTCATGGATAAAAAAATGAAGCTTGGAAAAAAAATGAGATGACTAAATTTGGCAAGACTAAGGACAATTGAAATGCAGACTTAGTCTTGACATATAATACCATATAATGTATATGGTCTTCTGTTCTCAGGAATTCCTTCTGCATCAGATTTCAGCAGAGAAGTATGCTGATGATGTTGTATTTAATCACAAGCTACAACATACAAAGCGCATCAGGATATGTCTAGATAAACTCATCAGGATATGGTTAGAATATAAGAGTCATTTGAGTTTGTAGGGAGAGAGAAAGAATGAGAATTTAGATGACTTTAACAACAGAACAGCTTTATTTAACCTGAGAATGATCTATCAGAGTCTGACACACCATGGTCAGATGTAGATGGTAGAATGTACCTGTTAATTCTAAGGAAGAAAATCCTTTTGGCAGAATATTAGAAAGTCTTTATAAATATGGAATGACTGTTTTTTGCCTGTCTGCTCCATGGTCCCCCCCCTTTTTTTAACCAGTTAGGAAGTCAGCTCACTGTAGCCTATGACTCAAATGTAAAGAAAAATATTCTAATTGTAAGCAGTTTTAATGTTGATTAGAAATCTATAAAGATTATTAGATTGGATCTTTAAAAAAAACTATAGTAGAAATGTAATAAAATTTTTGCAGTTGTTTGTTGATATATCACTTTATTAGTTACTTTTCTATTACTGTGAAAAAACACCATGACCAAGGCAATTTATAAAAGAAAGTGTTTAATTGGGCTTACAGTTCCAGAGGATTAGAATTTATAATGGTTGAATAAAGGCATGGTGGCAGGAACACCTGAAAATTTGACTCTTAAACAGCAAGCAAGAGACACAGTGCTAATCTCAATGCTCACTGCTGCTGACACATCTCCTCCATTAAGGCCATACCTCCTAATCCTTCCCAAACAGTTCTACAAACTGGGAACCAGGTATATGAACATGAGCTTATGAGGGCTGTTCTCATTCAAACCACCACTGGTATTTTTCCAATATTTATTTATTAATGAAGGTTGAGGAAATGATTGTTTGTGTAGTTACAGTAATTACAAAACACACCTCTTTTCTGTTTCTCAACACTATTACAGTAGATGTGTAGCAATTCCTGTGATAGAGTGGTAACATTATTTTGGTAAATCATAATTTACTTAAGGGAATCTACAGAATATTTAGATAAAAGGTTTTATCTGTTACCTTAATGGTTTAAAGAATTTGACATGTAGGTGCACTTCTGTAATTTCAATTCTAAGTTGAGGCAGGATTATAAATTCAATGCTAGCCTGGACTACATAGTGAGACTTTGCCTCAGAAAACCAGAAACTTGCAAAGATGGAAAGATAAAAAAAAAAAAAGATTCAAAGAGGATCTGCTGTAAAGATGGGACTCTAAGTTTGGGGTCATGATTTTTGCCTTTAACCCTAGTGCTGGGGCACTAGGGAGGCAGAGCAAGCTATCTAGGGACAGACAGTGAGACTTTGTCTAAAAAAACAAAATGTTTATTTTTATTATTACTATCATCATTGTTATTTGTTTGTTTGTTTATTATTGAGACAGGGTTTTTCTGCATAGCCCTGGCTGTCCTAGAACTTGTTATATAGACTAAGCTGGCCTGGATCTCAGAAATTCGCTCACTTACCTCTGCCTCCTAAGTGCTGAGATTAAAGGCATGTGCCACCACTGCCTGGCAGATATTTCTTAATATCTGTTATCTAGTCAGATTTCATATATTCAGTTAACTCATAAACATCTCTCACCTCTTTAATGTTTAGATTCTATAGAAAATTGCTTACAATCCCAGGTCTTGTCCTTATAATTTCTCACATGTAGCTTCTGCTAGTTATATTCATAACAGGGATTCTCTTAATGTGTTTCTCTGTGTGTTTTATATTTGACTCTTTTTGTTGTTGTTGTTGTTGTTTTGTTTTTTTTTTTTTTTGGTTTTTTTGAGACATGTTTCTTCCTGGTTGTCCTGGAACTCACTACTGTAGACAAGGCTGGCCTTGAACTCAGAAATCCGCCTGCCTCTGCCTCCCAAGTGCCAGGATTACAGGTGTGCACCACCACGCCCCATTTTATATTTGACTCTTACTATGAGCTTTGAACAGGTTCAGTTTTACTACATGAGATTACCTCAAAAATAATGACTTTTATCTTTTAAAGATTTATTTGACTTATTCATTTTACATAGAAATTTTAAAAAATGTAGAAAAAGTAATAAAGTGACATTTCTGAAACTTTTCAGCTTAATGTATTTTTATTTTTTAAGCCAGAGGACAATCTTGCTTTAAAAGAAAAACAAAACAAAACAAGACCCAAAAACCCAGAGAAGGCAAACTTTAAATTTCTGCAGCTTCTTAAAGTAGGAAGATAAAAAGGAGGAAGAAGAAGCTATGTTTTTGAGTTAGGAAAAGTTAAATTTGTTTGAGTAATTCAGAAAATTGGGCATGTTCAACTTAACCATACCCAGGGGCTCCATAAACAATCGCATAACTGGAGTTTTTTAGAGAGAGATGTTATTTGATAACATAATTAATATTTCAGTATTTGATAATAGAGTGCAAGGTTCTTCTACTTTCTTTGGTTTTCAAAATAATGTATTGCTTGCACAGAGTGGGCAAAGAATTGGATGTTGAGATGGCTCTGTGGAAAAGATATTGTTACCAAGCCTGCTGACCTGAGATTGATTCTTTACATGGTTGAAGAAGTATATCCCTCCCTCCCATCCTTTTTTCTCTGTAGCTTTGGCTGTCCTGGAACACATTCTATAGACCAGGCTAGCCTTGATCTCACAGATATCTGTCTGCCTCTGCCTCCTGAGTGTTGGCATTAAACCAGCTGTGGGATAAGACCCAAATCAAAATGACAAAATGGTTTACTAGCACCTAATTATAACAGCCATGGCTGGTTGGTTTTGTGTGTGTATGTTAGTTACTCATGTATTGAAATACATTTGTCTATCCTTCACGGTTATTATTCATACTAATACTCAACTCATAACATTTTTAGCCAGTGGGGCTTCTGTTAAGTTGGCTGTTGAGTTCTTTAAACAAGGCCACAGTACCAACTGATAGCTTTTGTTTTATTGAGTATTGAGAAGAGCCTAACACATTTATTTTTTCCTTATGCCTTAGACTTAGAATCTGTCATTTCTTCACAAAGCTCTGCTTCACTGTTATCTGTAAATTTGTATTCGAAGACCATATTGTGGATACTAGGAATGTTCATCATACTGAGATGACTGTTTCTCTGAACCTTTTCTGGTATATAAGCCTAGTTTTTAATAAACACTTTATGAATTTGTATTGATCCTAATAATTCATGTTTGTTCACTTTTCATATGCTCTCATCTTTTTAGAGACAGGCCTGACAGGATCTTCTTTTCCCACCCTCCAAAAGCTGAAATCAGAGAGTATACACTATTATGCTTACTCTTAGTTTTTGTGGATTCATGCCTCTCCCCCTGCCCCAAATTAGTTGATTGTTTCTCAGAGTGAGGTCTGATTCTATAGCCTGGGCTGCAAGGGACGATCCTATTTAAAACAACAGCAGCAATAACCACAACCATTATAGTGTCATATGTCTGTAGTCTTAGCAAAGAGGCTAAAGGGTAAGGCCAGCCAGCCTACATACAAATTTCAGGCCGACTAAGACAAAATCGTGTCTTACAAAAAAAAAAAAACCTGAAAAATCAACCAAATAAAACTACTTGATTGCGTGAATTTCATTTGCTCGTGGCTATGGCTACTGTAATTTTTCTATCTACAGAAACCTTAGAGAAACAATTTCCACTTGCACTTTTCCACCTTAAACTTGTTAGTGTTGTTCTAGTTATCTTTACTGCTTATGCTGAAGACGGTTTTGGCTCTCTTTTTTTGAACCCAATGGCCTTAATTGAGATAGCGTTTCCATGCTATAGAAGAGTGAACTTATCATTGTTGGCTATGTACTCTGTTAAACATATTAGCTTCTTTGTTTTCCTGCTTTCCTCTCTGGCAAAAACCCTGATATATTCTGAGGATGTCTCTCAGTGGTAGAAGACTTGCCTAGCGTATGCAAGGTCCAAAGTACAGTCTATAACTCTGCAAAGACAGCCCCTCTCCCAACATATACAACATATATGTGCTGTAGAAATTTAACATTAAGTAAGTTTCCCCCTTTCAAACAAGTATCTCATCTTGTGTTTCCTATTTTAATACATTTGTGTCATTTTAAGAACTAAGATGAGATATACTATGGTCAAATGTAATAAACAACATATATACAAATAATAGTAGATAAACATATCTATGTTCATAGTATTATACAACCATTAATCTTTTCTAGTTTCAAAACCATTTCACCACTTCATCAAGTATCTTCAGTATTTGTGTTATTTATAAGTATGTACCAACATGCCTAGCATGGTTTTTAAAGAATGACTGCTTTCTTTTTAACTATGTATACATTTGTGTCTGTATATGGGTTTGTGCATTTGAGGCCAGAAGATGGCATCATCTCCCCTAGAGCTGGAGTTACACCTAATATGGGTATTGGGAATCAAACTCAAGCTCTCTGCAACTGCTATATCATCTTTTTTTTTTCTTTTTCTTTTTTTCTTTTCCTCTCTTTTCCTTTCTTTCTTTCTTTTTCTTTTTTTTTTAAGATTTATTTATTTATTTTATGTATATGAGTACAATGTAATTGTCTTCAGATACCAGAAGAGGGCATCGGATCCTATAATAGGTGGTTGTGAGCCACCATGTGGTTGCTGGGAATTGAACTCAGGACATCTGGAAGAGCAGTCAGTGCTCTTAAATAATGAACCATCTCTCTAGCTCCCTGGTATATCATCTTTTAAGCTCTGAGCCATCTATCCAACTTCTTTTTTTTTTTTTTTTTTTGGTTTTTTGGTTTTTTGGTTTTTTGAGACAGGGTTTCTCTGTGTAGTTCTGGCTGTCCTGGAACTCACTCTGTAGACCAGGCTGGCCTCGAACTCAGAAATCCACCTGCCTCTGCCTCCCAAGTGCTGGGATCACAGGCGTGTGCCACCACACCCGGCTATCTATCCAACTTCTAAAACTGGTTTTTGAACATTTAAATCTCCCAAGCTCACCCTACTTTTTGAAAATGTATTAAGAACAAACACATTCCAATTCTTCCAAGGGTTATCATTGCTCCATGTATGAAGTTGAAACTTAATATGGCTAACAAAAGCCTTTACTTTCCAGTTTTTGCCATTTTGTCTTGTTTCATTTGTGCCTCTTTGTTCAGTATAGGCCCAGTTCTTCATTGTAGATATCCTATAAGTCTTTCTCTTTCCCTTTCTCCCTCCAAGGCAGGGTCTCATTATTAGTCACGGTCATTTTGCAACTTAACCCACCTCTACTTTCCATGTTCTGGAATAAAATGTGTGTGTCCCTCTGTGCTGCACACCCTTCCCCCTTTTTAAACTTTTGAGACTAGACATCACAATATAGACTTGGCTGGCCTTAGAGTTGTGGTGCTCTTCATGCCTTTTTTTTTTTTTTTTTTTTTTTTTTTTTTTAGCTATTAAAGATTGTTATGTGCCCTTCTTTTGTACTTCTTTAACCCCTATTCCTTGTACTACTTTTAGGGTACCTATTTCACATTGTCCTTACTTATATATTTTTCTGGAGCAATGAACCCATGATAGTCAAATGCTAGGTAATACAATACAGGCTGCAACTATAATGAATAGGATTTTTAACAGAAGTCAAGATTATTTGATAAATTATTTTTAAAAAGGTTTCAAAGATAGGAGGGTAGTTCTTGAGCTAGACCTCAAAGGAGCCATTCCCATCAACACTAAAGTGTGTATGCGTATTCTTTTTCAGTAGCTAGCAACATAGTAGTGATTCAGTGAAAGGTATATGATTATAAACATAATAAGTTTAAAATGCAAATCATATCTTAATGCTATTTTAAAATGCAGATTTTATCTGTTTGCTTTGCTTATTAGATTTATAAAATCTGTGTTCAAAATCCAAGAAAAGAAGTTCTTTGTGTTAAAATACAATTTAATTCTTTATTTTTATCATTTTGTTGTTGTTGTCTGCATGTTGTGAGGTACATTAATTACTTTATTGTTAGTTGGACAAAATAATTGATCAAAACAGCTTTAGGAAGAATTGTTTATGGTTCATTAATTATTTAGTTCATCATGCTTGGGAAGGTATGATAGCTGCAATGTGACAGCAGTAAAATGATGGGAGTGGGTATGAGTCTTGTATTCTGTTTCACAATCCTTTTAGAATAGTTCCAACCACATTCCAAATTAAACTGTTTTAGAAGCACCTTCAGACATGCACAAGAGGTGTGTCTCCCAAGTAATTTCAAATTCCAGTAGATTGACAAATAGCCCTATATGAAGTTGTAATTGTTGAACTAAAACCACCTTTGATTGCTCAAAGTTATGGAGTTAGTGCTTCCATAGTAACCAGCACACTGTTTGGCATTTTATAGTACTCTGTGTTGTATTATATTTGCTTTCATGATTTGTTGGCTTATCTTGATGATGGGCAAGTACTGTATGAGAATCATGTACTCATTTAGATTTCTGGCAAGTCCTTTCTGAACTGCTCTTAAACATGTTTTGTCCTTACTCACTGCCCAGTTTGAACCAGTCAGTCCTCAGCTCTCTTGACAAAATAATAACTTTTCTGGTGATTGTTGTGTATACTTACTATCATGATTCTTATCCTGCCTTCAAAGATGATAGTATATTAAAGTTATCAAATTATATAGTATACCTATTATATATAGTATACCTCTAATGTCAGTTACACTTACTTAAGGCTATTTGAAAAACTCATGCGATCTGCCCATTACAAAGACATCCTTATTTTATTAAGTCCATCTCTGTAAACTCTTAAGGTTATACTCTTCCTAACCTGTTGTTTGATGATCCTTTGTTGGCCTTTGTTTTTCTACCTTACTAGTTCCTTGTCTCTATTCTTAATTTTCTGCCCTCATCATCTATTCTTCATGGCAGAACACTGTTTAGAAGAGAAGAATCTTATGATACCATCACTATTTCTGTAGGCACCAGCTATTCTTAGAAAGCTATTCCTGTTGCATAGTTGAATGTACCTCAAGGCAATCAGACAGATGTTAATGTAAGTAAGAGTTGAAAAAACTCGGCAATTCTGATGTAAAAGTGCTTTTGGTTGTTTTTTAAGGATTTGTCTTAAAGGCTATAGAAAACTTGCCATTTCTGATTTGATTTGACTTTTGATTTTCTTTCAACTAAAATCTCTTGTGAGAATCAGCCTTATTTGCATTTTGATTGCCTCTCATAAAACCTACCCAGAATGCTAAGAGCTTTGGTTGAATCCCAAGGTAGATGTAGGAAGACAGAACAATTCCATCTGGATAGGTTAATATACCCATGGCTTCCTTGTTGTATGGAAATGTTATAGTTATGAAGCAGCATTTTAATAGTTTTTATAGTTTATAGCATATTTATGGTCATTCTTTAATTTACCTGTTGGAGAAAAACTGTTTTAAAGTTTTTATTGAAATTTTCTTTTTCCACAGAACTCAACAAAAATCCAATGGAAGGCTTTTCAGCAGGTTTAATAGACGACAATGATCTCTATCGTTGGGAAGTCCTTATTATTGGTCCTCCAGACACACTTTAGTAAGTATACTGGAACTGACATCTTCACTCCTTCAACTAAAATTAAAACTTAATTTTGAAAATTGAAAAAATTCTAAAGTAGCAAGCAAAATGGTTATAGCGAGTATCATTTCAATGATCATGTGCAGAGCCCTTGTGTTATGCTTGAAGCTCTAATGTCTAAAACATGTTTTTAAAAAGATAGCTTCAGAAATTTAAGCTATCTTGCTGCTGGAATAAATATGTTATGAAAAGCTTTTTCTAGTGAGGTTATATGTAACCCCCCCCCCCCACCACACACACACACACACACAGGGTTTTTCTGTGTAGCCCTGGCTGTCCTGCAACTTTCTCTGTAGACCAGACTGACCTCAGAATCAGAGATCTGCATGGTTCTGCCCCCTGAATCCTGGGATTTAAGATGTGTGCTGTGTGCTACTATTGCCTGACTGTAAATAATTTACACACACACACACATACACACATCTTCTATAATTTAGGATATTAATTATTGTAAGCTTGGAGGAGAAGAGAAAATTTCATCTCTAATTATATATTTATGTGTGCTTCTGTGAGATTATGTTCATGTGAATGAAGGTGCACTAGGAGGCCATAGCTGTTGGATCCCCTGGAGCTGGAGTAACACCTGATTATAAACTGTTTGATATGAGTATTAAGATCAAATTCAAGTCCTTTAGAGGTTCTTAACCTCTGAGCCATTGCTCCAGCCAAAAAAGAAAAAAGTCCTATGCAATTTAGAGAAATTTCTCAGTAGTTAAGAGTACTGAGGTCCTAGGTTCAATTCTCTATGGAAATGACTTTCCTTCTCATGTTTACCATGCCTTGACCCCAAAGGAAACACCATAATTAAGGATGACAGTTTTACTATATTTTTTACACCACTTTTTAAAAATAATTTATTTTCTTTTATGTTCATTAGTATTTTGACTTCATGTAGGTCTGTGTGAGGGTGTTTGATCTCCTGGAACTGGAATTATAGACAAGTGTGAGCTGCCATGTGGGCTCTGGGAATTGAACCCAGGTCCCCTGGGAGAGCAGCCAGTGCTCTTAACTGCTTAGCTACCTCTCCAGCCCCAGTTTTACTGTTCTTAATGCCTTATTTATTAAAGAATAAGACTGCAATTTTTTTCTTTTTAAAAACAGCTCCTTTTTATGTAATTAAATCAATTAATATCTATGTGTGTGGTGTTTTGCATGCATATATATGCACTGTGTTTGTCTGGTATCTGAGGAAGTGGATGGCATGGGAACCGCTAGAACTGTAGTTATAGATGGCTGTGACCTGTCCACCAATAGGTGCTGGGAATTGAACCTAGGGCCTCTGGAAGAACAGCCAGTACTCTTAGCTGATGAGACATCTCTCTGGCCCTGAGATTTTTACATAGAATGTATTCTGTATATCTGTGTTTTAAGACTTAAGGGAACTTTCAAGGTCTATTTTAATAATTTTATAACCTGGTCTTCACAGAGTATAGTTTATAAGACTATATTTTGTTAGTGTTAGGACATAAAATAACTTATTAACTGACTACCAGTTGTTGAAAATGAGGCCAATAAGCTAGATAGTGATAACAGATCTTTACATCTGCAGTTCTTTGGGACTGCACTTCCTTCTTGTAAGTCCTTCCCCCTAGCCCTCAAGTAGCTGTTTGAATATATATATATATATATATATATATATATATATATATATATATATATATTCAAAAAGTGAATATATATAAAAAGAAGGGCTGGTGAAGATGACTCAATAAATGTTTGCTATAGAAATGTGATGACAATTCCCAGAACCCATGTAAAAAAGTTTAATGTAGTAGCCTGTGTTTGTGATCCCAACACTCCTGTTGCAAGATGAGAGATAGAAATAGGAGAATTAACCCAGTTATCTTGGAGTAGACATTTGGCAGAAATGAGAGAAGCTCCCTCAAAAATAAGGTGGAAAAAGAGGGGAAAAGTTAAAGCAATGTGGGAGTTCATGTTTTACACAGTGGGCAAAGGGTGGTTCATGCTTTGTTATAGGTTTTAGCAGTCATTGTTGCTCATATGTTTCTGTTGTTTTGTTTTTGTTTTTGTTTTTGTTTTTGGATTTGGTTTTTTGAAACAGGGTTTCTCTGTGTAGCCCTAGCTGTCCTGGAACTCACTCTGTAGACCAGGCTGGCCTTGAACTCAGAAATCCGCCTGCCTCTGCCTCCCAAGTGCTGGAATTAAAGGCTTGCACCACCACCGCCCGGCTTCATATGTTTCTTTGAAAACAACATATGTTTCTTTGAAAATTGATATATTTGCATCCATCAGTTTTGCCAGTTGATTTAGGTGAATCTGGTCATGGCATGGCATTAGGATTCTTTCATAGCTGCCAGTAGCCACCGGAAACCAGTTTAGAGATAACTCCCTCACAATCACATTGCTATTTGAGGTAAATTTTATAAATTTGGCAAATCATACTATGTAAGTAACTGGTCTATGATCCTATCACAGTTCTGGTCTGTTCTTCATGTTTATTCTTCTGTGTTTAAAATAGTGTTTGGTTTTTTTTCCCTCCAGGCACAGTACCTCTAGGGGATACAGAGGAACATTCTGATGATAGGATTCCTTTACCCTTAGTGTAGCTATAAAATAATGAGAATTATTCTCCTAAACCAAGTTCTTATGGAACATTGTTTAGGAATCCAGGCTTAAAGCTTCAACTCTTAAGGGCTCACTGAATTTTTTATCCTTACATGCATTTGTGTCAAGTATTATTAGTTGATCAACAAACACATCACACACACTTCTGGGTTTTTAAAAGGTAGCTACTCGAGCATTTGGTGCAAACTTTTAATCCCAGCACCAGGCAGCAGGGCTACATAGTGATACCCTGTCTCATATAAAGTCCATATGGTAAGACCATTTTAGTTAACAGCTCATTCTTTTTATTAACACCCCATTTTACTGCCCCCCCCCCCCCGCGCGTGTGTGAGGCCAGGTTGGCTTCAAACTCAGAAATTTGCTGGCTTTTGTCTCTTGAGTTCAGGAATTAGAGGAAGGTATAACTACTGCCCAGCTTATTTTTATTATCTATAATTATGTGCTCATGTTGTAGAAATTTTAAATCCCAGTCCCGAGTTTCTACCCTCCTTTGATCATTCAGTTCCTGGATAAAAGACACACTCAAACTTTGTATTTGTAATAAGCCTTAATCAGCATTAAGAGCTGGGGAGATATCTATCCTCTATACTATTATTTCTGTTTCCCAGCCAATAGTCCTATTATATAATTTGCCATGTTTCTTCTCAGTTGCACTTAACTCTAACTGGCCATACAACATGGCCATTATTTCAAGATTAATCTAACTGGTGGCAGCTTCTCCTCCATTCACTTCCTTCTTTCCCTTTCTCAAGGTTTTCCTCTGACCTCCAGCCCTGGAATCCTAATCCCTGCCTATGTCTGTAGGCTGTGAGCATCTTTATTTACCAATCGGAAATAATTTGGGGTCAAGGTCACATAGCATCAATTGATTCTACTTTAGGACTCTCTGGTCTTTGGAGCAATGCTAATACTGGTCTTGAGGAACCAGTATTAGCACTAGAATACAAGCAATATCAAGCCAACCCAGTACATATACAGGTCTCTGTGTAGGTATGTGTATGTGAGTGGAGTTGCTTCTCAGAGGTTGAACTTGTAAGATCTCATTGGAACTGTGCTTGTAGTGGTTGTGAGACACCTGACTCCTCAAACAGATCAATGCTGTTAACTGCTGAACCATTTGCCATCTATTCAACTCTGGTTGGGGGTTATAAAATGTATTTCTCACTGTATGTTTCTAAAAGCATTGGCTGTTGGTTTGTAATGTGAATAGCAGACATGTTTGTGGCAACTTTGAATGTACTAATGAGACACTGGCCACTTTATCCAGTGCTTTTCTGAAATCTGTAACTTTTGTTTAGGGAAGAAGAGAACATGTGCCTGGGACAGGTCCTGAGAAAATAGCTAGAAAGGTGTCAGGACAAAGGACAGGGAAAGACTTTATAAATGGAAGTTTTTAAAAATGTTACTTGTTGGGGGAGATAGGTACTAGGACAATTTTATTAGAGTTTGAAAGAAAAACCCGAGATCTGGCAAACTAAATCTTAATAGCTTCTTAGTGGAGGACAACGGAGGAGAGAAGGAGAAGACCCTGCCATTTAAACTGTCCACATAAGAGGTTAGTTTACATGGCTGTGGTGGAGGGTGGGAGGGAGCTTAGAAAAAGAGTAAGGAAACACAAAATGTTGGGGAAAGGGCCAAGTGGTAAGGCAGTGGCTCTCAACCTGTGAGGCACAACCCCTTGTGGTGGTTGAATGACCCTTTCATAGAGGTCATATCAGATACCATCCTGCATATCATATTTACATTTATGATTCATAATGAAAGCAAAATTACAGTCATGAAGTAGCAGCAAAAAATTATTTTATTGTTGGAGGTCACCACAACATGAGGATTGCAACATTAGGAAGGTTAAGAACTACTGTGTTAGGGAAGTGTGCTTACAAAAGAAAGATAAAGGGCTGGAGAGATGGCTCAGCAGTTAAGAGCACTGACTGCTCTTCCAGAGGTCCTGAGTTCAATTCCCAGCAACTACATGGTGGTTCACAACCGTTGTTAATGGGATTTAATGCTCTTTTCTGGTGTGTCTGAAGATAGCTGCAATGTACTCATATATAAAATAAATAAACCTTAAAGGAAGGGGTGGATGGGGGAGCAGGGGGAGGGAAGAGGGCTTATGGGACTTTCGGGGAGTGGGGAGCCAGAAAAGGGGAAATCATTTGAAATGGAAATAAAAAATATATCGAATAAAAAAAAAAGATAAAGAAGACAAGGAAAAGCAGACAGACTTAAATGACATTTACAAGGCTGTTAATTCTAAGTACTTTATAGTATGTTCTTAAAAAGCACTTATTGACTTAAGTGCAAGGAAGTGATCTTGTAGTTATTTCAGTAATGTGAAGAGGATAGACTGATTGAAAATAAGTTGGCATGGATTTGAGTGGTATTTAAATCTCAGTGATAGTGGTCTGAGGTGTTAACTCAGAGAAAGTGTTATGCCAAAATTCTGTAAAAATATGGTATGCTGTTTTGTGATAGTATAACTAACCTTCACTTAATTACTAAAGGACACTCCACACTATTTACAGTCTGTGTAATCAGTGCCTAGTACATTTAAGTGTTACTTTAAGACTGATAGTTGCCAGGGCTGTTACCGAGAGAAACATCTTGAAAAACAAAACAAAAAGATTGATAGTTACTGAGTATTTATGTAGTGTGATGGCTTATATGCTTGTTCCAAGCAGTGGCACTATTAGGAGGTGTGGCCTTGTTGGAATAGGTGTGTCATTGTGGGTGTGAGCTTAAGACCTTCACCCTGGCTGCCTGGAAGTCAGTCCTACTAGCTGCCTTCAGATGAAGATATATAACTCTCAGCTTCTCCTGTACCAGTATCTGGATTCCTGCTTTAATGACAATGGACTAACCTCTAAACTATAAGCCAACCCCAATTAAATATTGCCTTTTATAAGAATTGCCTTGGTCGTGATGTCTGTTCACAGTAGTAAAACCCTAAGACATGTAGTTATTTTACCCATCTTCACCTAGCATAATGTTTTTAAAATCTGTA
Source organism: Apodemus sylvaticus (assembly GCF_947179515.1). Lineage (NCBI taxonomy): Eukaryota > Metazoa > Chordata > Mammalia > Rodentia > Muridae > Apodemus > Apodemus sylvaticus. Next base: position 4,889,947 of record NC_067484.1, read on the forward strand.
TCCAATATTGAATTTTTCTAGTGCTGCCAAGAATAGATTTTCTTAGCCAGGTTTGGTGGTGCATGGCTTTAATCCCAGCATTTGGGAGGCAGAGACAAGCTGATCTTTGAATGTGAGGCCAGCCTAGTTTATAGAGAGAATTCTAGGACAGTCAGTGCTACAGAGAGAAACCCTATCTTGACCCAAACCACTTCCTCCAAGTAACTTTTCTTATGTGTATAACGTTTGGAAAGAAAGGACCAAGCTCTTTAGGCAAGTGCTGGACCACTGACAGACTCTGAACACCAAAATAGAGTTTTTTGTTTTTGTTTTTGTTTTGAAAAGGGGGTCTTGATATGTAGTTTGGGTTACTTTAAATTCAGTAGGCCTTCTGCCTCATACTTTCCAGTGCTAGATTATAGGCATGTGCCATACCCAGTTAAGACTTTTGTGATTTAATTTACAAAAATAACAAAAGGAGGTTTTGTGCCAGAAATATGACCTTGGTTTTCAAATGTTCAGCAGTTGGTTATATAATTCCTTAACATCATATTAATTGTTCCAATACTTTCTACCAATACTTTCTACATGGAGAAATATTTTTACTTCACTGCTACTTCAATGTCTTTTTTCTTCCCCATAGTCAAATCTTTTTATGTGTGAACAATAATAAATACAGTCTGTCTGTCTACTTTGTGATTTTTACCTATGAGTTTTTTAGTTCCTCTGTCCTAACTTGACACTGAAAGTTTGTATACTCACAGATTGGCTGCCACTAAGCCAGGTGGGGTTTTTTTAAATTTTTTAATTTATTAATTATTTTATTTATTTATTTATTTGTGCAAGGTGGTTTTTTGGGGGAGTGGGTAAAGTGAGGTAGGAGAGGAACAGGAAGATGATCCTTAGGTAAAGTAGAGGATAAGTGAATCCATTTAAAAAAACATTTGAGAACTAGCATAATTATTAGAAAAACATCTGCCTTAAAAATTTTTAGGGCAACACTATTAAGTAAATTTGACAATTACTTATTTAATTACACAATTTAGAGGGGTAGTAGCTATTTTTTAGCATAAGAATTCCAGTCAGATATTGTGAAGCTTTTGAATGAATTAAATCAACCAAAATGAAGTGACCTGGGAGAAATGAGGTGCAGATATTTTGTAGAGACTTTTCTAATAAACTTTTACATATATTCTTGGCTCTTTTATGGATTTCTAGCTTTCTCAAATTCTGTCTGTCTACTTATTTTCTACTCTAATTATAAAATGTTTATTTTTAAGACTAATTACTTTCTTTTTAATCCGTGATATCTGTGCTACATTTTATGTTCATCCCTACATGGGAAAAAGACAGCTTTTAAGAAAACTAAAAAGATTGTGTTCATGTGTCTGAATGAGTAATATAAACATCACATGGGTGCAGGTGCCCCTGGAGGCCTGAAGAAGGCACTGGATCCCTGAAATTGGAGGACCAGGCAGCTGTGAGCTGCCACATGCAGATGCTGAGAACTTAGCCTTTGCAAGAGTAGTAAGTGCTCTGTGTCATTCCTCCAGCCTTACATCATTCCTTTTTCATGGTTATGCTTTTATACTAGCTTTATTTTATTTTTTTTTTCACTTCTAGCTAATTTCTGATGTCTTATTATTTGGAGGCCGGGTCTCATGTATCCAAGACTAGCCTTCAGTACCTTGCTATATATTAGAGGACCTCTGTTCCTAGTTGTCTTTCTGCTAGTCTCCTCCCATTGCCTCAGAAACTAGTTTTATTCCTTTTTTAGAGACCTTTATTTGTATTATGTACCACCCTCTTTTAATCCCACACCCTTAAAATCAAGAGAAAAGATCTTTCTCAGGCTGATATGGTCTTTATTATTTGACTAGGCTGGCCTTGAACTTATGAGAATCACCTTGAGTTGCCAAGCATGCACAACCACACAGACTCTCCATATATAAATGTTAATTTTTTTTACCAAATTATTCCCTTCATTGTGCACTTTACCATTTTTCCATTTAATCTTTTATGAACTTTTTCTTACTGTTTTCATCAAGTGTGATTTTCTATTCAGACTGTGAGCCCTCAGCTTACCTCCTTGCTATTTGGAAATATTTGATATTAATAGCACACCCTAGCTCCCCACGTCCCCTTTAATGTTTACCCTGTGCATGCAGTGCCTATGGAGTCCAGAAGAGGGCAGCTGATAGCCTTGGAATTAGAGTTCCAGATGCTTGTCTCTGTGTGTGTTGGGAATTAAAGCCTGGTTTTCTGGAATATCAGCTAGTTCCCTCAACTGCTAAATAATCTCAAACATTTTTTAAGCAGAAAAAAGTAATAAAAACCAATATTTATAATTAAAATTTCAATCTGTACTGAAATGTGCAAAGCACAAAGTTAAAAGGATCCCATGTCTTATATCCTACAGTTAATAATTGTTACATGTAACGTGTTGTTCTTATTGTTATTATTGCTGTTATCATCATCATCATCATCATCATTTGATTTTGTTTTTGAGACAGGGTTTCACTATGTATCTTTGGCTGTCCTGGAACTCACTCTGGAAACCAGGCTGGCTTCCTACTCCTTTTTTCTTTTGAGATAGGATCTCTGCCATTTTTTCTTTCCTATATTCTTTTTAAAGATTAATTTATGTTTATGAATGCACTGTAGCTATTTTCACATATATTAGAGGACATCAGATCCCATTACAGATGGTTGTGAACCACCATGTGGAATTGAACTCAGGACCTCTGGAAGAGCAATCAATGAGTGCTCGAACTGCTGAACCATCTCTCCAGCCCCTCACTTTTTTTTAGTATACATATATAGCAATGTCTCTATTCATAATCCCGCACTACAATCCTCCAAGCTCATAACCACAGTGACTAGAGACTTCCCCCAAACTTGAAGGATGGAGAACAGCATTCTGTTGAGTGTTAACATTACACATGGGCTTAAACAGACCAGCAAATAGTCAGCAGGATTGGAACCTGTGATGGATAAAGGATTTCTAGTCTATTGCCTTAACCACTTGGCTGTGACCACAGCTGTGTTTCTATTTTTATGTCAGTGTACAAACATCTGTCCCCATCTTTTAAAAATTACTTGTTAGTGTGAGTGTGCATAATGTGTATGTGAGTATGTGCTCCACAGCATAGATAAAGAGGCCAGGTGACAAATTTGTAGAGTTTGTTCTTTCCATCCATCTTTAAGTAGGTTTTGGTGATAGAGCTCAGGTGTCGGGCTTGTGTATCAAATGCCTTTATTTCCTGAACCATCTTATCAGTCTAATACACACCTTTTAGAGATTGGGTCTTGCTGCATAGCCCAGGATGACCTTGAGCTAGATATCAGGTGCTAGAATTCCATGCGAATATCACCATTTAGTCATTTTTGCTTCCTAAGGCTGACTTGATTTCTTTTAGCTGTATGGACAGTTAATTGTGAGTTCCCATTTGGGTGCTGGGAATCAAACCTATATCCTCTGCAAGAATAAGTACTCTTAACAATTGAATAATTTCTGTAGTCTCCAGTTAGCATTCACATAATTTATCTGCTCAGGGATTGATATTCACAGTAGACTGGGTCTTCCCATGTCAGTCATCAGTCATGACAATCTTTCACAGACATTATCATAGGCAAATATGACCCAGAAAATTCTTTAATGGAAGTGTTCTCCTTTCAGGTGGTTCTAGGGTCAAGTAGATAATAAAAACTAACCAAGACACAAGCCATTTTCAGAGTGTTACTGGGTAGTACATTAGATAGTACAGACAGAGTATCAATATTGCAGCATTTCCATTCTGGAAAGTTAGTAGTATAAAACCTCTCTGGGAGACGTTTTTATTTATTACTGTCCTTCTAATGAAGTTTTAATATATGATGAAATGAACAAACGAGATAAATAGAAGTATGGCAATCTGATACCAGAAAGGGAAATCACAAAATATATGCCTAAACTTTAAGATGAGAAAGAGGTCTGGGTATGACCAGAGCATAGAAGAAAGATTATTTGAAACCAATATAGAAAATTCAGCAAATTGAATCATGTAGACAAGATTAAACTTCCTGAATTTCATTTGAAGACATATACTGAAAAGACTTTTACCATATCACCAATAATCTGATCTGGACATCTGTGTTTCCAAGTGTTCCTTTTAGTTTTACTAATTACCTGAGAGTTTAGCAAAGCAGAACTTATAGTAGTTTATTAAATTGTGTATTTGTATTTAGGAAACTAGTATTTTTGTCTACCTTTTTTGTTGGCTTATCATCTGTACCCTTTTATTTGTCTTACTGAGTACTTATAAAGAATAACTTAAATTCATGAACCTGGTTTTTCTTTTATTTTTTCAGTGAAGGTGGTGTTTTTAAGGCTTATCTCATTTTCCCAAAAGATTATCCCCTCTGGCTTCCTAAAATGAAATTCATTAGAGAGATTTGGCACCCAAATGGTAAGTTTTCTAATTTTATTTTCACATTTGCAAGTTTAATGATCTGTCACTAAAGATTTCACAACTATCTCAGTAAAAGTGCTTAGTGATTTTATGGTTTTTTTGTGCATATGGTCTTGTAATTGACTCTAAATACAAAGGTCCTTAGGTTCGTTCCTTCCTTCCTTCCTTCCTTCCTTCTTTCCTTCCCTCCCTTCCTTACTTCCTACCCTTCCTTTCTTCCTTTCCTTCCTTCCCTTTTCTTTCTTTTTTCTTAGTTTTCTGCTTTGTTTGGAGATGAGGAGTAGGAGGCTTGAGTTCCAGATCAGCATGGACCTGACTATGTAGCTAAAGTTTGCCTTGAACTTTTGGTAATCTTTGTGTCTTAAGTTGCCAATTGGTCGGCTTACAGGCAAGAGCCGCTACCACATTCTGGGAGTGTTTACCTAGCATGCACAAAATCTTAGATTTGATCTTCAACATTGCATAAAATGTATGTGGTGATGATGCAAACATGTACTCTTCTAGCTACATAACAAAGAAAATTGTAAAGGTGTATCCCAAAATCTTATAGATTGCAGAATTATTTATGTTAGCTAAAAAGTTATGGCTAAAAGTTAGCCATAATACTAGTGCCTATCAGTTGAGGAAAGTAAAAGCAAAATATTGCATATACATATAATGAAACGTGATTTGATTTATAAAAGTGTTTGGTATGATTTGGTAACAAAAAAGTGAAACCAGATGCCTTTGGTATCTGTCAGTGTCTGCCTTCACATGCATGGCCATATACAGGCATATGTTCATACATGGAAAATAAATAATTTTTTCAAATTAACAAACAGATGGAAGCAATCATTTAATAATTCCACTTATGAAATTTCAAGAATATGCAACTCTGAAGAGTATATTCATGGTTGTTTAGGACTGCTGGACAGCTTGAAGGGGAGAAGGGTCAATATAGATTATAAAAGAATTTGTGGGGGTGGTAATGACGACAAAAGTTCCTAAAAATGTGTGTGCTTTGGTTGTATAACTGAGAAGTGTACTATATAGAAACAATTGGATTGTATGCTTCAACTAGATGAATAATGTGTTGGATGTTAAAGTTATTATTGGGATAGCTGGTAACATTGTTCAGTGAGTTAAAGTTCTTGCCATGGAAGCCTAGTAATCTGAGTTTCATCCCTGGAATCCATATAGAGGTAGAGATCGCATTCCACTAAGTTATGCTCTGGCCTCTGCACATGGTCTGTGGCGTATGTGTTCATAGATACACACAATAATAATAATAAAATAATTTCCAAAAACACTACATGGCAAATAGTAATTTGTGTAGCTTAGATGTATTTCAGTTTAGACCTCTCTCTCTCTTCTGTTGTTGGTTTTTACTTGTTTGTCATTTTGGTTTAGTTTTTGTTTGTTTGTTTGTTTGGTTGGTTGGTTGGTTCTTAAATTTTTGAGACAGGTTGTCACTGTAACATTGGCTGGCCTGAAATTATGTATGTAGATCAGGCTGGCATTAAACTCAGAAATTATCCTGCTTTTGCCTGTCATGTGCTGGAATTAAAGATTTGTACTGTCATGCCTAGCTTTCATACAGGGTTTTCAAGTGGATTTAGTATTAGAAATAAATCCATTTGTAAAGAGCAATGAGATGAAAGGGAAAAAATAACAGACAAAACATTGTATGGGGAATTAAGAGCATTTTGGCAAAATAAATGTAAATATTAAGTGTATAGCTAGCTATAGAGTTAATAATTAACATCTCACAGAGAACATAGTTGTCATCCAACATACTTTTGGAAACGTTGCTTAAATCAGAGATCACTAGAATTTAAACAGTGTCAGTATAGAAGAACTTTTGTCTTGAATAAGACAGCCATAAAGGCATCAGTGTTTATTCCTGATGGCTATATAAATGACATATTTATTTTAAAAGTGTGATTCGGCATGATTCTAATTTTGGTCATTCAACTTGGAATGCATTCTACCAACATTTAATGATGAATCTTGAAGACATGATAATTGAAATATGACAAATTTAAAAGAACAAAACTGATTGTGTGGTTCTGCTTCAGTGAAATATTTAATTAAAATAGAACGGGGCATTTTTAGATACTGAAGATTTAGGGAAAGTAAAGAATTTGTATAGGCAACTTGATTTGAGGAAGATGTATAGTGGTTGTAATTGTGTATCATTGTGATTTTTAATTCTTAACTGAGAAATGGCAAAAATTGTAATTTTATTCGCTATGTATAGTAAAATAAAAATAAATTTCATGTCAACAGATATTAATCTGTTAATTAATGAGATAGATGTTCTGATTTTTGAAGTGGCGTGTGAAATTAAAATATTTTAAGATTCTATAGTTTTAAATCTAAAATGATTCAAATTTAAATGACTAGTACTTGTTTTTGTTTCTTGAGACAGGGTTTCTCTGTGTAGTCCTGGCTGTTCTGGAACTCACTCTGTAAACTAGACTGGCCTCTAACTCTTAGAGATTTTCGTGCCTCTGCCTTCTGAGTACTGGGACAAAAAACATTCACCATTACTGTTCTACCAATTGATTGCTTTTTAAAAGTCATTTTCTTTTAAAATTGTTATTATTATTATTGTGGTGTTTGCTTATGTATGTATGTATGTATGTATGTATGTATGTATGTATGTATGTATCCACCCATCCTATCTATCTATCTATCTATCTATCTATCTATCTATCTATCTATCTATCTTATCTATCTATCTATCTATCTATCTTATCTATCTATCTATCTATCTTATCTGTCTATCTATCTATCATCTATCTTATCTATCTATCTATCATCTATCTATCTTATCTATCTATTACCTATCTATCATCTATCTATCCTATCTATCTATCTATCTGTCTATCTATCTTATCTATCCTATCTATCTATCATCTATCTATCTATCTATCTTATCATCTATTTATCTATCTTATCTCTCTATCTATCTTATCTATCTGTCTTATCTATATATCTTATCTATCTATCTTATCTATTCTATCTATCTTATCTATCTGATCTATCTATCTATCTTATATATCCTATCTATCTATCTATCTATCTATCTATCTATCAGGTCTTATCATCTACCCTTGGCTGGCATGGAACTCAGAAATCTGTCTGCTTCTGCCTCCTATATTATGTGATTAAAGGCATGGGCCACCACACTATATTATTATTAATTTGTTCTGTGTGTATGGGTGCTTTGCCTGCATGTAGGTGGGTCCTTGTATATGTGTACCTGGTGCCTCAAGATCACAAAAGTGGCTTTTGTATACCCTAGGACTACAATTATATAAGGTTGTGCTGCCACATAGTTGCTGGGAATCAAACTCAAGTCCTCTGGAAGAACAGCGAATACTCTTAACAATGGAGTAATCTTAACAGACCCATTAATGATTTGGGGGTTGGGGGTCGATACAAGGTCTCATGCATTCCAGGCTAGCCTTGATCTTGTAGCTAAGGATATCCTTGAACTACTAATCTTTCTATTTATGTTTACCTCATGAGTGTTGAACTTATAAATATGTGCTGTCATGACTGGTTTATAGGATGCTGGATGTGACCAAGGCTGTGCATTCTGGGCAATTCCTCTTTTCTCTGAGCTACATATACCCTTCAGTTCCTATCTTCCAAATCTTGATCTTAAGTAGATTCCTTCTGATGGAATTATATACAATTATTCAATCTCATTTTTTCAAAGAAAGTTCCTTATTTTGTAAAACGTGGGGGAAAACAAAAACAACATTTTGGGCTGAATGTTACAATGTTTAATACTGTTCCTTTTTTATTTGTTAATTCCATTTTGTTGGATTTCACAAGCCATGGGAGTGGGTTAAGAAGAGAAACCTCAGTTAAAGCAAAGTTTTTGTATAAATCAGCAAAAACATGAGTTTTTGATTACATGTGAAGAGTAATTTTGCCTTACAGTAGGGCTTCCAAAAGTACTTGTTGGATTGATTAATTTTATATCCCTTGACATACAAACACCCACTCTCCCTCCTTTCCTCCCTCCCTCCTTCTGTTTCTGTCTCTCCCTATTCCCTCAGTCTCCCTGTGTTCTTTAACCATGAGTTGGGATAGGAAGATTGCTAACAGGGACAGTTATAACTCTTTCAAAACAACAGCCAACCAAACAAGCATACATATGTTATTACTGATTGAAATCTTTTTATACTCAGAAAATTTATTTATTCCTACATGTTTTGTAAACTTCTTCAAGTAATAATAGTATTTTTGACAGAAGACATTTACTGTGAAAAGTTACTTTTATTAATTGCTGATATAATTATTTGAATATGTTTATAGATTAACACTGTAGGATTTTTTGAGAATATTTACTTTTGGATAAAATAGTGCAAAGTGAGATATAGTTGTGTCTTTATCCCCTACAAAATTGAGGATATTTCTGTATTTCTACCCCACTGACTGTTACTATGTGGAACTTGCACTTAAAATGAGTTTGTGAAGTAGATTATGAGTATCACTTATTTATTTTAAAGCTTTTGTTATTGTGTATATTTATGTTTATGAGTGTTCTGTCTGCATATATGTATGTGTACCATGTACCCATGGATGTAGGACAAAGGTGTTGGCTCCCCTGGAAGCAGAATTACAGATGATTGTGAATTGCCTTGTGGGTGCTGGGAATTAAACTTAGGTCCTCTGCAAGAGCCCCAGTGTTATTAACCACTGCAACATCTCCCTATTTTATTATTTTTAGTATGTGGATGTTCTGCTTATATATATATATATAAGTCTGTATACCACATGCATGCCTGGTATCCACAAAGTCCAGAATAGGGTGTGAGACTCTCTGGGACTGTAGGGTGTGAACTCTCATGTGAGTTCTCAGAATCAAACTCTGGTCTTCTGTGAGAGCAGCCAGTGTTTCTAAAGATATATTTATTTATTTTATATATGTGAGTACACTATAGCAGACTTAGGACACACCAGAAGAGGGCATCATATCTTATTACATTTGGTTGTGAGTCACCATGTGGTTTCTGGGAATTGAACTCAAGACCTCTGTAAGAGCAGTCAGTGCTCTTAGCCACTGAGCCATTTCTCCAGCTCATGGCCAATGCTTCTAATCACTGAGATATCTCTTCAATGTGTGTCTTTCTTTGAGTCTGTTAATTTTTATTATTATTATTACATCACCCTCCCCCTTTAAAATTTTTATTTGCTGAACCTTGAGGACCATCTTAACTAGAATTTGAGAGAAAGACAACTGTAAATGCTGAGAATAAAGAATTGGAGAAGTAGAAAAGAGACGGCATGTCCTTTGAATCAGGGACAGCAGTGGAGGTCTGCAATTACTTGTAATTTTAAAGAGTGTAAAATATAGTTAATCTGTAACATTCTTAAAAGTTAGTAGATTACATTTAGGAAATCTCCATGTAAATAATGTTTTATATACATAAGTATCACATTTGTAATAGATTATGTGTAACCAAATTTAAACAATTCTTATTCTATAATTTTACAGTTGATAAAAATGGTGATGTTTTGCATTTCTATTCTTCATGAGCCTGGGGAGGATAAATATGGTTATGAGAAGCCAGAGGAACGCTGGTTACCTATCCATACTGTGGAAACCATCATGATTAGTGTCATTTCTATGCTGGCAGATCCTAATGGAGACTCACCTGCGAATGTAGATGCTGCGGTAAGGTATTTGCCTGATAACTGCTCCTTCTATCCTTTACCCTTTTTATTCTCTCTTAATAAAACTCAACGTGAAACTTACTACGTATATGCATCTCTTTGTGTCCACATTTTCATAAAAATAAAAATTTATTATGTATAATGGATTATTTTGTATAATCTATGTATAATGGATTATTTTGAAATATGTAGGATAAATACGGTTATGAGAAGACAGATATTGCACAATATCTAGATACTGTGCCATAGCAAATTTGATCTAGTTGGCATACATTAATTCCCTCACTAATTTTTTAGTAAGAACAATTAAAATCTATTCCTTTTCATTAGTATTCAAAATAATGGATTTCATTATGATATATGTTCATAAAATTATCTTGTAGTTGTCTTGGTTTGAGGCCTTTTTTGGTTTTTTTTTTTTTTTTTTTTTTTTTTGGTTTTTGGTTTTTTCAAGACAGGGTTTCTCTGTGTAGCCCTGGCTGTCCTGGAACTCCCTCTGTAGACCAGGCTGGCCTTGAACTCAGAAATCTGACTGCCTCTGCCTCTGCCTCCCAGAGTGTTGGGATTACAGTCATGCACCACCACCGCCTGGCTGAGGCCTTTTTTTTTACTTCGAAAAAATAAAAATTAAAAATTACTATTGTCTCTGCATTCTTTGAATGGTTGTTATAGGAAAGAGAAATAACGGCTAAGTATTTTTGTGAGCATTTCCTGTTATCTACTTGTTTATTAAAAGTTGGTTTTGTTTCCGGGCGGTGGTGGTGCACGCCTGTTATCCCAGCACTCTAGTAGACAGAGGCAGGTGGATTTCTGAGTTTGAGGCCAGCCTGGTCTACAGAGTGAGTTCCAGGACAGCCAGGGCTACACAGAGAAACCCTGTCTCAAAAAACAAAAAACAAAACAAACAAACAAAATCCAACATGCCTTCATGATCAAAATTCTATCGTCAATAGTACTAGAAAAAGCATAAGTCAAACCAAAAAAAAAAAAAAAAAAAAGGCCAGGCGGTGGGCACACGCCTTTAATTCCAGCACTCTGGGAGGCAGAGACAGTCAGATTTCTGAGTTTGAGGCCAGCCTGGTCTACAGAGTGAATTCCAGGACAGCCAGGGCTATACAGAGAAACCCAGTCTTGGGGGTGGGGGTGGGGAACCAAAACCCAAAAACCAAACAAACAACAACAACAAAAAGCATATGTCTGTAAATTAAAAAGCAGAACCTTTTCTGCTTTGTTTTGTCTGGCCTCAAAATAGTGTTTCTCTTTGTGTAGCCCCTGCGGGCCTGGCCTGGAACTTGCTCTGTCAACTTGGCTAGCCTCAAACTCACAGTCAGAGAGTTTTTCACTTAAGCCACCAGAAAGAAGTCACAGCCACATGTTTTTCTCCTGCTTTTTGTCTATTTCTTTTAAGTGCCAGATGAACGAAACCTTTTAAAAGTTTTTTTTTTAATCAAAATGCATAACAATAGCTGGGCTAAAGAGTGCATTCCAGGATAGCCAGGGCTAGCTACACAAAGAAACCCTGTCTCGAAAAATCCAAAAAAAAGTAAGCAAGAAGGCAAACAAGCAAGCAAGCAAGCAAACAAACAAACAATAAAACAAACAAGGAAGGAAAGAAAGAAAGAAAGAAAGAAAGAAAGAAAGAAAGAAAGAAAGAAAGAAAGAAAGAAAGAAAGAAACAATAAGAAACTAAACTGATTACAAATGTTCCTTCTCTGCATATCCAACCACTCCCAGATATTAACATTTTACAAATGTGTTCATTTTCTTTTTGATTTGATTTTTTTGAGACAGGGTTTCTCTGTGTAGTCCTGGCTGTCCTGGAACACACTCTGTAGACCAGGCTGGCCTCGGACTCAAAAATCCACCTGCCTCTGCCTCCCAGAGTGCTGGGATTACAGGCGTGTACCACCACCGCCCGGCTCTACAAATGTGTTCTTGATATTGAATTAACAAAACTTCCTTTAAGAATAGAGGATTTTGCTGGGCAGTGGTGGTACATACCTGTAGTCCTAGCACTCTGAGAAGCAGAGACATGCGTATTTCTGAGTTTGAGGCCAGCCTGGTCTACACAGTGAGTTCCAGGACAGCCAGGGCTATACAGAAAAACTCTGTCTCGAAAATTAAAAAAAAAACATTAGAGGAATTTGATCCTCTGTACTAGGGAGGGTAAAACTACAGAATATGGTAGGCATTTTGCCTATGGTATCTGTTCATATGTAGTCACAGGTGATTGTGAGCCCCTATAAAGGTGCTAGATACAAATCCTTTAAAAAAAAAAAAAAACAATCATTCAGTACTCTAAATTGTGGAGCCAGTGGGACATTTCTCTAGCCCATGAAGGGATTTGTGTGTGTGTGTGTGTGTTTGTGGGTGTGTTTGTGTGTATCTGTGTGTGTTGTTTTCTTTAAGTGTATAGAATGATAGTAGACTGTAGAGTTGGTTAGGTTCAACTCTATTTCCTTTTATTTTGGTTGTTTGAGACAGGGTTTCTCTGTGTAACCCTGGCTGTCCTGGAACTCACTCTGTAGACCAGGCTGGCCTCAAACTCAGAAATCCGCCTGCCTCTGCCTCCCAGAGTGCTGGGATTACAGGTGTGTACCACCACTGCCCTGCTCCCTGATGACTTTGAACTTAGAGATTTCCCTGTCAAAATCTTCTGGGATTCATAGCCACTGTGTCTCAAGATTTCTAAGCCAAGATCCAGGTCAGAGTTCATTCCAGATATAGTCAAGTTGACCACCAGGGATAGCCACTACATAGAATATAGTTGGTCTTGCCAGTTGCTTCTTGCCAGTTACTTCAGTCCACTTCACAGATAAACTAAAGTGAGGTGGGGTTTAATTTCTGGAAAACTTGATTTGTTTACTTCTAGTTTGTGGTTATTTCTGAGATACTAACTCCTTATATTGAGATTAGAATATTTGGAAGATTTGTAGACTGCAGTCCTCATTCTTTTAGTATGATGCTTGTTAAAAACATGGCTACTCTTCAGCCACTCCTCTGGAGTTGACAGATTGGTCTCAGAGTGGAAAGAATCCCATTTGGGGAGAAGTAGCAGATCTTTGTAAATTTTGTTCTCTTCTGATACTTGACTAATTTCCATTACTTGGGAGGTGTCTTTGATTGGGACAACTTTGTATAGAAAACTCAGTTTTAGTTTCTTGTGGGCTTTGCTTGGTGTTGTTTTTCCTTCAATATAGACACCAAGCTCACAGCCTCTTGAAAGACAGGCAAGTACTGCACTCCTGATCCATATCTATAGTCTAAGCATCTATCTGAGTATCAGACCTGTCTACCCTCCTTACTACACCATCAATAAGGATTTTCTCACTGGCTTTTCACAACAGAAACCTTGGTGAGCATAGGTGCTCTTAAATGAGCAATCAAATGAAATACTATTTTTAATTTTTTATGTATGTATGTATGTATGTATTTATTTATTTATTTATTCATTCAGAAAGGATACTGTTTCTGTAGTCTAGCCTGGTCCTGAGCTCATTATGCAAATGAAGCTGTCCTTGAACTCCTGATTCTCCTCATTCTACCTCCCAGACACTGAAATTATAGGTGTAATACCCCATACCTGGCTTTACATTTGAAGATACATTTTATTATTTGTAGAGAAATGGCATGAGGAAATTGCTCCCAGCTTGCTAGTTTCCAGGCAACCTAGGGTCTTTGTCATTCTCAGTCTACCAAGACAGAGGAGACACACTTCCTCATGCAGAGAACCTGATGTTCTCCCAAGCAAGCTGCAAACCTGAGGAAGCGACCTTCCTGCTCCCTTTCCCATGAGTGTGGGAAGCCATTAGAGACCCTCACTCTGGCTGACAGGGCAAAGGCCCTGAGTTAAGCAAACAAGAGCCTCTTCCGCGGGCATTGGTTTAGCCATTGTCTAGAAGATAACTGCAGAATGGTCCTGCCTGCATCATCACCTGCCGACTCCGGTAATTGCGGTGGAAGGAAGTCCTGAGATAACTGCGGCAGGCTCCAGCCTGTGCAAACACCTGTTGTCTCCACCGGAGGACCCTTATCTCCTCCTGTTGAAACTGCTAAATTGCCCTTCCTTCCTTTGTCCCTGCCTTGGGGTACGCCCCTCCTGAAAGCCTTATAACTTGGGTACCCCAGAACAATAAACGAGGCTTTGACACAACTCAGATTGGCTTGTCATTCTTGGTGTTTGGCCTCCCTCCTTCTCTCCCCCCTTTTTGACCCGCAGGTAGTACCCCTTCGGAAACCTGGAATAACTGACCCGCTGAACGGGTTACACATGAGAAAGTAACTTAGCTTATAGTTTAATAGACATCATGAAGGGCAGCTATGCAGCAAGCAGCAGGCATGGCAGCTGGAGTAGAACGCAGAGAGCTCACATATTCAGGCACAAAGTGTGAAGCAGAGAAAGCAGACTGAATATGGCAACAGTCTTTAACCTCTCAAAGCTGACTTCTGGGGACTCACTTCCTCCAGCAAGGCCGCATCTGTTAATCCCTTCCAAGGAGCACCACCAGCTAAGTGTCCAAATATCTGAGTCTGTGGGGACATTCTTATTCAGTTACATTAATGACTGTGACATACACATTAGCAGAATTCTCAAGTCATTTGCTTTTAAAAGTAGGTGTATAGATTCAGAGTTTCTTGGAAACAGTAATTTTCTAATAGGAATTTCTCTGACTCTGAAGTGATAAAGTCTTCAGGATTGGTAAATAAGCTACTTAAGGAGAATTTAAGAGAAACATATGGCAGTTCTGGGCTTGTAATAAATACACCATGGAACACCCTCACGCCTGCCTGGAGCAAATTTGAAAGCAAAACTCTTCTGTTCGCAGAATTAGTAATTTATTCTCAGGGCCTTTTCCATATGCCCCTAAAACATTTAAATTTTCTTTTTTACTCCTATGAATTAGCTGACAACTTCTGTGTTTCTTTAGCCATATTTCATGTATATAATATGTCGTTAATACAAATTTCAGAAAGAGAAACCAAATCAAAGGTCATTTCAAAAACTAAAGAGTCATGTGTGTGGATAAAATATGTTTTAAGTGTTAAAGATTCTTATAAATCTTACAAAAGCTAATTTGACTTTGATAGGGTATTTAATGCTTTATATAATAATCTTTGATATAAACATTCATAATTACCAAAAGCACTGTAAATATTGTATTAATTTATGAAATGTAATGCAGTGATAGTCTAAGTTGTGGCTAGAAAAATTTGACTTTGTGCCTCTTTTGATCTAATAATGAGCTTACTAGTTAGTCCCTAAGCCTGAAGCTAGAGACGTGTCAGCGTTTGGTAATCCTGGTGTTGTATGGTACAGTTTAGTTCTGCCAGTGTTTTCTGTCCTCTGGCCCCCTCTTCCCTGATCTGCCCTCATGGCTCTGCTCTTGTCTGCCTCTACCCAGTCTGCAGGTCCTCACCCCTCTGCCGTCTCCCAGTAAACCTCCTTACACCTGACCTCTTGCATGTAGTAATTTCTCAAGAGCACATCTTGGCATGGGTGTGCAGTTATACCCCGTTGCTGTATTATATTTCAGCCTCATGTATTACATTTGTTTTCATGATAATCAGTCCCTTGTGGTGTGTTCTTTTAATGAACTTCTTACGGGGTGCAGTTTGTATGGCAGATGTGTTATACTGTGTGTGTTTTCTTGAGTGGCTAGTATGACCTAGTTTAAGAGCCATTTTCTGTCAGATGATGAAGGATGTTAGCATTCTGTCCACACTCCACCCCATCATTACCTGTCAAAGCCAGGTAGGCCTGACCCACTATAAAAGAGGCTGGTTGCCCCCTCTTTGCTCTCTGGCCCTCTTGGTCTCTTGCTCCTCCCTTGCTCTTTTCCTGATTCCATTTTTCCCTTCGCTCATTGCCTTCTCCCCTCTCTCCCCACGTGCCATGGCTGGCCTCTACATCTCTACTCTACTTCTCTACTCTCTCTTTCTCTGCCTCTATCACCCTCTTAAGTCCCATCCCCATGCCCTTAATAAACTCTATACTATACCATCATGTGGCTGGTCCTCAGGGGGAAGGGATGCCTTGGCATGAGCCCGCTGAGGCACCCCATTCTCCCATACCTCAACACACCACCATAGAACATATCCCCCCCCCCCTATGTCTTCCTACAAACACTCCAAAGGGGATATTTTAGTAGATTGTTTAATTACTGGTACCAAGTAAGTGACTGTTAATTTGATTTATTGATGTTTTATGCAAAGTGAATGTTAAGTGTTGCTATTCAGGAGGGCATGGATTCATTCTCTATAGACCTCACTCACCTAGTTGAAAGGTTGAAATGTGTTTAAATATGAGGCTTAAACTATAGGGAGGAAGTTCTCTGGACAGATTGTACTGATAAAGCATCCTCAAAATAATGCATTTGACAAAATTTACTTGATATTAATCTTTTGTCTTGCATTAATTGGACATTTGAATTTTCAAATTTCCCATTTCCCTTGATAAATATCAACGAAGAGTACATTATGATATCAAATTGACTTAATATGTCCTGTTATTCTCTCTTGCTCTCCTTCTCCCAATCACCCTGACATGCCAAATGCTTCATGAAGAGATAGGAGCAAGTATGAAGGCACTTCATGCTGGAGACTGGCCAGCAAGAGCCTCTAGAGCAGGGGTTCTCAAGCAGGGGTCATGACCCCTTTGTGCAGAGGTTCTCAATCTTCCTAACTTTGTGTCCCTTTAATACAGTTACTCATGTTGCAGTGACCATAAACCATACAATGTATTTTGTTGCTACTTCATAAGTATAATTTTGCTACTGTTATGGATCGTAATGTAAAACCTGTGTTTTCCAGTGATCTTAGGGAACTCCTGTGAAGGGATCATTGGACCCACAAAAGGGTCATAGCCACTGCCTTTGGGGTGTCCCCAGAGTCAAACTGGTCACCTATCTTTATCTTTCCCTGGCAAATCTTAAACGTCCATCAGGAAGAGATTCATTTAAAATACCATTCTCTAGGTGAACAGAACCCAGACACCTCCAACAGCCTGATCGGTGAATGTTTGTGATTTCCTACAACCAGAACTATTCCCCTTTTCTTGATTCCTTTTCTTCCAATGAATATTTTTTCTGAGTGTTTCAAGTCTGAGAAAACAAGACATTGTTTTACATATTTGAAAGAAACATGAAAAAACAAAACCACACTCTATGTTGACAGAAGCCATAGAGCTGCATGAAATAATTCTAAGACATTTCTTCTCTCTTGTTTCATATTAAATGTTTCAAACTTCTGTGCATATTTGCATTTATTGTAGGTTTAACATACTTTACAAATGTTTATCTTCTTAAATCATTTGCTTTTCCCAAGTAAGGCCATCTCTTCTTCTAATGAATTGATAGAGTAGTGTATATTAAGCCCTCTGGGTGTCTTAATTTCTGGTAACATCTTTCCTTGCCATTTTCTGAAACCTGTCTGTAGTGAGCCACCCTTTGTTCTTCTCTGTTACAAGATGGCACTGGCCACATGCTGCTCCCTGGTAGTAAATCATTGGAACACATGCGCAGAGTGCTGCATTCCTTATCTCACATACATGCTAATGAAGAACTCACTGAGTTCACCTATGAGAATACGGCTGATTATCTCCCTGGGCAAATGAGGCTAGCTAGGGTACTTAAGGTCAGGCTGGCAGAGAGCCCGAGGCTGCCAATAGAAGAAATAAGCTCAATTAAAGGTTTCCCGAATAAAACCATTTTAAGGAAGAAACCCCTTGTGTCGCGTAATCTTTGCTGGCAAAGGTGGATGTGACACCTGTCTGCTATCATTCTGCTCTGTCCTTCGTGGTTTTCTTCAACCCAGTCAATACCACAGAAATAATGAAGTTTCATTAGTTCTGGTCTCCAGTCCTCCCTCAGAGTACCAAGTACCAAAGTACCAAACTGGCAATGAAGTTCTGTTATTTTAATCTTTCCTTGGTGACAAAAAACAAATTCCTGAATCAACCTCAATGCTAAGGAAGAGAACCTCACCTTCCAGAGTGGAACGTTTGAAGTTAGGGTCTCACTCTAGTTATTTATTTCACTGTCACAGAGAAGAGTAGAACTTCTTGTAATACAGACAGCTCATGTGCATGCACAGCATGGTCCCAGTGAGTAGTTTGAAATAAAATTGTTTGATTGTTGTGCCTGATGCTTGGTGTCCATCAGACAGAAAGTTATTTTTTGTTTTGTTTTGTTTTGTTTTGTTTTGTTTTGTTTTGTTTTTGTCTGTCCTCCCACCTTTTAAAAATGCTTTGCACCAATGCTGAACTGTTTTTGCAGAACAGATTTGGTCTTCTTGAAAGTTTCTGTCTCTATTGCTGATTGATTTAGTTGTTTCCCTGTGCAATAGGCATCTATGGCTTTATTCATCAATTATTATCCCCAAATCTTTATTATCAACTGCTTCTCCTCTTTCTTAGAAGCAACTGAATTCATATAATCGTATCTGTAGCTGTTTGGCCCACTCAATAGAATTGTGTTCTACTGCTTGTGGTCTTAAGCCCATCTAAGATATACTATTAAAAATAATGTATTGTCTTTCCCCTTGAGATGTGATTCATGAGAAGGAAAATCCTGTAACCAAGTAAAATTGAAAAATTAGTTAAGCTTAATTTAGGTAAATGTGGTAAAAATCTACAGGATACTTTTAAGAAATCATTTTCTTTCATTTATATATATAATTAAGATAGTAATGAGTTAAGGGTAATTTCCTCTGCTTTTAAAGGCAATGTGTGTCATTTGTTGGAAGAGATCCCTGTGCATCCTTGTCTGCTGTGCCACACAGAGACTTGACAGCCCACAGCACCCCAGGCTTGTCCATGCTCTGCACGGCCCACCCCAGCCAATGACCTCCTCAAGCTTAAGTGAAGAAAGTAGTGCATAACAAGTATAACAAGTGTGCCTTCAAGAACAATGAGGAGACTTCTTACATAATAACAGTATAGAAAAGTAATGATAAAGACCTCTATAGGATTTACAGTTGAGTGAAAGGAGCTAATATGCTTTCTATGTAAATAACATCATAAGCCAAATACAATGACATGAAAATTGGATCTTAGACATGTACCTAAGCCTCATATACCAAAGAGCTATGGTTCCCATGATTAAAAGATAGAATCATGTGACTTTAAGAATAGTATATGACTTTAATGGAAAGTCTTGCATCACTAGCTGAGTGGCTCTTCTGGCTTTTCTGTCTTTGGTGCTCTTATTTAAATATTTCAGAATTGTGTATAAGTTTGCATTTTTAAGTATAAATTGTATTTACAAATTTTTTATTTTTAATATTTTTTATTTTTACAGTACTTATTTATTTTTTACAGTAATTATTATTACAGTTCACTGTAGCTGTCTTCAGACACACCAGAAGAGGGCATCGGATCACATTACAGATGGTTGTGAGCCACCATATGGTTGCTGGGAATTGAACTCAGGACCTCTGGAAGTACAGTCAGTGCTCTTAACTGCTCCAGCCTCATATTTACAAATTTTTATCTTCTTGAACTCATGGGCTTTTTCACAAGACCATGAGCTCCTTACTTATCCATGAGGTTGTGTCTTCTGAGGCCTCTGGGCACCTAAATTTCATATTACAAGCTGAAAATGTCCCTTATCATTTGCTGAATCTTGCTGACCATTGTCCTGTTTCCTTGCTGGTAAATAGCAGGTTGTGAGGTGCATTGAGACACTGATGTAGGTAGCCCTCTTTCAAAGCACTGACCTGCCTGTCTTTAACATGTGTCTCTTTCTGGAGAACACAGATTCATTTAATGACATTAATATTCATACAATAGCATTTTACTTATTTTATTGTACTGTGGAAAACCAGTAATGGTCACTATCTCATGTGGACATTAGATCATGTTATAATCTAACTTGGTGCAGATAGTCTACATATATGCAAGACACTGTTATGAGGTGTAATCTAAAGTACAATTTAGACTTTGTTGTGTCTGCCAGTTGGTGTCCCTTAAAAAAGATGGTCTTGTGTGTTTCTCTTCCCTTTTTCACCTTTTAAAAGTGATTTGTTCCTACCCTGAGCTTTTTATTAGGCTATTTTCTTTCCAATTCTGTCTCCATGGTCATCTAACTTACAGCTTTCTTTCTTTTTTTTTTCCCCTGAGACAGGGTTTCTCTGTATAGTCCTGGCTGTCCTGGAACTCACTCTTGTAGACGAGGCTGGCCTCGAACTCAGAAATTCGCCTGCCTCTGCCTCCCAGAGTGCTGGGATTACAGGCGTGTGCCACCACCGCCCGGCTAACTTACAGCTTTCTATGTGGTCATTTTCAGTGGCCATTTTCCTCAACCATTTCCCAAGATTACTGCTGTTTCTTTTAGAAGAAGCAGAATCATTTTTATAGTTTATGATTTGCTAATATCATTTAGCATTATGCCATATAATTATAAGCTGCCCTATATAATGTGAAGTAAAATTAAGCATTTTTCCTGTTTGATCATGTTTAGTAATTAAGGTTCTCAGTAACTTAGGTTTGCCTACTAGCTATTTACTGACAAACAAAACAAAAAAGGGCTTAAATGTAGTGTTTGGGCTAAAAATTTTTAGGTAGGGTAAGGTAATTTCTTTTGCATGAGGCATCCTTTCTGATGGATTTTTTATTGTTATTTTTATTCATATGAGTACACTGCAACTGTCATCAGACACACCAGAAGAGAGTGTCATTATGGATGGCACCTTTACAGGTAAGCCACCATGTACTTGCTGGGAATTGAACTCAGGACCTCTAGAAGAGCAATCAGTGCTCTTAACCACTGAGCCATCTCTTCACCTCCATCCTTTGTGATATTAAAAGTCACATAAGTCTCTCTTTTTTTAAATTTAACAAATATATGGTGGTTGTAATCAGCACTGTAACCAATACTAAGTTAAGGATGTTGGTTCACAATCTTCTACTCTAGGCAAAAGTAAAATCTTTTCATTTCTTATCTACAGCTAATAATGGTGTGAGTAGCAGAGTATACATGAAGATATGTATTATTTTAATTGGCAAATATTAAGTAGTTGTTCCTTTTTCTTCATCTGTATGCTGAAATATGTAAAGACAGAGTCATTTTGCAAACAAGCATTCCAAACATGAAACATTCCACATTCTCATCTTCAAAAATATCTAAAGAACAAAACTAAAGAAAAAGTATGACAGAAGTTCCTATACCCGGAGTAGCCTGCTGTCAAGACAGTGAAGGAAGTAGACCATGGACACAGTGGACCCAGAACATGCTGTCTTAAGGAAATCATTAAAGATTTCAAAGTGAGAATTTGTATAGTTCTTAGAAAACATAAAAACAATGTTAGTCCCAAGGAAGAATGACTACCTCATATCTCTAAGGGAAAAGAAAGATTGAATGTAACTCCATTTTACAAAACAGTATATTTTCTTTGAGAGAAAAGATGTGCTAGCCCATGTCTGCAGTGCTATAGAGTGGCCAGATAAGGAGATCTTATCAGGACAGCTTTGTTCGTGTCCTGGGCCTCATACACAACCTCAGTCCAAACTGCATCCTTCTCTACTGACCATTAAAGATGTAAGTGAAAATAAACTACACTATGAATATAACAAACCAGAAATTAATAAGCCTTGTAAACAAATGAAAATTCTTTTAAAATAAACAATAATTATAATAATAAAATGGGATCATGGTAAAAGACTAGCTACAGTTGAAATGAAAGGAACTGTTTGTTCTGCAAATGAGTACAACATAAAACACAACATAATTAACTATACATTTGATATTAGACGTGTGCCAATGTGTGGCAAATCATAAACACAGTGGCTCCCATATACAAAGAAATAAATACTGTGACTATAAAACACCTTGTGATCATACTTGCCAGCATTGGGATCCATGGGTCTTCTGCCTCTGATGTTTAAAATGAAATATCTCACAATTGTGTAGGTTTGCATTTTAAAGTATGTCTTCAAAAATGTTCATATTCTTGAATCTATGTACCTTTTCCTGGTAAGCCCACCTCCCACTACTCTATTTATTTTGATCTGTCTTTCAAGTCCTGTAAATCCTCAGATTTCATATGAGAAACTGAAGAAAAAGTCCTGACATGTGTCTGGCTATTATTTCACTCTGCCAGGAGTGGGGGACTAATTTTAGGAAAGATTCCTGCTATTTATATGTTTTTCCTGTTATCATTATGCATTTATAATAATCAATAAGTAATAGCACACCCCTTTGGAGCAGATCTCTGCAGATCCACGAAGTCTTATAATGATGCTATGTAGACAAATAGATGACTTTAGTTTTAATGATGATCCTATAAGAGTTCCTAAAATTATATCTGTGATTATTAAGCTCTTTAATAGTGGAACTTCTATTAGGTCCTTTTCTGATAGTTACAACTAAAATGAGAACTCTGCCAGTCTCCCAAGTGTCACCAGTTAATTGCTCTTAGATGGCAATCAGACTTTCTCCTACTCAGCACATTCCAAGAGGTTGTAAAACAGTTAACCTGCCTGCTGGTGGTGGTGTACACATGCCTGAAATCCCAGCACTTGGGAGGCAGAAGCAGGCAGATTTCTGAGTTCGAGGCCAGCCTGGTCTACAAAGTGAGTCCAGGACAGCCAGGTCTACACAGAGAAACCCGGTCTCGAAAAAACAAACAAAACAAAACAAAACAAAAAACAGTTAACCAAAGGTCATGAAAAGGGAAGTTGGATATATAATAGGTGTTAGAAGATAGAATATTGACTGGGTTTATCTATACAAAACTTCACTTATAATGTAGAGAAGACAAATAATAGATGTCTAGCTAGATAATTACTCCTAATGGATATGCATGTAAATATTCTCTGTTATAAACTTCTATTTCAATTTATGACGGTATTTTGTGTGAACTTGTGATGAACTTTGTAACATGTGATCATGTATTCTGAAAGATGTTTAAGGGCTGAGGACAAGAGAAGTCAGGGCAGAAGAGTTTAGGAGAGGAACAGAGCTGAGGGAAGAACTGAACTAAGGAGAAGTTTTTAGTCAGAAGAGAACAAGATTAGGTGAATGCAGAGTGGAATAACTTAGAAACTATAGGTAACGTAAATAACTAAGAAAAGAATGTGTAGGATGCAGAGGGAAAGAGGAAAAAAGAAGATGTTGCAGAAAGCAGAAGGAACAGGCAGTCTTCTTACCGTGGGACAGGACAGGTCCCATTAAGAGAAACAAAGCCTTTTTCTTACAAATATGCATTTAATTCATTTAGCATTGAAAAGGTGGAAACTTTTTCTTTCTTGATGTAATAAATACTGGAGTCCATTTTTCATACAGAATGAGTTAGTTCTTTCTGCACTGGTGCTGGTCTTTTGCTCCATATGCATATGTAAGTATGGATGTGTGTGTAAGTATGTAATTGTGAGAATGTATGCATGTATAAGTATGAATTGTGAGAATGCATGCAAGCTGGGCCCAGAAAACTTCATGAAAATATGTATGGAGCTGTATGTATGAATTTCTGTGAGATTATGCATATTCACTTATGTAAAAGTTTTTCTTTCTGCAAGTGTTATTCTCTTCTCCTGGCTCAATAGAAGTTTATTGCTCCTCACTTCACCCTAGACTGACAAGCAAAAGGCATCTGGACAATGGGGAAAAGGCTCTAGCCACTAATCCTTTAATCTCCTGCTCTTTTTGGGTGAAGTGCTAAGTGCCTGAGACTGCAGTCTCTGGCTTCAGAGGAACACAAAAGGCACGTCTACATTAGCATAGTAACTTAGACTTAGATAAGTAAACCTTTTATTATACAGAAACCCTAAATTTTTGATGCTCTTCACCACTCCACTACCTCAAGAAAAACCAAGAAGAAAAAAACACCTCTGCTGGGACTGACTCCAGGCTCTCTCTCTCTCTCTCTCTCTCTCTCTCTCTCTCTCTCTCTCTCTCTCTCTCTCTCTCTCTCTCTCTCCTTACATTCCAGATGCTTGATTGTTTGATCCCCTGTCTTGAGAGCATGAGAAACCAAAATGACACTGGGTGGTGAGCAGGTGAGCAGAGAACCAGAGCCCTCCCCACTAGAGTAGCACACTGTCTCACAAACTCTAAGCTATTTGTTTATCTGACACTTCTAGACTCTTGAAATCATTTCAGGATCTCTCCTCCTCTTATTACTGCTCCCCTGCACATTGATCCCTCCTGCCAGGAACAAAGGGTCTACAAGGGCAGAAAGAATGTATGTACTCCCATCACCAACAACATCCCAACTGTTCCTTTCACACCACTAGACTGTCTACCTGTTTGCTTTATTCCAAGGGGCCAGAGAGACCTCAATTGAGAATCTCCACGAGGTTCCCAATTTTCTCTCTGACTGCATCTGATGCCTGACTGACCCTTGGGAAGACCAAAGGAAGAAGGCTGGCTTGCGGATGATGGCATGACCCTTTGAAGGCAGAGAAGACAAGGTCAGTACCTCTAACCACTCTGATTATCATCATCACTTCTCTCTAGCTCCCTCTGTCCCCTTCCTCTCCCTCTCTCTCTCCAAGCCAGGCCGCCCAGTATTGCCTTACTTTGTTTCTTTACTTGTTTCCTTAATTCAAGGTTAATTATATCTATTTATTTTTGTCTTCATTTCATTAGTTGAGGGTGCTTAGCCCTTGAGACCAGTACCTAGGTCAGGTCTGCCTCCAGGTCATAGAGCTCTTAGAGCTCTGCCTGTCTCCATCTACTATGTCATGTGATTAAAGACACACAGCACCACACTTTTTTCATTGTACATGTAGTTTAATTTCAAATTTTATTCATGAGAGAGAGAGAGAGAGAGAGAGAGAGAGAATAAGAATTGTAGGTTACAGTTCAATTCTTCAGTAACTGTGTGACCACAGGCCATGTTTAACTTTCTGTAAGATAAAGCAGAATGGTACTGATTATATAACACTGCAGACTTCCGCTGAGCAAGCTGATTTTCACAACTCCTCTCTGTCTTTTAAAAATTTGACTCGATGACAACA